>NC_133664.1:120555481-120926112 GCF_037893015.1 Macrotis lagotis | reverse complement strand
ATGAGATCTTTGTGTTAGGGTAAGCAGGATTTATGAGTGGGTCTTAAAGATGAATTGGAAAAAAATTTTCAGCCATAAAGGAAGTTGTGGATTAAAGAGGGCCATTAAAAAAAAAGTCTACTTTTCATTCCTGTTCTCTAAAACTGTAAAACATATTCAATACCTGCTGGAAACTTGAGGGAGAAAATGTTATTTCCTTCTTTTCTGCCATCAGCTGAAAATGTCTTTATTAGAAATTTACCTGCATCATTCCTAGTTCATATACTGGGACTATTGTTAGGTGATGAATAGCTGCTCCAGCAGGGTGACTTATATGGATTTAGAACTGCTGGGCAGGGAACTGGGAAGCATTTTAGCTATACTGTAATGACTTCAGGGTTCATGCCATGGGACTTGCTTATTTGTAAGACCAATTTAAAGTAAAGCCCTTTCAGTACTCAGCTCTGGTCCACAGGAGCAATAATAACCTTGGATTAGAGTCTCAGAGACTCAGGTTGTACTCCTAGTTCTGTCTCCTGCTTACCTTGATTCACAGAATTTCTTCTGTGTCTATTGCTTGATCTAGGTTCATAAGAGAAATCATTTTGGACCAGGTGAGAACATTTTTAGCAAAAGTCACACAATCCAAAATAATTCATTAAGTCTTTATTATTCACTTACTAGCAAAGCACTGTTAGACATTTGTTTACATAATGTATCTATATCTCATATATAACATATAAGCTATTGATTAGTATATATTGTATATCTATATTGAGCAGCTTGGTGGCCCAGTGGATAGTGTGCAGAGCCTGGAGTCAGAAAGGTTCATCCTTCTGAGTTCAAGTCCAGCCTCAGACACTAGTTAACTGTGTGGCATTGACTATATTTGTCTGAACTGGAGAAGGAACTAGCAAACTACTCCAAGTATCTTTGCCAAAAAAACCCCAAAAAAAACAAACCTCAAATGGGATCAGAAAGAGTCAGACATACTTGAACAACTGCAACATATATGTTTCGCTGGTATATGGCATATAAGCAAATAGATATATAGACAATATTTTGAAGAGAGGCGAGGAAGACAGAGAACAACTAAGGGGACCAGGAAATGTTTTTTGCAGCAGGGGAACCATGAACCAAACCTTGAAGGAATATTAAGGATATATGAAGGTATTTTTAAGAGGGGGAGCTAAAGGGGAGGTGCAGTCCAGGGTCAGAGAATCACCTGTGCAAAGGTGTGGAGAAGAGTTTGTCATATTCAGCCAACAGTAAGTAGACCAGCCTGCAATGAAAAGAGTGTGAAAAGAGAGAATCAGTGCAAATGTTCTGTACTTGAACATTTTCACACTTGGTCAAATGATGTAATGTGAGAATTCTTCTATTGCTTTGTAGGCAAGTATCTAGAATTTTAATCTTTCCTTTACTTCACTAGTGTGAATTATTGATCCTTTGGTACACTGAGGAATCAATTATTCACCAAGCATTTAAAAAATTCCATTGATTGAAATATTTGAATGGGAGGGGGAGTACATCATCTTTCCTGAGAACATATAAATGAAGATATATTGGAAACAACTTACCAACATGAAGTGGAGTGGTTCTTTGGATTTGCTAATTTCTATTTTTTAAAAATTATAACTTCCAGCATATAATTCCACTTTGATTTATAAAATGGCTAAACTAATTTAGAGCCCTATCAGTAGTGAATTATTATACCTATATTCCCACATACCTGTAATCAATGAATTGTCTTTTTGTAATCTTTGTAGACAGACTCAGAGGACTGAAATTCAAAAAATGCTTACTCCTTATGTGATCTTGGGCTAGTCACTGACCTGCCTTCAGCTCAATTTCTTCATATATATATAATGGAGTTAGCTTAGATTACCTCTGGGGTCTCCTTCAGTTCCAGAATTATGATAATATAAACCTATGCTCTCTATATACGACTCTAATATTTTTTTCTGAGCTCTAATTGCACATCACCATCTATTGTACTTTTCTTTTTCTTTTTCGTTTTAGGTTTTTGCAAGGCAAATGGGGTTAAGTGACTTGCCCAAGGTCACACAGCTAGATAATTATTAAGTGTCTGAGGTCAGATTTAAGCTCAGGTACTCCTGACTCCAGGGTTGATGCTCTATCGCCTTCTGCTCTGTTTATTGCACCACTTAGCTACTGCCAAACTGGCATTTTCTAAAGTTTGACCTCATCATGCCTTTTATTCAATAAACTCAAGTGGCTCTGTATTGCTTCTAGGATCAAATATAATATCTTCTGGCATTTAAAGATCTTCACACTCTTCCTACATTTCTAATCTTCTATGTATACTCTGTGATATACTGTTGATACCTTTTTAAAAAATGGATTTACTTTAAATGGCTATTTTATAGTACTGAATACCCTAGATGAAGGAGAACTAATCTTATTTCTGAAATTCCAGTAGGTTTGGATATGTGTGAGAGGGTGGGTAGGGAGAAGCACTGCTTTTCACCCACTCTAACATATTGCCCAGATGGCAAATCATAGACTCTGTCTCATTCAAGAAATGAGGATCATCCTGAGGGATTACTAGCACATGTCTCTCCTGCTCCTTGTTACCTGGCCTTTTCACACAAACTGAGATAGATGCTAATTATGATACAATGACTGAGGAAATCTTCATTCAGAGGGGGACCAAATTCTATGATAAGAAATAGGGAAGTCTGTTTCTGTCAGAACCTTGTGACTTTGAACTGAACAGTTTAGTCCAACATCCCTAAGGAAGTTCTAAGATCATACAAGACACTCAAACTAGACTGTTGGACTGACTAGTGATCCTCCAGAAGCACACAGAAAACTCCCCAATATTTTTCATCACCAATGTTCTTCAGCACCCCTGCCCAAATTTGGACAGCAACTTTTAGAAATTCCTCAATTTTGAAGTGATTAAAAATTATTATTAGGACTTTATCTCTTCTGTGTCTTGAAATTTCTGCTTGTAGTGTACAAGAGGAGGAAAAAGATTCTATTTTAACCCTTCACAGTCAGTCCTGAAAAGCAAGGAGAAAAATCTTCACATCGCTTTCTACTGCACTGATATGATCATAAGACTGTCTGCTTTATTATCAATTAAGATAACATCTGTACAACTCTTTTCAAACACCAAAGCACTGCTATTATTGTTATTATATTTCAATAGGGAAAATATGATCATGCTTTTTAAAGATATCCTTCACAGCTCATTCCCTGGCTAGCATTAATATTGGATTTTCTGACATTTGAAGTTTCAACATTCTAAAACCTACCATAGCTCCCTGACAGATTTGTTTTCCTATACCTGAATCTGTTTCCTAAAGGGACTCTTATTCCTTATGTAAAAATTTGGACACAACAAAGACAATGTTTTTATAATGTAAAGAGAACTGGACAAAACATTTAACCTACTTGGACCTCAATTTTTCATTCAATAATTCAATTCAACAAACACCTACTCCATGAAACATATATTACTAGGTGCTAGGATTAGAAAAAGCAAAAATCCACAAGGGCTAACAGCTACCAAAAATATGCCAGTGTGCCTGGGACTTTACCCACAGAGATCCTAGATTTTGAATTTTAAGGACTCAGTGCTCCTATTCTCTCATTTTACAAATGAAGAAACTGAGTTTCAAAAAGGTTAAATGATTGGTCTAGGGTCACACAATTTGTCAGAGGCAGAATTTGAGTCAGGTCTTCTAGTCATTCTCTTGAACAAGTGATTGCACTGAATATTTCTGATGTCTTGTCCAACTCCAAGATCCTAAATTTCTATCATTCAGTGGTAATTAAGATAGCAGTAATTATAGTTTTCCCTTACAAGAGCAAAGCTGACAATGATGGGTAATGGCTTTTGCCATAGTAATCAAATCCAGCAAGCAGGTCAGGAAGAAGGATACAGGAATTCTGATGCTTGAGTCATTTTGGAAAGCAATTTGGAGCTATGCCCCCAAAGCCATGACTGTACATACTCTTCCCCAATGATACCACTGCTAAAATTATACCCTACAAAGATCAAAGAAAGAGGGGAAGAGTCCTGTTATAAAAATATTTAATGCAGCTCTTTCATAGTGGTGAGAAGGGGGAACATACCATTGATTGGGGGAATGCCTGAACAAATTAAGTCAAATGAATGCAATGGAACATAATAATAATATCAGTAATAATGAAAAGGAATATTTTAGAGAAACCTAGCAAGATATGAATGAGCCAATAAAAACTGGAATAACTTTAGGAGAAACATTTATAAAATAACAAGTGTGAAGAAAAATAACTTTAGAAAACTTAAGATCTGATCAAGGCAATGGTCAGTTCCAGAATACTCAGTAAGAAACTACCCAATCTCTGAGGGCAACTAAGGTGGCTCAGTGGATAGAGCACTGACCTTGGATTCAGAGGGATGGAAGTTTGAATCTGGCCTCAGTTACCACTTACTAACTGTGTGACCTTGGGCAAGTCACTTAACTCTGTCCTGCATCCAGGGCCATCTCCATTAGACCTGATTCATATCTGGCTACTGGACCCAAAAGGCTCAGGAGACTAGTGATTTAGCAGAGCTTTCCCCTCACCCAAATCCAATTCATGTGCTTGTCATGGCATGCACTTCCCTAATGTCATGGTCTTCAAAAATGAAGGAAAAACATTATTACTTGATCCCCTACAGAGAGGTGATGGTTTCAAGGAAAAGAATGAGACATTATGGAAACAGGCAAAAGGGAATTTGTTTCACTGGATTACCCCACTTGTGATGAGGACTTTGCTTTTTGTTTTCTTCAGTTTTTGTGGGAGGCAACTGGAAAAAAGAGAGGGAAAATCAATTGGAAAATCAAAAAAAATGGAAAAAAGAATCACTGAAGCATTTTTTAAAAAATATACAGAAGAGAACAAAAGGAAGATCATAAGGAAACTCAGACAAATAGGATAGCTTTGAAAATTATATGCTGAATTTATTGTGCACACAAATATATGCATTGTATAAAGTATACATATACTTCAATATAAATGTATTAATAATAATAGCTAACATATTTATATTCACTTAGTGGAAAAATGAGCTGTTCATTAGTTTTAGTTTCATGTACATTTCTCTTTTTTTTTAATTTTATATTTTGAAATATTCATTGTAAACCAAGATAAAATATCCAAAAAATAAAAACAAAATACTTTCATCACATTTTTATTAAGTCCAATGGTAACTGAAATGAGGTTCATTGAATATCATGGTTGCTATTCCTAATCTGTAAAAGATTTCAGTTTTCACTTATCCAAAATATACTCTTCTTAGTATCTATTTTCCAAGTTTCTCCTTTTACAAGATTAGGTAAAGTTTTAAGTTATTCAAATGACCATAATAAAAGCATGAGACTGCTGTTTCAGGAAAACTGTATTTAATCACGTATGATCCAACCCCAAAGGGTGAACCTGAAAACATACTCAATAACTTGGCAGCAAGGATTAGGCAGAGGGAGGTGTTCCCTCTTACACAAAATGTTTATAATCTGTTCAAGTATTCATTTCAGTGTCTGGGCTTTAAATACCATTGACTCCTTGCCTAAGGCAAAGGAGTTACAGGAAACCCCTACACAGCTGCTCCACAAATGAGCCAGAACTTTTATAGGTGAATGAAATAAAAAAAAATGCAACGCAATGTAAGTATTAAGTAGGAGACCAGATGCAAACACACATATACACATGTACATAGTAAGAATTCAATTCACCCCACACACACATACACAAACACTACTGCTACTCCATAAATGGTTCGGAAGCCTCTCCTCTACCCCTATCAACCCCCCCCCCCCCCAATAAAATGGCCTGTTAGTAGTTCTGGATGCCTGGCATTCCATCTCCCACTCTGGGTCTGGGTACTGGGTTTCCCCCACATTCAGAAGGCACTCCCTCATTAAATCTGCCCCCTGAGTTCTCTTATAGGTATTGAGTTGATTTAGCACTTAGTACAGTATTAGGCTTGTACTTAATGAAATACTTGATTGATTTGTTATTCTGTCATGTCCAATTCTTTTGTGACAGTTTGGGGTTTTCTAGGCAAAGATACCAGAGTGCTTTGCCATTTCTTTCTCCAGCTCACTTTACAGATAAACTGAGGTCAACAGTTTTAAATGACTTGCTTAGGGTCACAAAGCTGGTTGGTTTTAAATGACTTGCCTAGGGTCACAAAGCTGGTTGGATTTGAATCTTTCTGATTTCAAGCTCAGAGCTCTATCTAGTGTGCTAGTTTCCTACACAGCAGAAACAGGATGCCTCTCCCTAGAAGGTTTTTTCTGATCTCCCTATTACCTCCTTCTTTGTACTCTCTTTTGTCTTTTTTTTGTTTTTTTTTTTCTACTTTGCGTTTACTTGTTAAAACTCTTTGAAGGTTGATAAGGATGGTATTGTTTTTATTTTTGCAATCCTAGTGTCTAGCACTGGTTCTTGCAAATAATAGATGCTTAATGTTTGTAGAATTAAACTATCTCTTTAAAAAAAATGACTTATTGGGGCCACTAGGTGGTGCAGTGGATAGAGCACTGGCCCTGGAGTCAGGAATACCTGGGTTCAGATCCAACCTCAGACACTTTCTGATTATCTAGCTGTGTGGCCAGTGGCCACTTAACCCCATTTACCTTGAAAAACCCTAAAAAAAAATGACTATTATTCATACTTTTTACTTTTAATCCCAGTAATTTCTGGAAATAGCTCCCCTCCTTCTCCTCCAAATGAAAAAAAAAATGCAAAATAAAAATAAAAACATTTCCCCCAGGCCAAATAACACTTTCCCTTAAAAAAAAGATGAAATAAAAATACCTAATACACAGTGACCACATTTAACAATGTATGACATTTTACTCTTTTAATTCTTTACCTCTTTAATTTTTCTGAGCTTAGATATCATAAAAAATCATTTCTATCCATATAGAACACAAAAGAGGATCACATATGAAACAGTGAGTTTCCTTATCAAATTACTTCTTTTAAAATTATACACATAAAACAAATTCTCAATAATTTTCTATTTTCTTTTTCTTTAAAAATTTTTTCAGTCATTTCCAAAACTGTCTTGCTTGTCTGTTCTTCCTTCTGAATTTGCTTCTGTTCTCTACTGTGCTTTTTAAAAAACTACAAAAACCTTTTTTTTTGTACCTCTATTGCTATCCTAACTCTTCCTCCTCAATTAAAAACCTAAAGAAATAAAAAAGGGGGGGAAACAGTCAAGGCATCTCTAAGAATTTTACTGTCCACTCCCCCTACCCCTCTCCTCCAGAATTTACTTAGCATTAATATGTAAAGCCCTAGAGAGGGATATCTTTGTTTTTGTCTTTCAAAAACTCCCTTGCTAAGCACATAATAGATTTTAAATAAAAGCTCTATCCCACCAGTGTATTTCAGCTAATAAAAGTGAAAGTTGCTGTAGCTAGCAGCGGTTAGAGGACTATTTTCCCCTTAGAAAACAATACCACACCCTAGATAAACTTTAGTGACCTTAAAAAAAAAGTGAATTTTCACTCCTCCCCCACTTGGCCTCCAAAAGGAAATGATCTCACTATCCTCAGAATTCTGACATCTCTTTGAACTTTGAACTCAAATCATTTCTCCACTCTACTTTGGGTTATAGAAGCTCCCTGAGGGCTGGAACCTTTCACTTATCTTTTTTTGATAAAGAGATAATATTTGTAATTTTTGATTATGAGATATTTGTAAAGTGTAATTTAGTGTAATTTTTGATAATGAGATATTTGTAAAGTGCTTTCCCCAGTCTAGTACTTAGTAGTTCATCTTTCTTCTTTTTGAATACAAAATATTTTGTACCTACTTTGGCTATATGAATGAATGCTAGTTGAATTCAGTAGTTGAACTGTATATTCAGACATCAGATTATTTATTAATCTAATTGAAAACAATCATAATTGTTGAGGCAATTGGTGTGAATGAAATACTTATTTTATTAGAAATAAATTTCCAATTATTTTTGTCATTCTCTCTGAAGGAATCTCACAAAAAGAGTAAAATCTTCATATTATATAAGGAATTGTTGATGTGATTTTAGGACAAAACTTTGCTGAGTTAGGAGCATCCAATCTTTACTTCTATTCTACAAACTCTTTGCAAGTAGGGAATGTTTCTTTCTTTGTACTTGTATTCCCCACCCCCAGCACAGAGTCTGGCAATCAATAGGATCTTTTTTTAAAATTTAAGTATTTTAGTTGTTTATTTTCAACAACCTTTTCTTGCAAGGTTTTGAGTTTTACATTTTTCTCCCTACCTCTCCTTACTCCTCCCAATCCAACATAGACCATACATATATAACCATACTAAACATAAATACATGTTAGTTATGTTGTGAGAGAAGACTCAAGTCAAAATGGAGAAAAAGCGACAGAGAGAGAAACAATACATAAGATAAATTAAAAAAATTAAAGATAGTAAGTTTTGGGGTGCATTTAGACTCCACAGATTTTTCTTTGGATATGGATGGTATTTTCCATCACAAGTCTTTTACAATTGTCTTTGATTATTGTGCTGCTGAAATGAACAAGTTCATCATAGTGGATCATCAATTAATGTTGCTGCTAGTGTGTTTAATGTTCTGGTTCTGTTCACTTCACTCAATATCAGTTCTTGCAAGTCTTTCTCAATAGGATCTTTTTTTTTTTACAAGGCAGTAGGGTTAAGTGACCTGCCCAAGGCCACATAGTTAGGCAATCACTAAATGTTGGAGGCCGGATCCCAACTCAGGTCCTCCTGACTCCAGGGCCGGTGCTCTATCCACTACACCACCTAGCAGCCCCTTCAATAGGATCTTAATATGTGCTTCTGAGAAGCTCTCTTGACCTAAATTCTGGTATTTTGATTTTGGCTTACTCTTGGCTTCTTCACCTCTGCTCTATTCAGTACTCCCCACTTGACCCTCAACCAAAGGTATGTTGAAACTTATGTTTATCAATGCAAGCAATTATACCTCAGAAACTGGCAAAACTACAAATGGAGTATTGTTTTGTTGATTGTCAATTCTTAAGAAAGTGATGGAGAAATGTTAAAAAAAAGCAGATTGAACTTAAAAGTGTGTGTACATTCCCCCCCCCGCCAGACAGCTGATTTTTAAAAATATTTACAAAAACACCCCTGCCCTCAATCTCTGATCTCTCTGACTGCACTTTGGTATACTGACTACTAGTTTTTATTTCTATTTGCTGCTATATTCTCTGATTTCTCTTCTTGTATTCATTGTCTCTTCTCCAAACTTCCAAAAGTTGGTCATCATTGATTGCCTGATTTTCCTGGTATTATTGATTTCTATCATTACTATTTGATTTATGATTTCTGCCTTTCCCATTTTTTAAAGATGAACTGAATGAGAACACAAGTCAAGTATTAGCCCTTTCATTGGACTCAAAGAGCAGTAGGATTTCAGAACTGGGTGGGATATCCATTAAATTTAAAACTGAATTCAGCATTTTCTCTTCAAAACCAGATTCTTTCTTTACTGACCTCTCTTATTCTTTTTCCACATCCTCCCCCATGTCACATGCAAAAACAGTTTCAACATTCACTTCCAAAACCTTGAGTTCCAAATTCTCTTCCTCCCCCCTGCTGCCTTGCACACTCCCCCTCATTGAGAAAGCAAATTGCTTGATATAAAAATGTGTAATCATGAAAAACATTTCTACAATAGTAATGATAATAAAGTATAACATATCCCCCGCCCCCCCCCCCAAAAAAAGAGAAACCTCAAGAAAATTAAGGTGGGAAAAAAAAGTATACTTCAATCTAAATTCAGATACCATCAGCTCTGTCTTTGGGGTAGATAGTATTCTTTATCATAAGTCCTTCAGAGGTCTTTTAGGTCACAGCATTGCTGAGAAAAGGGAGGTCATTCCCAGCTGATTTTTCTGCAATAATGCTGGGTTATAGAACTTTGTATACAGTACATTTCCCTTTGCATTAGGTCATGTAAGGTGATTTTTTTTTTTCTGAGAGCATCCTGTTCACCATTTCCCAAAACTGAAGAGCATGTCATCTCAGTCACATCCCACAGTTTGTACAGCCATTCTTTAACCGTCTTTTCTTCTCTTAAATATAGGCCTAGCAGTAGCACTGCTAGGCCAAAGGGTAGGCATGATTTTATAACCCTTTGAGCATAGTTTCAAATTGCTCCACAGAACCATTGAATCATTTCATAAGTCCTCCAACAGTGAATCAATGTCTCAGTTTCCCTATATCCCTTGCAACATTTCTCATTTTCTCCTTCTGCCCTGTTAGCCAATCCAATAGATATAAGGTGGTACCTCAGAATTGTTCCAACCTGCTTTTCTCCTATCAATAGTGAAGTAGGACATTTAAAAAAAATGATTTATAGATTGTATTGATAACCTCAACTGAAAACTATTCATATCTCTTTATCATTTATCATTTGGGAAATACCTCTTATGTTTTGTAAATCTGACTCAGTTCTCTAGGTTTGAGAAATGATAACCTCTGTTATTCTCTAAGTGGCATTGCATTTTCTTTATTCTAGCTTGAAACCTTGACATCATCTTTACCTCTTCCCCATATCCAATTACTATTGCTATTGATTCTTCCTTTTCTGTCACACTTATTCCATTCCTTTTTTACCTTTTTCCATTGATATCACCCAAATTTAAGCCCTTTCTGCTGATACTTGCATGATTTCAGTAGCACAGTTCCCATCCTATACTGCCAGATGAATTTTCCTTAAAACTTTGTTTTGTTCATACCACTCCTCTGCTCAAAAAATTTCATTAGGTCCCCATCACTTACCAGTCAATAGCTAAGTTTCTTAGCTAAGCATTCAAAGATCTCAGAAATCTGCCGATAAATGGCATTCATTACATCTTCAATGTCTAAAACTCAGAAAAACATAACTATAAAAACAATAATATTCATAAATTTAAAAAATAGCATTATGAGTCAACATTTTATGATTTACAAACACAGTACTCATGATCATCCACCTACTTTTCAAACATCAACTTCTGATTCCCAAGTTAGTAAAGTGACACCTCATGAAAATATTCAAAATATATATTGATTTATTACAACTTTATGCATACTGCTTATTCTAGTAAAAATTTTGATACTAAAAAAAAGCATTTATTTCTTTGTCAGTTTCTCAAAGACTATCTTAGTTTTTTTTTATGTGGAGAAAATATTACTGTTTTTTAGTTATTTTAATAGTGTCCTACTCTTCTTGTTCCCATTTGGGATTTTTTTGGGGGGGGGGGAGTTTGCCATTTCCTTTTCCAGCTCATTTTGCAATTAAGAAAAGTGAGTTGAACAGGGTTAAGTGACATGCTTAAGGATACACAGCAAATATTTGAGAACAGAATTGAACTTAGGAAGATCAGTCTACCTCATTTCAGATGTGGTACTCTATCCAAAGCATCACCTAGATGCCCTGAAAAATCTTAATAATGCAGATTTAGTAATTGGTTAGGTGTATGTACCTTCTCTCCCTCCCCCCAACCTTAAATATTTACCAGCATACCACTTGATCAACTATTCTCCCCCCACTCCAAAAAAGATATATAAACTCTTCTAGTTCAGTCTCCTGCTTTACTTCTCTCTTGAGTATGATCACCATGATACCTCAATGAAAAAACATCAGCCTTTTCCCTTCTCTTCCTGGGAAGTGTTAGAGAGGCGAGATTCTACCTGCAAAGTTAAAAGCAGAGATCCAACCAGTACCTGCTGCTTCTTTTAAGAGGCATAGCACATACTGCTGCTCTGACAGGGTTGGGGAGGGGGGATGGGAATCATTCAGAGTTTTTTTCATCATACCAGGTGACAAGTCCTTTTATTTTATGGAGAAATAGCACAAAAGCTCATCATTTCCAGAGGGCTCAAGAATTGAGAATACACATGGCTGAGTTACAGATAGACAAGGCTTATTTAAACACACTGTCCAGCACATGCTACATATACATATTTCAATCTTAATAATAATGTGTTATTATGATACCATTAAAATAATAAATCTAGAAATAAGAAAATGAGAACATATAGAAAGAATATTTTATAAGTCAAAATCTGCCCCAAAAGAACTGTGTAGATCACTGACTATATATATATATATATATATATGCATATTTGTGTATATATGTGTATAAATAAAAATACAATATATACAGTGTAATTTCTGGCAAGAAGGGTATAGGTCTATTATGAAGAGAAGTTTGTTTAAAGAAAAAAAACAGGATTGGGAGGAAACATTTACAGTCAACTTTGAAGTCAGGAATATTTGGGTTCAAGTCACCTGTGTGACCCTGGAAGAAGAAAAGATTTATTAATTATCTACTATATTCTAGGCACTGTGCTAAGTACTTTAAAAAGATCTCATGTTTTCCTCACAACTAACCTGAGTGTATTTTAATATTTATTTTATTATATTTTAATTAATTGATTTATTCATTCATTTATATTTTAAACATATTTTAATTTAACTTATTAAATATTTTCCAATAGTTGCAAAGAATTTTAAAAATTCATTTCTCTCCTGGCCTACCCCTCCACCAGTCCTAGAGAAGGCAAGTATAAATGTGAAGTCATACGAAACACATTTCCATGTGAATCATGTTGTACAAAGGAAAAAGTTTTAAAAAAGGGACATTTCAATCTACACACAGAGTTCATTAGGTACTATTATTATCCCCACTTTACAGTTGAGGAACCTGAGGCATATAGTGATTAAATCATTTTTCCAGGGTCCCATAGCTAGTTTGTATCTGAGGTTGAATTTGTTTTTAGGTTTGTTTTTTTTTGCAAGTCAAACAGGGTTAAGTGGCTTGCCCAAGGTCACACAGGTAGGTAATTATTAAATGTCTGAGACCGGATTTGAACCCAGGTACTCCTGACTCCAGGGCCGGTGCTTTATCCACTATGCCACCTAGCTGCCCTGAGGTTGAATTTGAACTCAAGTCTTCTCTATTCATTGCTCCATCTCACCTGGCTTCAAGTCACTTAACCTTTTAGAGCTCTAGGCAAGAGACTGAAGTAACATTTCTGAATGTTGTCTGAACCGGTTTGAAATGTAATTGTGAAATGTAGGCAATAGTGAATTAAGCCTTACATATAGAAAGTTGCTGTGCATGGTAAGGCACTATGAATCTGAGTTAAAGAGAAGCAGAATAAACATGTCTAGTCTCCTCTCCCTCCATCCTTCTCCAAGGGAGACTTTCATTCCTGCCCAGAGGATAAGCTAAAGGTTGAGGTCAAACTCCACTCTGCTTTTCTCAGAGAGAGGCTAGTAAGCTAGAAGTATCTTTATCTACTCTCTTAAATATTATAAGGTAGAGTGACCTGATCAGGATTGAGCTTACTTCTGATCATTTTGTCATTTCTAGGAAGAAAGGGGACCCCAAACTCTCTTATCTACATATAAATTTTGCTACCTTTTCCACCAAAATAGCAGGGTCTGGCAGAGTATTCATTTTCACCAATAATAAGAAAAGACTCCTTTATCAATGACCTTTGGGACAGGGGTTACAGAAATATTTGACAAAATAAATAAAAATGCAATAAAACATAGATAACATTGCAATTTAAAGCTAAGTCAATATATAAGGATCCTTATTATAGATGATTGTCCTATTTTTTATTTGGGTTTGACACCGTTCTTAGCTTTTCTCTAAGTTTATGTGGCAAATAGGTACCTGCATTGATAGAGGAATTTTTCTCAACCCAGGAGTTCCCTAAACAAATGCAATCACAAGTCCAGGTCCGGTTCCTATCCTTGTCATACCCAACCTCCTCAAAAAAACCTAAAAGAGTAGGGTTCCAGAGAGCATGATAGAAGGGTAATAGCAGGATAGAGACATGGAAAACAGAGAGTAGACTAGAACATATATCAGAGGACAGTTTTGGCAGAACCATCCTACATAGAAATCAGAAGCTCAAACACACTAGCATTGAACACTGTTAGACCACTCACAGTAACCAAGGTAATGTTGCTTTGATTATCAATCCCTTGGAGACATGGTAAAACAGTAAGGGGTCTAATTCTCTTTTTCCTCCCCAGTACAATGAGGTAGTTGGATAAAATTCTGTTTAAGGTTCTTGGAATCTAAGGGTCTTTTGGTCTATCTCTTCTGGTCTCTTTTCTTTTTGGGTTCTGATGAAGGATGAGACACTGGCGCAGGAAGTGGTTTGCCTAAAGCAAAACTGGAAACAGTTATCAGTGAACAGAGGAAGAAAGCTCAGAAGTCTCAACTCAGAAGTCTCTAGTTCTCCTTTTTCTTGTTGTTCAGTCTTTCAGTTGTGTCCAATTCTGTGGGACTCCATGGATTTTTGTCGACGAGTTTTCTTGGCAGAGGTATTGAAGTGGTTTTCTATTTCTTCTTCAACCCATTTTACAGATGAGGAAATGAGGCAGATTGAGGTTAAGTGACTTACCCAGAGTCACACAGTTAGTAAGTGTCTGAGACTGGATTAGGACTCAGGTCTTCCTGACTGCAGGTCTGGTTACTCTATCTACTTTACAATCCACCTGCCTAGAGGTATGAAAAATTTAGGATTATTGAGCACTAAGGAGATCCAGTTGCTAAGTCTGGGTGCTTATAATTTGATTAATTATAAATAATTCACTCAGGTTCATAATCTCACAGTCATTCTCTACTCTTCCATACTCTCCAATTTTTTTTATTTGATCAGCTACCAAACTTTGTCAATCCTACCTACAGATGCATGTCTGCATTGGTCCATAACATTTCTCCATTCTGTCTACTTTACTTCACTCACACCTCTTCTACCTTAGTCCCTCCCTCCTCTCATAGAGCAGTTAGGTGGACCTGTAAATAGACTGCCTAGCCTAGGGAAGACCTAAATTTCAGTTTGATCCTTACTACATACGTATTGGGTAGCAGTGGATATTATTGCTCAGACTGGAGTCAGGAAGACTCATCATTGTCCTAAATTGAAATCTGCTTTCAAACAATAAAAGTGTGTCTTTGGGCAAATAATTTAATCCTGTTGGCCTCAGTTTACCCATGTATCAAATGAGCTGGAGAAGGAAAAGGCAAACCACTCCAGTATCTTTGCCAAGAAAACCCCAAATGGGGTAGAATCAGACATTACTGAAAAAATGATTGAAAACATATATATATATATATATATATATATATATATATATATATATATATATATATATATATATATATATATATATAGTTGTGTGACCCTGGGCAGGTTACTTAACCTGTTTGCTTCAGTTTCCTCATTTGTAAAATGGAGATAATGATAACAGCTATCTCCCAGGGTTATTGGGAGGATCAAATGAAAATATGTAAAAGTGCTTAACATGATGTTTGATGCATAATAAGTGCTATATAAATGTTAGCTATTGTTATCATTTCTCACTTGGATTATTTTTTTTTGTAGGGCAATGGGGTTAAGTGACTTACCCAAGGTTACACAATAAGTAGGTATCAAGTATCAAGGTCAAATTTGAACTGAGGTCCTCCTGACTCTAGGTCTGGTGCTCCATCCACTATATACTACCTAGTTCCCCCCTGGACTATCAATAACTTCTTAAATTTCTTCCCAGCTTTCAGTATCTCTGTTTTATCTTCCTCTGAACTGTCAAATTATTAATCCTGAATAATATTTGACATCATCACCCCTACTCAGAAATCTTTAATGACTCTCCTATTGTTTCTAGAATAAAATATTAAATCCACAGTCTGGCCCTCAGGGCCACAATCTAGCTGTCACCTGTACTTTTCCAGATTTACTTCATATTACTTCTATTCACATACTCTTCTGGCCAGTCAAATTGGTCTGCCCTCTATTTTTCATACATAGAATTCCATCTTTCACCTCAGTGTCTTTGCACAGTCTGGAATGTATTTATTTTCAACTTCACTCAAAATTTCTTGCTTCATTTGGAGAATAGCTCAGTTATCACTTTGTTTTTTAGGTTTTTGCAAGGCGATGGGGTTAAGTGGCTTGCCCAAAGCCACACAGCTAGGTAATTGTTAAGTGTCTGAGGTCGGATTTGAACTCAGGTTAAATTATCCCTTTCTTTTTTTTTTCCAGTTATCACTTTCAACAAGAAGTCCTTCTCTTTTGAAATTTCATTTATTATTCTGCAAATAGTTTATATTTTGTTACTAATGTATGTTTTGCAGAATGTGAGTGCTTTATAATTGTGTTTTTGTATTCCTTACACCTAAAACAGCATCTTCTACATAATAAGAACTTTAAGTTTGCTAAATTAAATTGAATTGCTCACCTCACACATGTCTACCCAACTCCTTCAAATCCCCAGAAGACAATTACAATAAGCATCAATTGTCTTTAATACAATTCTCAGGGGGAAAATTAGGTATATTCTCTCTCTCTCTCTCTATGCATTCGGCTCATGAGTTTAAATCAAGTTAAAAAAATTCTCCTGGGGACCATCCATGAGTTCATCTTACTGCATGTTTACCCATGCTGGATTTCTGTTGGAGATATTTATGACCCCTGATTTATGTGGGCTTTAATGGGTGAGAACTAAAATGATTATATTTCATGCTCAGAGATTCAGTGCGCCCTTGAAAGATTAATTAGTGGCTCTCACTCAATGATTAGGTCCTCCAAGGAATGGTGCCAAGTTGGCATTGGACAAACTAGACAAAATCGTGAGAATTAAAAAGAGATTATTTTCCCCTTTGGTATTTGATCTCCTAAATTGACTTGAGAGAGGTCATTTCAGTTGGTGCCCCAGACTAGCATTTGTGGACGAATCCTGATGACTCAACTTCCTTAGCTAAAAGGCATCACCTGCCCCCTTTCCATGGGTGTGGTGAGGATTAACAAGAGAACATCTGTGACCACCATGGTGTTTGTGTTCAAATAGTCGCCCTATATCTTATCACTTTACACCAGTTGGATTCATGTGTTACTCTCTGAAGTACATTATCAACAGATGCTATATGGAAGCCAGGCCATGTTAAAAGAATGGAGTGAGGTTGGCCTGACTAAAACAAGTAAAAAAGATGTAGGAAAGGGCAACTAGGTGGTGCAGTGAATAGAGGACTGGCCCTGGAGTCAGATGGACCTGAGTTCAAATTTGAATTCAGGCACTTGGTAATTACCTAATATGCGACCTTGGGCAAGTCACTTAACCCCATTGCCTTGCAATCCCCCAAAAATATTCTTAAAAAAATAAAGAGTGGAACAATGGGTAGGAGTTATATCAGAAACTTAGAACTGGAAGGAACTTAAGGATCACCTAATTCAATCTTCTAACTTTACAGATGAAGAAACCAAGATCCAGAGAAGTTACATGATTTATCTAAGATCATATAAATTTTTAAAAATGGAGACCCAAGATTTGAATCTTTTGACTCCAAATTTAGCTCTCTTTCCAATGCAAATTGTATGTAGATTTAGGATGCAAATTAAGAAAAGCTTTCTTACTATTAGAGAGGTCTAGCTGTGAAATGGGCTGTTTCTAGTAGTAGCAAACTCCCTTTCACCAAAAAATTAGACATTTGTTCAATGTTTATCTCTCTGTCATGGATATTAGAGAAGAGAACCCTGTACCACTTAGAAGACTGATCTAGATGATCCCTTCCAACTCTTAAGATGTTATGGTTTTAGGAAGAGATGGAGAACATCTTTAAAAACAAACTAGATAATTTTGATTACATTAAATTGAAAAGCTTTTGCACAGACAAAATCACTGTAACCAAGATCAAAAGAAATGTAGTAAATTGGGAAACAATTTTTACAAGTACTTCTGACAAAGGACTAATTTCTAAAATATACAGAGAACTGAGTCAAATTTTTTAAAAAAACAAGTCATTCCCCAATTGATGAATGGTCAAAGGATATGCAAAGGCAATTTACAGATGAGGAAATCAAAGCAATCCATAGTCATATGAAAAATTGCACTAAATCATTACTTATTAGAGAAATGCAAATTACAACATCTTTGAGGTACCACCTACCTCATATCTCTCAGATTGGCCAATATGGCCAGAAAGGACAGTGATCAATATTGGAAGGGTTGTGAGAAATCTGGGATACTAATACATTGTTGGTGGAGCTGTGAACTCATCCAACCTTTCTGAAAAGCAGTTTAGAATTATGCCCAAAGGCAACAAAAAATGTACATACCCTTTGATCCAGCAAAACCACTACCGGGTTTATACCCTGAAGAGATCATGAAAAGGGTAAAAACATCACTTGTACAAAAATATTCATAGCAGCCCTGTTTGTGGTGGCAAAGAATTGGAAATTGAATGAATATCCATTAATTGGGGAATGGCTGAACAAACTGTGGTATATGTATGTCATGGAAAACTATTGTTCTATTAGAAACCAGGAAGGATGGGAATTCACGGAAGCCTGGAAGGATTTGCATGAACTGATGCTGAGGGAGATGAGTAGAACCAGAAGAACATTGTACACCCTAACAGCAACATGGGAATGATGATCAACCCTGTTGGACTTGCTCATTCCATCAGTGCAACAGTCAGGGACAATTTTGCAGTATCTGGGATGGAGAATACCATATGTATCCAGAGAAAGAATTGTGGAGTTTGAATAAAGACCAAAGACTATTACATTTAATTTTAAAAAACACATTATCTTATTAAGTAATTTTGCTATCTCTTATACTTTATTTTTTTCCCTTAAGGATATGATTTCTCTCTCATCACATTCAACTTAGATCATTGTATAGCATGGAAACAATGTAAAGACTAACAGTAGGGAAGTGAGATTAGGGGAAAAATTGTAAAATTAAAAATAAATTTAAAGTAAAAAAAGTCATGGTTTTATGAACTTCTGCAATACTGGACAGATGACTGACTTTGGAGTCAGAGAGGCCTAGTCTCCAAATTATATATTCCCTGTCTATATTGGTGGAGGGGATCTCCACAGTTGGAGTTGGGAGGACCAAACTAACTCTTCCTAAGTCTCAATAGTATATGCTTTTTAAAATATATATATAGTTTTCATCTGCAAAATGTACACTCATTATATTAAAAACACTTGAAAGCAAAGAATCATCTTTAAAATGATAAGTAGTATCTATTTAAAACCATCAGGGAGCATTTTCTGTAAGAGGGATAAGCTAGAAGCCCTCCCAATCAGATCAGGGATGCCCATTGTCACCACCATTATTCAGCATTGTTTTAGAAATGCTAGCTTTAGCAATAAGACAAAGAAATTGGAGAAATTAGAATAGTCAATGAGAAAACAAAACTGTCCCTCTTTGCAGACAATATGATGGTATACTTAGAGAACCTCGAGAATCAACTAAAAAACTAGTTGAAATAATTAATGACTCAGCAAATTTGCAGGACATAATCTATACTCACAGAATTCATCAGCATTTCTTTATATTACCAATAAGGTTTTGGTCTAGACATATGGTTTCATCTGCCTTGGGGCACTTGCTTGTGAGAAAACTTCATCAATCATACAAATCAACAATGATTAGTGCTTTATAATGTAAGAGAATTATCTGAGATGTTAAGTGACTTGCCCAGGTTCACACATCCCAGAATTATGAGAGGTGTCACTTAAAACGAGGCCTTTCTGTTTCCTAATTGCTATAGCACTAAATCTCTTTCAACACTCAAATTCTGGGATTCTGTGAACACTTAGAACAGTCTTATGTATTTCTGATAAATGGATATATATATATATATATATATATATATATGGAAATAAATATGCATAGATATAACATTTATGATTTGTAGTTGAGAAAGATAATGAAGGTTTCTTTTACACTGAATAAAATTGGCCTCTGGATTTAGAAAAATGGTTGATAGTGACTACAGAAATATATAAGACTGTTCTAAGTGTTCACAGAATCCCAGAATTTGAGTGTTGAAAGAGATTTAGTGCTATAGCAATTAGGAAACAGAAAGGCCTCATTTTAAGTGACACCTCTCATAATTCTGGGATGTGTGAACCTGGGCAAGTCACTTAACATCTCAGATAATTCTCTTACATTATAAAGCACTAATCATTGGCCTTTTCTTGTCTCTCATTGTTTCTTAGACTCACAGAGCATATCCAGTTCCTTCAATCATTCTCCCTAGGGCAGAGTTTCCAGATTCTCATCATAGTAAAGACTTAGCCTCCTCTAGAAATGGGGCACCCAGAACTGGTCATTAATATTCTAGGTGATCTGGACATCAGAGAATACGGCCTGTATACTATGGTTCTAATAATGCTTTGTATGATGCATTGGGATAACTTTTTGTTTTAGGTAGTCACACTATTACCTAATATTAAGTCTATGATCATCTATAAGGCACATGTTTTATGATCATAATTTTAGAGCTGAAAGGGACTTTAGAATCTTAGAGTCTAACTTCCTCATTTAATATATGAGGACCTTCCCTAACCCCCTTCCCTTTATTTAATTTCATTTTTCAGGTAAGAAGTAAACATTTTCTCTCCCCTTCCACTATACCACTCTCCCCAGCAAAAAAGAAAAAGAAAGACAAAACCCTTATAACAAATGTACATAATTATGCAGAACAAAATTTCACATTGGCTATGTTCAAAAGTACATGTCAGTTTAAATCCTATCACTGCTCTGTCAGAAGATGCATAGCTTGATCAGTCCTCGAAATTCTGCATGATTGTTTATTGACTATAGTTCTTAAGGTTTTAGTGTTATTTGCTGGCAGGATGTTGTATAAATCGCTATCCAGATTCCTTTCACTTCATACTATATCATTTTATAGAAGTCTTCCCAGACTTCTGTGAACCTATCTCTTTCATCATCTGTATAACACAATAGCATTCCATTCCATTTACATACTATCATTTGCTTGGTTAGTCTCCTTGTGGATGGGTACCCCTTATGATTCTTTGTTACTACAAAAAGAACAGCTATAAATATTTTTGAAGTCATAGATCTTTTTTCTTTGCTCTCTTTGGGGGTTATACAATTTATATAAGTTTTTCTGGGTCAAAGGGGTATGCACAATTTAGTAGTTTTGGGGGCATAGTTCCAAATGACTTTTAGAATAACTATCCCAATTCACAGCTCTGCCAAGACTGCATTGATATGCCTATTTACCTGTAACCTCTTCACTATTTGCCATCTTCCTTTTTTCTTTTCTTTTCATCTTTGTCTATCTTCTGGTGAAAGACAGAGAAAGCTCAGATGTTTTAATTTGCATTTCTCTAATTATTGATAGTTGGGAACATTTTTTCACCTAATTGTTTTTAATTCCTTAAAAAAAAAGTCAAATGAACAATTTCTTTATCTACTTAGTAGATCACTCTAAAGAATAAAAGAAAGAAAAAGGATTTCCTATAATCTTTAATGTAATTTTTTTGAAGGGATATCAATGCTGGTATTAGGAGACCTGCTTTCAAATTCTCTCTTTGATATTTACTACTTGTGTGTCCATTGACAAATTATTTAACCTCCCTGGCCCACAGTTGTAAAATGAGAAATTTGGATTGGTTCCTTACAAGGCTAGATTATAATGCTATGATCCTATAATTTTACATTTATCCTTATAAATTTCCATTTTATTATTGGTGTTACTGTTGCCTACTATTCTAAACTATTTTTTAAAATTGTGAATTAGCTATCCTCAGTGTTTCATCATCTAGAAATGTAATAGTCCCATGTATTCTTTGTCTTTATACAGGTAATTGATAAAATGTTGAATGAAATAGAACTAAGGACAAAGTCCTGTGGCACTCCAGAGGAAAGACATCCTCTTGGTGAACACAGAGCCATTCACCAATTCACTCATTTTTAGTATAATTGTTCAATTAGCTTGTGAATTTACCTATTACATAAGAGGCAGTGATGGAGAGAGAAAGGAAGGCAAAAGCAGGCCATTTCTCTTAAAATCTACTGAATAGGCAATTCTCTTCCTAGCTCAGTATCCAATCCCCTCTCTATCCACATCCATCATGGCAACCAAGAGACCAATAAGGGATTGCTATGTACTGTTTTGCATTTCCTTCATCAAGGAATGGGGGAAGTCCCATTCCTATGTTTGCTCCTTGTATACCCCCCTTACAATAGCTCTGAAACAGTGTCACAAAAGCTCCAGACCAGCAGATCAAATCAAATCTGGAATGTAGCTCATCTCTGATTATTTCCAGTATAATTGTGTTTTTTAATTCACATCTCCAAATTCGTATTTAAGAATATCATGAGAAAATTTGTCAAATGCTATGTTGAAATTAAGATATACCCTGTCCATGATTTTTCCTGAATCTACCATCCAAATAATTTACAAAAAAGTTAGTGGTTAGTAAAACATGATTTTTTTTTATGGAATTCATGTTGATTCCTCGCAGTCACTTTAATCCTTTCTTAATTCTTACAAAACTTAAGATCAATAATCTAGTCTAGATTTTTACCAGGGATTGATAATCAGTTGATTATTGTGATTCCTAAGCTCCACAAGTTTTCCTGTTTTAAAAAAAGCAGGACAGTAACTTTGAGAGCATATATATCAATTATAGGGTTTTCCCTCTCTGTAAATTAAATTATTAATTAAAATAGCTAGCATAAGTATCAGAAGTAAGATTTGAATCTGTCATTGATTACCACTGATCTGTTGCTTCAGGGTCTGAGATGCTAGGAAAGCTTTTATCACACCCTACCTGGATCAAAGTTTCAGAAAAAGCTTTGGTTATCCCTGAGCTTTAAAATTGTGATGAACTGAATATTTTTTGCTTCCAGTTTTAAGAATTTCTCTTATTCTTAAAACTTAGTTATGAAATTATTTATGGTGGCTAAATACAAAACCTTTAACAGCCATATCCTACAACTCCACAAGATGGAGATGTTTCTCCAAAGAAATAGAACCTTTTGTTTTTTAAAAGATTTGCCTCACACATGACTTTCAAGGGCAGGAGGAAAAGTTTTTGTCTGTTAAAATAATGGAGGAGAGAATTTTTTTTAAAAGAATGTGTTTTCAAGTTTGGATAGATATTGGAACACCATTTTTTAACATACTCTGGAAATGTGTACCTCCCACAACTTTTTTTCTTCCCCATCCTCTCCCTGCTCTTACTTTATATGTATATATATAATTTTTAAGGTGATAGTAAATTAGATCTTTGCATTTCAAGGATTTTATTTTATTTTTTTTTGTTGATTCACTTCACTTTCATTATGAACAAACACAATCATTTCAAGAATTTTACATTAAAATTAAATATAATTAATTTTTAATGTGAACAATAAAATCACACTTTTAAAACTATAACTTGAATTGGAACTCCATTTGGGATCAAATTTAATGTATCAATCAATAAACATTTATTAAGCTTATCAGTCACTATGCTAGGCACTGTGGGGGTACAAATAGAAAGAATTACATGAGGATCTTATTTTCTAGTGGAGGAAACATTAAGTATACATATAATTATATACAGCAGAAATATAAATTGAAAAAATATGTAAATGAATTCAAATTATGGACTCAATCTCCCCACTTAAAACCCATGCTAGTAGGTTGGACTCCGGTGGCTCCTTATTACCTTCAGGATCACATATAAAATCCTCTCTGGTTTTTTAAAGTCTTTTATAACTTCATCCTTCCCTTTTGAGTCTTCTAATTTCTCTCCATCTACTCTTGATTCAGTGATCCTGGCTTCTTTGCTAGTCTTTAAATATGACACTGCATCTCTTGACTGGTGGCATTTTTAACTGCTTGTTCCCCCTAACTCTCTCTCTCTCTCTGTCTCTCTGTCTCTCTGTCTCTCTCTCTCTCTCTCTCTCTCTCTCTCTCTCTCTCTCTCTCTCTCTCTCTCCCTCTCTCCTCATCCTCACCTTCATCTCTTGGCTTTTCTAGCTTCTTTCAAGTTTCAGATAAAGTCCTACCTTCTGCAAGAAGTCTTTCCCCATCCTCTCTAATCTTAGGGGCTTCCCTCTGAGATTATCTCCTATATATCCTGTGTATATATATATAGATATATAACACATGTAGTTATTTGCAATATTGTCACTCCTATTAGATTGTGAACAGGTTTTTGCCATTTTGTGTTGCTACCATTTAGCACACAGCCAGTGATTAATAAAAGCTTGTTTACTTCTTGATTGGACTGGACTTCCCAGTGCTAGGCTACTTTATCTCTCCTTTGGGGTTCTAGGGGTTCCCTTGAGAGTCAGTGGTATGCCTTTGCTGACTGCTCAAGGCTCCATTCTTGTGTGTTCTCTCTCCTGCGAAGGATGCACAATAATTGTTAACTGACAGTGATTAGTGTTCAGTTCTGTGTAACCACTTAATATCAATTAGTTTTATAGAGGAAAAGTCTAATGTTCTTGAGTTCAAATCTGACTTGGGATAATTATCAGCTGTGTGACCCTGGGCAAGTTACTTAACCCTACTTGCCTCAGTTTCTTCATCTGTAAAATGAACTGGAAGATGAAATGGCAAACAATTCTAGTATCTTTGCCAAGAAAACCCCAGATGGGATCACCAAGAGTCATTCTTGACTGAAGAAGCTATTATCATTCCCATTAGTCTTTCTGACTCCAGACTTGGCACTCTAGCCACTGTACCACCTAACTGCCTTTCTTTGGCTTTCAGCCTTAGTCACTGCCTCTTATTGTCTCAGCACTTTGAGGGAAATTTGGCTAACTCACTCTCTGTTGGCAGCCAGTGAGGAGTAGAGCCTCTGATCTTGTGAATTTGAAAGACCAAGAGGTTGTCCCTGTGTTCCAGTGTTCCAGAACCTCACAGCATAGATGCCTAAGCAAGGTCTGGGATGACTTTTGTCCTTCATTATTTTTTTGTTTTGTTTTTTTGCAAGGCAATGGGGTTAAGTGGTTTGCCAAGGCCACACAGTTAAGTAATTAAGTGTCTGAGCCTGGATTTGAACTCAGGTACTCCTGGCTTTAGGGCCAGCGCTCTACCCACTGCCCCATCTAACTGCTCAGAGTTCACTGGTTTTAAGTAGTTAAAAGGAGGTGAGAGAACTAGTTACTGGCAATTAGCAATGGGAATTTGAGCAGATAGCAATGGAAAAGACCCCTGAATATACCCTTGATCTCTGAAGGACAGATGTAGCCTGCCTAGCTGGTGCATATTTGCTATAGTTACAAAAGAAAAATGTAGTGAATATTATCTAAATTGAGTGAATATGTACTTCCAAAGCAATTTCAAAATTTGTTTTAAATGTACCTGGGGCCTACTGAAGCTAAATTATTCAGAGGAAAGTGGTATGATACAACAGAAACAACACTATATTTGAGCTCAGAGGACCTGAGTCAAAAATTCTTGTTCTACTTCTTACTTGTGGAGTGTTAGACAGGGAGCATCAGCTGTGTGGTCATGGACAAATCAAGTAACTTATCTAAGCCTGAGTTTTCTCATCTGTAAAATGGGCATTACCTCACAGAGTTGTTGTGAGATAAAGACAGAAGACAGAAGGTCACATACAAGGAGCTGCATGACCAGTTTAGATGGAATATTGAGTGTGAAAAGGGGAATAATGTACACTAGCCTGGAAAAGTAGGTTGGATCCAAATTATGGAGGGCTTCAAATGCCAGAGGAATTTTTATTTGATTCTACAGTCAAGAAGAAGAAACAAGAATTTATTGAGAAGGGTGTGTGTGGGGGGTGAAGGGACTTAGTTATACCTCTGTTTTGGTTCTATCACTTCTGCAACTATGCACTTTTTGCAACTTTGGTTCTATCACTTTTGTGGAGGATGAATTGGAGAGGGAAAAAGGCTTGAAGCTGAAGTTGAACAGCCAGATGGCTATTACAATAACTTCAGCAAGAGGAGATGGGAGCCTGATCCAGGATGGTGTTTATATGAGAAGAAGGGGAGAGAAGACAGAAACATGCTGAAGATAAATCACATAGTGACTGATTAGATTTGAGAGATGGAGAGGAGAGTTGAGGTTTAACTCTGAAACTGCAAATCTTCATGCCTGAAAAGATGACAGAAAGATTGACAGAAATGAGGAAAATAAGAGCAAGTGTGGATAGTGGGAGGAGATAAGGAGTTCTGTTTGGGAAATGGCAAGTTTGAAATGTTTATAAACATGCAATTGGAAATATCCTATGGCCAATTGTACATTGGTTTCAGAGCTCAGCAAGGAGACTAAGATTAGCTAACTGGATCTGAATCTTATCTGAATAGACATGCTAAGAGAATCCAAAGGAAAAAAAAGGGATCAACAATTGAGAGAGATTTAGCCCTCTCCCCCCGTCTATGGCAAATATTTTCTTTTTTGTTGTATTTGTAACCCCAGCATTTAGACACATAGTAGGTGCTTAATAGCTATTTATTGGCTGTTTGGAGTCTGGCAGCCTAGTACTTGTTATTCTAGAGGATTACCTTGTGAACTTTGGAGAGTTGGAAGATTTAGACTTTTTTGTTTTTTTTAGGTTTTCGCTAGGCAGATGGGGTTAAGTGGCTTGCCCAAGGCCACACAGCTAGGTATTATTAGGTGTCTGAAGCCAGATTTGTACTCAGGTCCTCCTGACTCCAGGGCCCATGCTCTATCCACTGCACCACCTAGCCGTGCCCCCAGATTTCGACTTCTCATAGGTATCTGAGCAGTCTCAGGAGGAGAAGTGATTGTCAGCTGTGTCTGCCTTAGGAACCAAAAACAAACTAGTCATACTAATAAAAGGCAGGAGTCTGGTAGAACGCTAATCTATGCATACAGGGAACTTTTTTGGGTTAGTAAATAAACATTTATAAACTACCTACTATATCTTAGCATTGTGGTGATCACATGAGGGACCCCATGAAGGGGAGAAGAGGACTTCCAGAAGCTGAATTATCTACTTTGCCTCACATATTCTAAATTCAAGTCAACTTTCCCCTGGACCCTACACTTTTGCCCAATTTGAGGAGACATTTGTGTAAATTAGTCTTCCTAGGTCACTTCAGTAAATATCTGGTTATAAAAGAAAATTAAGCCTGACTGGTTAAGTAATAACAACTGATAATCAATGAAGGGAAGTGCATTGGTGGAGAGCTATGAATTATAGCATTAAAAAACCATTTCCCAACCCTTGATTCCTAGAATTCATGTGAGTGGGGGATTAGGAAGGTAGCTCCAGAGTCTGGGCTACTTATTCAAGAAAAGTGGTTCCCTGGCAATTTGTAGAAGTCTAGGATTTCCCTTCCTTTTGTAAATGAGTTCATTATCTCCATGAGGAGGTCAGATAGCACAACAAAACTCTTGAGACATTGATTCATTCAATTCAACCAGCAAATTTATAAAGAATCTACTATGTGCTCGTTGTTAAGCATCTACATCTCTTTCTGTCCCTTATGGAGAATGGGCACTCGGGAACTGTCCTTAGTATTTTGCTGCAGTTGTATTTTGATTGCAGGAAGTAGGCAAGGATCTGCTGGTAAATGTTTAACAACCAACCTTCCTCCAAAATATGTAAAAGGGACACTTCTAAGTTGAATAGCATTATGACATTTTCTCCATCACTTTCTCAAGTCTAGACAATCAACAAAACAATAAATCAAGTACTGATTTATGAAGTTTGCCCATTTCTAAAATGAAAATACATTGAAAATTTGCTCATTTGAAAATGGCTCTCAGGAAGCTCATAAGGGCTGGACTGGGTTGAAAGACTAGAACAAAGGTTAATGTTACTAAATTGGAGAATAGGTGAAAGTGATGATGTTTGTCCTTTATTCTTGAAAAAGACCATGACATCAGGAAGGTGATGCCATGACATGCTTGTAAATTTGATTTCAGTGAGGGGAGTGTTGTAATAATTCACCAGTCTCACTTTCTCCTGTGGAGTTATCTGGGTCCAGTGGCCAGATATGAATCGGGACAACTGGAGATGACCCAGGATTTAAGGCAATTAGGGTTAAATGACTTGCTCAGGGTCCCACAGCTAGTAAATATCAAGGGTCTTAGTCTGCATTTGAACTCAGGTTCTCCTGATTCAAGGGCCAGTGTTCTATCCCCTGTGCCATCTGGTGGAAAATAAGTTGTAAGAAGACTGGAAAGTTAGGAGAGGACCAGGTTATAGAAGACTTTAAAAGTCAGAGGATTTAATATTGATCTTGAAGATAAAAGGAAGTCATTGGGCTTGATTAATAAGAGTATGACATGGTCAGACCTCTGCTTTAAGAAAGATCACTTTGGTAGCTGAGGGAGAAACTTAAGGCAGGAAGACCAACAAGAACCTAAAAGGTTATTACAAAAAGGGGTGTTTACAAGAGATACTGGGAAAGTGAAATCAACCAAATTTGACAACAGATTGAATATAGTAGTCTATAGTGAGGAGTTGAGGAAGATACCTTAGTTTCAAAGCTGTCTGACTGTAGGGTATTGGTTAGGAAGAGGGAAGGATTAGGGAGGAGATAAAGATAATACATTTTGGACATGTTGAGTTTAAGTTGGAGATGTGTGATTGAAGGTCAGTAGAAATATTAAGGTTGGATAAATTGAACTGAGAATCATTTGCATTGGGATGATAATTGCATTTATAGTAGTTAATGAGATTACCAAGAGAAGATGATAATAGAGAAGAACAATAATCCAGACAGCTTGGATTCAGCTCTCTTCCAATTTAGCTTCCACCATTTGCAGAGTCAATCAATTAACTCTCAGATGATTCAAGCCTTGTCAACTTTCTGTTTTCTTTTTTCTTTTTAAAATTTATTTAAGGCAATGGAGTTGAGTGACTTGCCCAAGGTCACACATCTAGGCAATTATTAAGTGTCTGAGATTGGATTTGAACTCAGGTCCTCCTGCCTCCAGACCTGTGCTCTATCATCACCTAGATGCCCCAGCTTTCTACTTTCTGTAGTTAATTCCTGTTTTTACCTCCTGTGTCTCAATGCCTTCTGTACCTGATTTCTTCTATGTTCAGCCTCAAATAAGTATATTCTTCTTTGCTCATTATCATTACCATCATTAATACCACTATCAGCATCATTAGCATCATCAACATTATCACCATCTTTTCCTCTTCTTCCCCTCCTTTTCTTTTTTGCTTCTCGTCTTCTTAAATCAAGCTTCCTTTGCAAAATAAGTTTTTATAGATTTATTTTGTTGGACTTTTTACATTATCATATTTTCTCCCAGGATCTCTCCTCTCTCTAGTCATGTCAGAAAGTTATCTCAAATAACAAATTGTATTTTTAAAAGATTAAAAAAACAGGAAAAAAATCACTATTACTAACAAATACTTTGAAAAATTCTGAAAATATATGAATTTTAACACCCTTGAATCTCCTACTTCTGCAAAAGGTTGGGTTGAGAGTATTTTTTCATGTCTTTTTCAAAACCTACTTGTTGTTTATAATTGTGTGTTCACTTTAATTTTGAGAGGTTGGTTTTTTTTCTCTTTGTTGTCATAATTATGGTTTTCTTGGCTTTGTTTATTTCACTTTTCATAAGTCTTGTGGATCTTTCAATGTTTCTTTGAATTAACTTTTTCTTTCTTATGATACAGTAATATCTCATTACATCCATATGCCACAATTTTTCTAATTCTTTGCTACAACAAAAAAGTACTGCTATGAATACATTTGCATATATGGCAACTTTTTTTCTCATCACTGATTTTCTTGGAGTATAAGCCTAATAAGCAATAGGCAAAAAGGAGTTTAAATTATTCCTACTGGTGAATAATGATAATAATGATTAGAATCTCTGATTCAAAGGGTATGGACATTTTAGACATATTATTTGCACAATTTCACACCTTCAACAACATATCAGTATGCCTCTCCTTCTACAATCTTCCATCATTGCCTATTGCCATTTTTCTCATCTTTGCCAATTTCCAGGGTGAGAAGTTGCATTTTTCTTATTATTAATGATTTGGAACATTCTTTCATGTGGTTGTGAATGCTTTTGCTATTTATATCCTATGAACACTCCTACTGGGGAGTGGCTTATTAGGCTTACTAATTAGAATTTACTAATTGTTTAAATATTTTAGATATCAAAACTTTATCAGAGAAATTCGACACAAAGGTTTTTCCTAATCTACTACTTTCCTGCTTATTTGAGGTACCTTAATTTTGTCAGTGCAGAAACTTTTCAGTTTTCTATTTTTTTCTTTATTCAGTTTTTTATTTTATCTTTATCTTTTATCTATTTATCTCTATCTCTCATTCTATTAGGAATAACTCTTCTACCTAAAACTATGAGAGGGAAATCATCTGCTTTTTTTTAATAGTTTGATCTTTAATATTAAGGTCACATGCCTTTTTAGAAAATTTTATGGAATATAGCATAAGGAATTATTTAAGCCTATATTCTGTCATACTATTTTCCAGTTTTTCCAGTAGTTTTAATCATATAAGGAATTTTTCATTTAATTTAATCAAATAAGGAATATGTTTTTCAATTAAATACTTAATGCATTTAATTAATTTTTAGCACTTTACATGCATATTTTATTAAACATATGTGCAAATGACTAATTTTTGGCATGAGGAATTAGGATTAAGGGAAAGAAATACATAAGAGATAATTTTTATAAAGTATTCATCAGATTTGGAAGGGTTGGGTTTTTTTCTGTGTGTTTTGTTTCCTTTTTCTTTCTTTGTCTGGTTGGGAATAATATAATCCATAACCAGTCAAATACAGTTGTCCTAGCTCTCTGGAGGGTTGAAAGCAGTTGCTTCAAGCAATTAAGGTTGTTCTTTCTCTTGGCTCACCTCCTTTTGCTCAACATCAGATCCCTTAAGTCACTCCATGCCTCTCTAGAGTCTGACCATTTATGGTTTCTTATAGAACAATAGTATTCATGTACCGTAACTTGTTTAGCCATTCCCCAATTGATGGGCATCCTCTCAATTTCTAATTATTTGCTACTACAAAATGAGCTGCTATGAATATTTTGGAACATGTAGGACTTTTTTTTATACTTTCTTCTGGATGTAGTCCTAGAATTGGAATTGCTAGGTCAAAGGGTATGAACAGTTTTATTGCTCTTTGGGCATAGTTCTATATTGCTCTCCTGAAAGGTTGAGTTCCATTGTTTTTGATTCTTCTTTTTTCCACTGATCTCTTCAATTTTTTAAACCAATTCTAGATGGTTTTGATAAGTGCTGCTTTATAATATTGTTTGAGGTCTGGAAGTACTACCCCCCCCTCCACCTTTACTTCATTTAATTTTTTCTCTTGATTGTCTAGACCTTTTCTTTTTCTAAATGTATGTATTTATCAAGTTCTATAAAGTATGCCCTTGATAATGCTTGTTAAAACATTAAAAGTATAAATTGATTTTGATAACATTGTCCTTTCCATCATATTGGCATGGTCTATCTGACACTGACTATTCCTTCAGCCATTTAAATTGTTTTATTTCTTCAAGGAACACTTTGCAATTAAATCTATATGCCTTTTGTGTGCTTTGGTAGATTGAAACCCAGATATTTAATAGTTATTTAGAATGAATGGGATTTTCTTTGCTTTTTTGCTTCTTGATTTTTGTTATTATTTTATAGAATTGCTGTTGATTTTTGAGGGTTTGTTTTGTGCCCTCCAATTTTGCTGAAGCTATAAAGTGCCTCAACTAGTATTTTTGCTGATTTCCTAGGATTTCCCAAACACACCAGCCTCTTATCAGCTAATTAAATTATTCTTATCTCTTTATTAACCTATATTTATGCTTTAAATTTCGTTTGCTTGTCTTATTGCTGTTGTTAGTACGTTTAGAATTATATCAAATAATATTGGTGAGAGTTGGCATCCTTGCTTCACTCCCATACTTATTAGAAAAATTTCTAGTTTACCTCCATAGCATATGATACTTAGATGCTTTTTATCTTATTTATTTATTCATTCATTCATTTATTTGTTTGTTTGTTTGTTTTTGTTTTAGGTTTTTGCAAGGCAAATGGGGTTAAGTGGCTTGCCCAAGGCCACACAGCTAGGTAATTATTAAGTGTCTGAGACCAGATTTGAACCCAGGTACTCCTGACTCCAGGGCTGGTGCTTTATCCATTGCACCACCTAGCCACCCCAGGATGATTTTAAAAGTATAATTAATTATGCTATTTTCCCACTACTGAACCATCCTTGCATCCCGGTATAAATCTCACTTAACCATGAACACAGACATATATAAAATGTATAATAATATCATATATGTTTATATGATGAATGATGAAAGATTTCTTGTATAAATTGCTATAATCTGGTTGTTTTTGTTCAAAATTTTTAAGTCAATATTCATTAATGATATTCACCCATAGTTTTTCTTTTGTATTTTATCTTTCTCTGGTTTGGCTATTATGACTGATGATGATGATGATGATGTTGTTTGTCCTTTGTTCTGGAAGAAGATCAGAACATCAGGACGTTATGTCATGACAAGCATGTAAATTGTATTTGAATGAGGGAATGCTATGCTAAGCCACCAGCTTCATTTTCTTCTCCACAGTCATCTGGTTTCAGTGGCCAGATATGAATCAGAACAACTAGAGATGATCCTGAATACAAGACAATCAGGATTAAGTGATTTACCCAAAGTCACACAGCTAGTCAGTGTCAAATGTCTGAGGCTGAATTTGAATTCGGATCCTCCTGACTCCAAGACCAGTGCTCTATAGACAGTGCTACCTGGCTGTCCATATTTGCCCATATTTGCCCATATTCTGGCAGGAAGCTTTCTTTCTCAATTTTTGACAATAATTTGTGAAGTATGGGTGCTAATTTTTCTTTTAAAATTTGATAGGAATCTCTCATTAGAATTCAGAGGTGGTTTTTTTTAACTTTACCAGTTCCTTCACAGCTAGCTCTATTTCCTTTTCTGAGTTTGAATTAGTTAATGATCTTTATCTGGCCTCCTGAAAAATTGGATATTTTGAAGATTTTCTTTTATTTCTTTTGTTTTGTGAATTTTGTTAGCCTATAACTATGCATAATTTTGGATTATTCTTTTTATTTCTTTTGACTGTTGTGATTTCACATTGCTCATTTGCTACTTTATTTGCTTTTTTCCCTCTTTCTTTTGGTCAGATTAACTAAAGGTTTATTGATTTTATTAGTGTTTTCAAAGGACTAGCTATTAGATTTATCATTACTGACTTTTGTTTCCATTTCATTTGCTTTTCTTTACATTTTTAATATCTCTTTTTGTACCTATTTTAGTTTTATTTATTGTTTTTCAGTTTATTAATCTTTTTTATATATAACTAATATATGTTCCTAGGAACTTGATTTTTTCCTGTAAGGACTGCTTTAGCTACATCCCAAATGTTTTATTATGTTTCATTATTATCATTTTCATTTGCAGAATTACAAAATGTTTCTATTATTTGTTCTTTCAGATTATTTGGGTTTTCATTGCTAAATTTCTGTTTGGATTCTTGTCTTTTATTTGTGATCCCTAAACAAATGACTAATTTTATTGTGTTTTGGTCTGTAAAGGATGTATTAAATTTAGATGCAGTTTTACATTTCTTTGCATTATCTCTATACCCTAATATGTAGTCAACTTTTGGAAAAGTTCCATATGGTGCTGAGAATATGTATATTCTTTTTTTGTTCCATTTAGAAGAACTTCTAAACTACAGCTTCTCCAGAAATTTTTCAGTTCCACCTTTCTCCTTTTGTTTTTCTTTTAGATTTATTGAGAGGTTTCTAGAAAGGGTTTCTCTCATTTCATTATACAGTCTCTTTCCTTATTCTCTGGTTTGTGACCCCTGTGATTATCCAGTCTCTATTCTCTGTGTTCCTCAAGTTTGAATATAAATACCTTTTGAATTTGAATACCTTTTTTATTTTTTTTAGTTCACAATTTTTGGTTTGTTTATCTTATATTATTACAATACTCTTGTTATGAGAGTAAACATAACCCCCCCCCCCCAAGAAGATGAGAAACTTCAAAAATAGTGAGAGAGAAAAAAAAATGTACTTCAGTATGTGTTCAGATTCCAATGGCTCTGTCTCTGGGTTGAGTTGCCTTCTTTATCTTAAGTCCACCAGAGAACTTGCTTCAATATTTTTCCCACAGTTGCTATTAATAGCTGTATTTCCCTCCAGTCTAATTTGAATACCTTTTTTTTAGGGGTTTTTTTTTGCAAGGTAAATGGGGTTAAGTGGCTTGCCCAAGGCCACACAGCTAGGTAATTATTAAGTGTCTGAGGCTGGATCCAGGGCTGGTGCTCTAACCACTGTACGACCTAGCCCCCCCCCCCCTAATTTGAATACCTTTTAACATAGGTCAATCAGTCCTGAGAGATGGGCACGCAACATTCCAAAAGGACAGGTGATGGCCTCTGTTGCCCTGACTGATCAAAATGGAGTCTCTTTCAGATCCCCAAAACCAGAGTGGTAGAGGTAAACACTGTGAGACTTCCAGTGCAATAACAGACAGATCCTGGAGGAGCCTATGGGAGATGCGGGTTGAGTTCTCTTTTCTTTGTGAAAAGTAGGACTACCTTAGAATGGGTACTGCATCTTGAAAAGCATCCAATGCTACTAAGCACTGTTAGATCTAACAGCAGAGCAGTAAAGTCTTATGAATGGCACATCAACATTTTCTTAAAGCTGTTGCCAATTGTACCATACTGATGAATAACTCAAAGGGCAAGGGTGGAAGGTCTGAGAAGGTAAGCCTGCTGATAAATAGTCCATTGAGAGACAGGCTAGGTTGTACTGGTATGTCTAATTCTGTTGCTAGATATCAATTGCTGGTGCTTGCCGACTATTGATGAGGTGCTGTGGTGAAGTGAAACCAAATTAAGGCCTAGAGACTTCCACAGCAGCCAGACTATCTCCAATAGTACTATTTCATAAAAATCAGGCCATGGGGTGGAATGATTCTGGTAAAGGCAAGAGAGAAGGATGTCTTGCACAACATACCGCTCATTATAATAAACATAATTGTTCAACTCATGCCACCAATTATTCAGTTGGTTGGCATGGTTTTTTTGATACCTAAGATACTATATTACTAGTGGCGTTTCTCAAGCAATCCGAACTTCTCTGATATCCATTCTGCTTTCTCCCCACTGGGCAGTTTTTGCCACTACCTTTTAGAGCTTGCCCTATAGATTCCCCTTTTCCATGTGTCTCACTCTCAGAACAATTACAATTCTTTTTTTTTTGTTTTGTTTTTGCAAGGTAAATGGGGTTAAGTGGCTTGCCCAAGGCCACACAGCTAGGTAATTATTAAGTGTCTGAGACCGGATTTGAACCCAGGTACTCCTGACTCCAGGGCCAGTGCTTTATCCACTATGCCACCTAGCTGCCCCTTACAATTCTTTTGGGTACAGAAAATACACTGCACTATGATACAATCTACCTTCTCCTATCCCTGATTATGCATTATTCATTATTTGATTTATACTTTTCCCCTGGCTACCTTCATTTGCTTTAAAATTTCCTTTGCGATCCAGGCCTTCCCATTCACCCAGGTGCCAGTTGCCCCACAAAGTTCTAATTTCCCCTGTTTTGTGAGATACAATAAGTGGTCTTTTCAAGCACCAGATTCCCTACACCACATTCTTCATAAGTGCCCAAATCTCTTTACAGATAATTTCTTCACACATAGTGACATTATCAGTGGAGATCTCTCCCATAATTAAAGCAAGGCTTCTCTATTCCCTTCCACCCTTTTCAATTCACTCTTACTTTTTACCTATTTCCTTTATAGGCTTTTTCTTCCTGAGAGACCACAGGAGTCACCTGCCTCTCATAACTAGCTTTTCATTTGATCTGGGTGCATCAGATATTTTCCTCTATTCCCAAACTTCCTTCTCTCCTTTCATTCACCTTCCCATTTTGCAATGTAGTTGCACAAAAAAAAAAATACTGATTCCTGGTAGGTAGAGTGTTGCCAGGTTCTGTCCATAATCCCACAGGCTTGCCTCTTTACTGTTACCTCCACTTGACTTCCACCTTCATCTCTATATCCTTCCTTGTGTATATTTGGAAAAAAGTCTCTTTCTAATCTCTCAGCTTTCATTTCTTACTTTTTTGTTGCTGTCTTTGGCTATTTCATGTATTTACCCATTCTTCATTTCTATTGTCTGGGCTAATCAAGAAGCAGGGAAAAAAAAAATCTCTTTTTTCTTTCTATGAATGTTTCAAATATCTCTTTACTATTGAATATCCACCTTTATTCATTTATGATTATACTTAGTTTTGCAGGGTGGGTCATCTGGGCTACATCCTGAGCTCTGCTGCTCTTTGGAATACCTTATTTCATGTCCTATTGTGTTTTCTGGTTGATATAATTATTTATATTTTATTTAAATATTAATTTAAAATTTAAACTTAATGAAATTAAAATTCCTCATTTTATTTCAGTTCCTTTCCTTTGTATTTGAAGATTTGTCTCCCAAATATTTGTAGAATTTGTTGATTCTGAATTGAATTGCTAAATTTAATCACTATATGACTTGGAATTTGCAATTTTGGGCTTTTTTTTCTGGAGATGATCTATGAAGTCTTTCCCTTTTCCCTTGGTATTCCATTTTTAATATTCAGAAATTCTAGGCCATTTTCTTGTGCTATTTCCTATATTATGGTGTTATTTTTTTTAATCCTGGCATTTTCCCCTCTTTTTCTGGAAAATCTGCGATCTTTAGGTTGACAGATATGAATCTGTCTTTGAAATTCATATGTTTTTGAGGGTGATGATCAACCTTGATGGACTTGCTCATTCCATCATCAGTACAACAACCAGGGACAATTTTGGGCTACTCTAATGGAGAATACCATCTGTATCCAGAGAAAGAATCGTGGGCTTTGAACAAAGACCAAAACCTATTACCTTCAATTTGGGGGAAAAGCTGTTATCTTATTATGTAATTTTGCTCTCTTATACTTTGTTTTTCTTCCTTAAGGATGTAATTTATTTCACATCACATTCAACTGAGATCAATGTATACCATGGAAACAATGTAAAGACTAACAGAATGCCTTCTGTGGGGAGTGGGGGGAGGGAAGCAAGAATGGGGGGGGGAATTGTAAAACTCAAAATAAATAAAATCATTCTAAAAAAAGAAATTCATGTTTTACTTGACTGGTAAGAATATTTTCATTTATTTTATCTTTTGTTTTGTTTTTATTCTTTTGGAAATACCTTTCAGAGATAGCTAGGTGGCACAATGGATTGAAAAATTGGCCTTGGAATTAGGAGGATCTGAGTTCAAATTTGACCTCAGACATTTGATATTAACTAATTGTATGAGCTTGGTCAAGTAACTTAATCCCACTGCCTCACAAAAAACAAAAAAGTGTTGGATTGGATTTCATTTATTTAGTAGCATTTATTCATGGATGCCTAAATTCATTTACTTGATCTGGAGGCCATAATACTTTCTACTTTTAATGCTTTCCCTTGCCTTAATTTGCTTATGTTCCAGGTCTTTGAGTTTTCTTCTTCCTGAAATCTTTGGTAACTTTCATCTTTAACTTTCATCCCTTTATTTTTTCTCTGTTGCTCACTTTTTGACTCCCTCCCCATAATGTGATTTCCTATGGACTGGATCTAAAAGTGTCTCAACTTCCTCATATACTGTGCAATTCACAATCTACCAGCTTAAGTCTCTGTGCCAAGTATCTTTTGGGGGGACAGAACTCACCATACATGGATGCTGAATTCTTTCCCTCAAACTTAGGATAGCGAAGCACTCCACTTCTTCCCAACACACACACACACACACACACACACACACACACACACACACACACACAGTGTTTTTTCCTGTTGTCCTGTCCTTTCTCTGTTCCTCAATCATCTGCCTGGCAGTTCAGAGAGCTGCCATACTGCTACTACAGAACTGACTTCTGTAATTTGGATCCCTGAGGCTCTGGAAGGGTAAGGCAAAATTGAGCTCTATTTCAAGCTCAGACATACATGCCCTTTCCCTTTCTTTCTACTCCTCTTCTCTTTAGTAGAGATCTTTTGAAGGCTTCTATCCTGCTGTCTATTGGACTCCAAAAAGCTTCTACAGCTAGGAGTGATGCCACAGTGCTGTCTATTATGTTCCTAGAAAACTTGTACAATCTAGAGCCTGTATATCTACAAAATTGGAAAGAGAGAGTAAAGGAATGCTATGAGGTTCAGTTTTGATGTAAGCTTTGGTGTTGGCTCCATGGCTTAGTTATTGCAGCCTTGCTGATGGTAGAGTGGCTCAAGGTAAGTGTCAATTAATGATCTTTCTTTTTTTTTTAAACATTTTTAATTCCTGGCGTACTAGACCATGGATACTGTTCAAGTTGTTTTTATCTTTGGTGCAAAATTTCTGTTTTGGAGTGGTTTGAGAGGCTGTGGTGATCAGAGAAAATGTCTAGTCCTCCACTTAGTTGAACAGATGACCTAGAAGTGCTATAATGCAGTCTTAAATATTAAGGCCATGAATCCATTTAGAATATATTATCAAACATGTCTAAGTCTAATTTTGCCGGACTGCTTTCCAAGTTTCCCAGGATTTTTTTAATCAAATAGGAAATAGATATTTCCTTTCTAAAACTTCCAGTTCCTCAAATAAGGATCTCTCTTAAGATAAAATAAGTCACCTCATAAGTATCAATAACAATTCTATTTGTCTATGTAACCTTTCCTTGGTATCAAAATAGTAATTTGATTTTCTGTTTCTCGTTTATCACCATTAAAACTCTGTTAATGGAAAGCCAAGATGGTGGCATAAAGGCAACATTTGCCAGGAACTTCTCCCCCTCCAAACTCCCAAAACCAACAAATTATGTCTCTAGTCAAAATTTAGAGGGGTAGAACCCACAGAAAGACTGAATGATACAATTTCCCCATCTGAGATAACTTAGAAATTCCAAGGACCAGAGGTTGGAAAAAAGTCATGGCCACAGCAAAGCCCATCCCAGCCCAGTGCAGCCTAGCCCAGAGGCAACAGCTTGAAGAGACAGTGAGAGAACTCTGCTACACCAGAATGAATGTGGAATGAGGAGCACCAGCTGCAGAACCTGCAGCAAGAATCTGGAGAAAGCAGCCTGCACCACCAGAGACAGTAAGGAAAGTCTGCAAAGATTTCTCTACTCTCCTTTTGGGTAGGACTCTGCAAATAGCCTACACTCAGATCCAGGTTGCAGTTTTGGCTTCCATACTAAGTAGCCAAGCTGTATCCCTCCTTATAGCTCCAGGGCAGAGGGAAGTATGGGGGCCATCTACATATCAAAGCATAGGCAAGATAGCATAAGACCTTGGAGGAATAAAGGTACTAGTAGGGTGTTCCCCCCAAAAAACTCAAAGCCTTGGAAGATCTGTAAATTAGTCTTGGGCTGAGGACATGAGTAAACAACAGAAAAAGAAGAATCTGACCATAGAGAATTATTTTAGTTCCATGGAATATCAAAACACATACTCAGATGATGACAAAATCGAATCCATATCCAAAACCTCCAAGAGAAATAGAAAATGGGCTCAGACTATGGATGAGCTCAAAAAAAAAAACTTTGAAAAGCAATTAAGGGAGGTAGAGGAAAAATTGGGAGGAAAAATGAGAGCGATGCAGAAAAGTCAAGAAAACCAAATCAACAGCTTGGTGAGAGATATACAAAAAATCCTGAAAAAAAATAATATGTTAAAAAAATCAGTTTAGGCCTAATGGAAAAAGCAAAACAAAAGGCAAATGAGGAGAAGAATGACTTAAAAAACCAGAGTTGGCCAGCTGGAAAAAGAGATAAAAAATCTCTCTGAAGAAAATAACTCGAAGAAGGGATCCAGTCTTAGGCGCTCTCTGATAAAACTTTGAAACTAAGGACTCTAACTAAACTTTCGAGACACAGAACCCACAGAGGGACCCAGAGAGGCAGTTTTCCTACTCAAGGTAACCTGGAAAAGAGCAGAAAGGCTCTGCTCCCCAGGGTTGGAGGGGCGGCCCACCAGAGGGGTAGCCTGCCAGAGCGAAAGAACTTCAGCCTCCTGGAGGCAGCCCCAGGGCGCTGGGAGCCTCAGCTCACAGCAGCGGGGGAGTCTCCTGAGCTGCACCCCGGGGAGCACTGGGCACAAAGTGGGGGAACAGTGGGGGACCTCTGTCAGAGTGAGCACCTGGAGTCCAGCAGGGCACACAGCAAGCAGCTTGGCCAGCACAGCCCTGATCCAGAAACAGAAGCAGGCGGAGCCAGTAAGCAGGAGCCCCCAGGGCATGAGCCCATTGAGCTGAGGGAGGGGAGTGAAGAGAGACAGCAGAGCTCTGTCCTCTACCCCTGGAACAGGACTCTGGGGTTCTGATCACATTGAGATCCTGATCGCAGTCTAGTCCCACCCATAGAACAGCAGGGGCCCCCCCACCTCAGCCCCATTGCAGAGGGGGGCGCTTATGGTCATTCACAGACCAGGAGGGAGGACAGAGCCTCATACACTGAAACACTTGTGGGAGTGTCCCAAAAGGTCAGGAAGCACCCCAAAACCAGGCCCAGGCTGGGAAAATAAGTAAGCCAAGAAACAAGAGGAAGACCATTGAGAAATATTTTGCATATGAGCCCAAGAAGGATCAAAATACTCAGTCTGAAGATGAGGAAGCACAGGCTCCTGCATCTAAAGACTCCAAGAAAAACAGAAATTGGGCTCAGGCTATGACAGAGCTCAAAAAAGACTGAAAATCAAATGAGGGAGTTAGAAGAAAAACTGGGAAAAGAAAGGAGAGAGATGCAGGAAAAACATGAAAATGAAGTCAGCAGCTTAGTCAAGGAAATCCAAAAAAATGCTGAAGAAAATAGCATGCTAAAAACCAGCTTAAGTCAAATGGATAAAACAGTTCAAAAAGTTATTGAGGAGAAGAATGCTTTAACAAGCAGAATTGGCCAGATGGAAAAAGAGATAAGAAAACTCTCTGAGGAGAACAAATCCTTCAGACAAAGAATAGAATTCAGGGAGATTGATGAATTTACCAGAAATCAGGAATCAATACTTCAAAACCAAAACAATGAAAAATTAGAAGAAAATGTGAAATATCTCACTGAAAAAACAACTGATATGGAAAACAGACTTAGGAAAGATAATTTAAAAATTATTGGAATACCTGAAAGTCATGATCAGGAAAAGAGCCTTGACATCATTTTCAAAGAATTACTACAGGAAAATTGCCCTGATATTCTAGAAGCAGAGGGCAAAATAAAAATGGAGAGAATCCACCGATCCCCCCAAGAAAGAGATTCCAAAAAACCAACCCCTAGGAATATTATAGCCAAGTTCCAGAACTCCCAAGTCAAAGAGAAAATATGACAAGCAGCCAGAAGGACACAGTTCAAATATCATGGAGCTGCAGTCAGGATCACACAGGACTTAGCAGCAACTACATTGGAAGCTCGTAGGGCTTGGAATATAATATACCAGAAGGCAAAAGAGCTTAGAATGCAGCCAAGAATGAACTACCCAGCAAGGTTGAATGTCCTCTTCCAGGGAAAAAGATGAACTTTCAATGAACCAGGGGAATTTCAAATGTTCCTTTTGGAATGGCCAGAGCTGAGCAGAAGGTTTGATCTTCAGATACAGTACTCAGGTGAAGCATGGAGATTGGAGGAGAGGGGGGAAATATGAGGGACTTAATGATGATGAACTGCATGTATTCCTGCATAGAAAAATGACACTGATAATACTCATATGAACCTTCTCAGTTAACAGAGCAGGTAGAGGGAGCTTTTATAGTTGAAGCACAAGAGAAAGCTGAATTTGAAGACAAAATATGGTGTAAAAATGGAGTCAATAGAAAAAAAGGGAAATGTAATGGGAGAAAGAAAAAGGAGAGGGGGAATAGGCCAAGATATTTCATATGAGATTTTTTTTTTATTACAATGAGCTATTGCAATGATATGGAAGGGGGGAGGCAAGGGGTAATGAGGGAACCTTTGCTCTCATCAGAGATGGCTAGGAGAGGAAACAGCATATATACTCAATGGGGTATAGGCATCTGGAATAAGAAGGAGCGGGGAGCAGGGGGAAGGGGTGGGGATGTGAATAAAGGAGGAGAAGATGGACCATGGGGGGAGAGTGGTCAAATATAACACATTTTGTTTTTTACTTCTTGTAAGGGGCTGGGATTGGAAGGCCTGTCTAGGACCATGGGGACAGGTGGATTCTGGGCCTAAGGGGTGGTGTGGGGGCCCAGGGCTTCTTGGCCCCAGGACCAGGGATCTGTCTGCTGCGCCACTCAGTGACCCTACAGCAGAGTCAGAGTGAAAGGAGAGGGAAAATATAGTACATGGTAGTGCAGAAATAAGAAAGGAGGGAGTTGCGATCAGCAATGGCAACGTTGGAAAAATATGGAAGTAACTTTTGTGATGGACTTATCATAAAGAATGTGATCCACCCATGACATAGTTGTTGGTGTTGGAACAAAGACTGAAGCACATTTATTATTATTATTATTATTATTATTTGGGGGAGGGTGAAGGGCAAATGGGGTTGGGTGGCCTGCCTGGGGCCACATGGCAGGGTGATCTTTGAGTGTCTGAGGCCGGATTTGGACCTGGGTGCTCCTGGCTCAAGGGCCAATGCTCTGTCTGCTACCCAGCCACCCCTACTATTATTACTATTTTATTTTATTTTGGGTCTTTTTTTTTCTTCTTTTCGGTTTTTGCAGGGCAGTGGGGTTCGGGTGGCTTGCATGTCACACAGCTGGGTGATTGTTGAGTGTACAGGGCCAGATGTGGTCTCAGGTGCTCGTGGCTCCAGGGCTGGTGCTCCATCCATTGCACCACCTGGCCATACCTACAAATATTACTATTATTTTTTTTAATTTTAATATTTTTTTCTCTCCCCTTTACTTTATCACTCAAGCAAGTCTATATTCATGAGGGGGAAGGGGTATTTTGTTTACTCTTAAACAAGAATATTTTATTAATGTATAAAAAAAAATTTGTTCAAAATGAGAATAAAAAATAAAAGAAAAAAGAAAGAAAGAAAGAAAGAAGGAAAGAAAGAGAGAAAGAAAGAACACTGGAAAATGTATATTTATTATATAGACTTTCTTAAAATTGAAATTTATCATTTTATTATATGAATCTTGTCATATATTTTGCTGTACACAAAATTTCTGCTTCAAAAATAAATAACTCCTTCAAATGCAGAATGGAACTAAAGGAAGCTGATAACTTTGCAAGAAATCAGGAAGAAATAAAACTCTTCCAAAAAAGTCCAAAATTAGAAGAAAATGTGAAATATCTCATTGGAAAAACAACTGAGCTCGAAAACAGATCCAGAAGAAATAATTTAAAAATTATTGGGCTATCTGAAATCCATGATCAGGAGAAGATCCTAGACTTCTTTTTTCAAGAAATAATACAGCAAAATTACCCTGAGGTCCTAGAAGCAGAAGGTAAAATAGAAATTGAGAGAATTCACCAGTCACCTCCTGAAAGTGATCTCAAAAGAAAAACTTCCAGGAATATTATAGACATATTCCAATCAAAGAGAAATCAAAGAGAAAATTCTTTTTTTTTAATCTTCATTAAAGATATTATTTGAGTTTTACAGTTTTTCCCCAATCTTGCTTCCCTCCCCCCACCCCCACCCCACAGATAGCACTCTGTCAGTCTTTACTTTGTTTCCATGTTGTACCTCGATCCAAATTGGGTGTGATGAGAGAGAAATCATATCCTTAAAGAGAACAGAATTCTCAGAGGTAACCAGATCAAACCATAAGACATCTGGGTTTTTTTTTTTTTCCGAATTAAAGGGAATAGTCCTTGTACTTTGTTCAAACTCCACAGCTCCTTATCTGGATGCAGATGGTATTCTCCTTTGCAGACAGCCAAAAATTGGTCCCAATTGTTGCGCTGATGGAATGAGCAAGTTCTTCAAGGTTGAACATCACTCCCATGTTGCTGTTAGGGTGTACAGTGTTTTTCTGGTTCTGCTCATCTCACTCAGTATCAGTTCATGCAAATCCCTCCACGTTTCCCTGAAATCCCATCCCTCCTGATTTCTAATAGAACAATAGTATTCCATGACATACATATACCACAGTTTGCTAAACCATTCCCCAATCGAAGGACATTTACTGGATTTCCAATTCTTTGCCACCACAAACAGGGCTGCTATAAATATTTTTGTACAAGTAATGTTTTTACCCGTTTTCCTCATCTCAAAGAGAAAATTCTAAAAGCTGCCAGAAACAAACAATTCAATTACCGAGGCTCCATAGTCAGGATTACACAGGACCTGGCAGCATCTACATTAAGCACTTGTAGGGATTGGAATATGATATTCCAGAAGGCAAAAGATCTTGGTTTATAACTGAGAATTAACTACCCAGCAAAACTGAACATCCTCTTTCAGGGGAAAAGATGGACTTTCAATGAAACAGGGGACTTTCAAACTTTCCTATTGAAACAACCAAAGCTTAACACAACGTTTGATCTCCAAGTACAGGACTCTGGTGAACCATAGAGGGAGTGGAAGAGAGGGACTAGCTATGAGGAACTTGATGATGTTGCACTGTTTGTATTCCTGCATGGGAAAAGATATTGATAACTCATATGAACTTTCTCATTTATAAGAGCGGGAAGGAGCGTATATATAGACAGGACATAGGAAGGACTGGAACATAATGGTATAATATAATATAAAGATGAAGTCAATGGGTGATAAATGAAAGTACTGGGAGGAAGGGAAAGGAGATGAAGAAGAAGCTAAGAAATTTCACATGAGTCAAGAGAAAGCTTTTTCAATGGAGTGGAAAGGGGGAAGGCAAGGGAAGAATGAGTGAGCCTTCATTCTCATCAGAAATGGCTCAGAGAGGAAATAACTTATACACTTAATAGGGTGTCTTATATCTTACCCTAGAGAAAAATGAGAAGAAAGGGATAGGATAAGGGGGAAAGGGGAGAGGGAAGTGGGGGAATAGGTGATAGAAGAGAGGGAAGATCAAGGGAGAGGGTACTCAGATTCAACACCCTTTTGGACAGGGCCCGGATGAAAGGAGAGAGAGAATAGAATAAATGAGAGTGGGGAGGAATAGAGTGGAGGTACAACTAATAATAGCAACTGTGGGAAAAATATTGAAGCAACTTCTCTGTCAGACTTATGATAAAGAAATCAACTCACCCCAGAGACAGAGCCATTGGAATCTGAACACAGACTGAAGTATATATTTTTTTCTCTCTATTCTTGAGGTTTCTCATCTTCTTGGGGGGGGGGGGGTGTTTATGTTTAACTCTTGTTTACTTCAATTTACATCAGTGTACAGAATGGAAAGAATGGAAAGACTATCAGACAGCCTTTGGGGGAAAGGGAGGGGAAATTGTAAAGTTCAAAACCTTACAAAAATGATAGGTAGATATTACTATTGTTATATAATTGGAAAACAAAATGTTACCAAATTTTAAAAAAATCAATGAATTTTAAAAAAATTTTTAAAAAGCTCTTTTAATGGTCTCATACCCTTCAGATATCATCACCTCAGTTATTGCTCTATCTTCAAATAGGTCCTCTGGGTATATTCATCTGGAAGGCAATTCTCTATCTGGAACTCAGAACAGTGTATGTCTTTAGCTTTATATCTGGTCATGTTTCTTCTCAAGGTGTTTCCATCAGTTTTCTTTATATAAATATTCTTTTCCTACCCCTTACAGTAATACAAAAGAATCACCCTAGGATTTAGTGACTGAATGTAAGGAGATAAGAGATTAAGAAGAGTCCAATGTTTTAATAAAATAATGGTACTATTGATAGGAATAATAAAGTACTCAAGAGGAACTGGCTGAAAGGAAGAGAATGGGTTCTGAGTTTAAGATGGCAATGGAATACTTTAGTTGAAATAGTAAACATGCATTTGAAATGCATAACTGGAGGTTAAAAGTGAAGTCAAAGCTCAGTATGTAAAGATGCTGGACTCTCCCTAAGCAACACTCAGGGTGACAAATGAAACATTAAATTCTTTCCCCAATATTCTACTTTAAATAAAATTAAAGCCATGTTTTATTAAACATCTTCTCTAGATCTGTTTACTATCTAACTTAGCAACTTCTCCCAATTATTACTTGATCTCTAGAAGAACTTGGACAAGAATGACAAGATAAAAAGATAAGGATATGTTGTTCTCTGCACAATGGAGAGCAGGAATACATGCATTCCTGAGGTCATAGATCTCTTGAAGCAATGGAGTATTTCTTTCAGTGTGGTTAAAATGTCTCTAATCCCTTTATTGCCTATTTTGATATATCATTTTCTAGGTATCCTTCCTGGTCTTTGTAATAAAATTCCTGCAAATAATTTATAATCTTACTTCAATGCTTTTAAATATTTCCATCTTGCTACTACACTGAGCAAAATAGTTGTTTTTTTTTCAAAATAGTTATTGTAACAAACATTGTAAAACACTAACAAATTGTGACCAGTTGTGTTATTTTCTTTTTATTCCTTCCTCCCAACTCCATTCAAGATCTTTGATGGATGGCTACATAATAAATTCTTTTCAATCACTCAACAAGCATTTATTAATCACTATCTGTAGATATTCACCATGGCAGGTATGATGATAAGTGAGGTGAAGACAAAGAAAGGTCAGAACAGTGTTCCTGTCCTCAAGGAGATCACATTTTAATTTGGTTAATTCTCCTGTTTGTGTTTTCCTTCCTCAAAAGTTGTATTACACTTTCAAGCAGTGATTTTGGACTCTAAATTTTCATTTTCTCTCTCAGTAACATCTGCCTTGCTTTTATTTTATTGACTAAATGGGGATGTATTGAAAGTGAAAGGAAAATTCCCATGATATCTAACTTTCAATCTGGTCTTCACAGTTCATTTTTGTCTTTTAATGTCCTGGTGATTTTCCCTATACTCAATCTACTTTGTTTTATTTCCTGTTAATCCCTCATTGCTTTTTGTTACATTTATATTAAATACTCATTGACTGTAAGAGCCACAAGGAGATAGGGAGATCTCCTCATCCAATCTTTTCATTTTACAAATAAAGAAACTTGCTAAACAGATCAAATGATTTGATCAAGGTTGTCAAACTAACTAGTTGAAGAACTGGGACTGAAACTCACATCTTTTGACTCTCTCATACCACATTGTTTTTCTATATGTACTTCTCTTGTTTGTTCCTCTGTCTCTATTTTTCATTAATTTTTTAATCTTTTGTTTATCCCATGTTGCCATAGAAACATCTTTTAAGATTCTTATTCTTATAATTTTCCTTCTTTTTTGTGAGATTTTTTTGAGATTTCATTTTATTTTTCCAATTAAATGCAATGGCAATTTTTCAACATTCATCCATTTGTAAATTTATGAGTTCCACATTTTTCTACCATCCTCCCTTCTCTCCCTCCCTCCCCTTGACAGTGAACAATCTGGTAAAAGTTGTACAAGTACATTTGTGCTTAACATATTTATATATTAGTCATTTTGTAAGAGAGGAATTAGAACTAAGGGGAAAGAAAAAAAAACATAGGAAATGAAGGAAAAAGTGAATATAGTATGCATTCAGATTCCATGTTTTTTCCCTCTGGCTATGGATGACATTGTCCAGAGTTTTCCTTGATCTTTGAACTGCTGAAAGAATCTATCATAACTGATCAGCTCACAATGTTGTTAATGTGTATAATGTTCTCTTGGTTCTGCTCCCTTCATTCAGCATCAGATCATTGTTTCCATGCTTCTTTAAAGTCCAACCAGTCATGATTTCTTTTTTTTTGCTTTTTTTTAAAGAGTTTATTTATTTGAGTTTTACAATTTTCCCCCATTTTTGCTTCCCTCCCCCCACCCCCCACAGAAGGCATTCTGTTAGTGTTTATATTGGTTCCATGTTAAACATTGATCTCAGTTGAATGTGATGACAGAGGAATCATATCCTTAAGTAAGAAAAATAAAGTATGAGTTAGTAAAATTACATAATAATATAATGCTTTTTTAAAATAATTTGGCAGTGATAGTCTTTGGTCTTTGTTCAAAGTCCATAATTCTTTCTCTGGACATGATTTCTTTTTTTTTAATAACATTTTTATTTATATGTTTTTCCATAACATGCAGTAATAGTTTTTGCCAATTTTTTTACAAGCTTTTGAGTTTTGCATATTTCTCCTCCCCCTCCCTCCCACCTCCCACTGAAAGAAAGTGATCTAATATAGGCTCTACATGTGAAATTATGCTAAGCATAGATCTACATTAATCATGTTGCAAAGAAAAATCAAATCCAAACAAAAGGGAAGCTAAGTGGCACAGTGAATAGAGCACTGGCTCTGGAGTCGGGGACCTGAGTTCAAATCCAGCTTCAGAAAATTAATAATTACCTAGCTGTGTGACTTTGGGCAAGTCATTTAAACCTATTGTCTTGTAAAAATTTAAAAAATTCAAATGGAAGAAAAAAACATTAGAGAGAAAATAATGACATAATACATAAGACAACTTTTAAAAATTGATCATTCATGATTTCTTATAGAAAATAGTACATAAAATTCATATTCCAGGGGTGGCTAGGTGGCACAGTGGATAGAACACTGGCCCTGGAGTCAGGAGTACCTGAGTTCAAATCCGGCCTCAGACACTTAATAATTACCTAGCTGTGTGGCCATGGGCAAGCCACTTAACCCCATTTACCTTGCAAAAAAAAATTTGCAAAAAAAATTCATATTCCATAACTTGTTCAGTCACTCCCCAATTAATGGGCATGCTCTAAATTCATAATTCTTTGTCACTACAAAAAGAGCTTCTACAAATATTTTTGAACATGTGAGATTTTTCTCATTTTTTTATGATTTCTTTTGGACATATGCCTAGTATTGGGATTGCTTGGTCAAAGAGTATGATCAATTTTATTGCTCTTTGGGCATAATTTTAGATTGCTCTCCAGAATGTTTGAATCAGATCACTACTCCATCAACAATTCAGGAATGTCCCAATTTTCCCACATCCTCTCCTATATTTATCATTTTTCTTTTTTATCATCTTAGCCCATCTGATAGGTGTGAGGTAGTACCTCAAAGATTTCATTTGCATTTCTCAAATCAATAATGATTTGGTACAAATAATGTTTTTTTTACATTAATAAAATATTCTTGCTTAAGAGTAAATGAAATACCCCCTCCTCCCATAAATATAGACTTGCTTGAGTGATAAAGTAAAGGGGAGAGAAAAAAATATATAATTAAAAAAATAATAGTAATAATTGTAGGTATGGCCAGGTGGCACAATGGATGGAGCACCAACCCTGGAGCCATGAGCACCCGAGCCCACATCTGGCCCTGTACACCCAACAATCACCAAGCTGTGTGACATGCAAGCCACCCAAACCCCACTGCCCTGCAAAAAACAAAAAAAAAAAGAAAAAACCACCCGAAATAAAATAAAATAGTAATAATAGTAGGGGTGTTTGGGTGGTGGACAGAGCATTGGCCCTTGAGCCAGGAGCACCTGGGTGCAAGTCTGGCCTCAGACACCCAATGATCACCCTACTATGTGGCCCCAGGCAGGCCACCCAGCCCCATTTGCCCTGCACCCCCCCCCCCAAATAATAATAATAATAATAAAAATGTGCTTGAGTCTTTGTTCCAACACCAACAACTCTGTCACGGGTGGATCACATTCTTTATGGTAAGTCCATGGCAAAAGTTACTTCCATATTTTTCCACTGTTGCCATTGCTGATCGCAACTCCCTCCTTTAGTATTTCTCCACTTTCATGTACTATATTTTCTCTCTCCTTTCACTCTGACTCTACTGTAGGGTAGCTGAGTGGCGCAGAAGACAGATCCCTGGCTCTGGGGACAAGAGGCCCTGACCCCCCATACCATGCCTTAGGCCTAGCATCCACCTGGCCCTATGGTCTCGGACAGACCTTCCAATCCCAGCCCCTTGCAAGAAGTAAAAAAGAAAATGTGTTATATCTGACCACTCTCCCCCCATGGTCCATCCTCTCCTCCATCATTTACATCTCCACCCCTGCCCCCTGTCCCCCCCTCTTCTTACTCCAGATGCCTATACCCATTGAGTATATATGCTGTTTCCTCTGTTAACCACCTCTGATGAGAGTGAAGATTCCCTCATTCCCCCTTGCCTTCCCCCCTTCCATATCATTGCAATAGCTCATTGTAATAAAGAAAAATGTTATTATATGAAATATCTTGGCCTATTCCCTCGTCTCCTTTTTCTTTCTCGCATTACATTTCCCTTTTTTCTATTGACTCCATTTTTACACCATATTTAATCTTCAAATTCAGCTTTCTCCTATGCTTCAACTATAAAAGCTCCCTCTACCTGATGTATTAACTGAGAAAGTTTATATGAGTATTATCAGTGTCATTTTGCTATGCAGGAATAAATGCAGTTCATCAAGTCCCTCATATTTTCCCCTTCTCCTCCAATCTCTATGCTTCACCTGAGTACTGTATCTGAAGATCAAACCTTCTGCTCAGCTCTGGCCATTCCAAAAGGAACATTTGAAATTCCCCTGGTTCATTGAAAGTTCATCTTTTTCCCTGGAAGAGGACATTCAACCTTGCTGGGTAGTTCATTCTTGGCTGCATTCTAAGCTCTTTTGCCTTCTGGTATATTATATTCCAAGCCCTACAAGCTCCCAATGTAGTTGCTGCTAAGTCCTGTGTGATCCTGACTGCAGCTCCATGATATTTGAACTGTGTCCTTCTGGCTGCTTGTCATATTTTCTCTTTGACTTTGGAGTTCTGGAACTTGGCTATAATATTCCTAGGGGTTGGCTTTTTGGAATCTCTTTCTCGGGGGAATCGGTGGATTCTCTCCATTTCTATTTTGCCCTCTGCTTCTAGAACATCAGGGCAATTTTCCTGTAGTAATTCTTTGAAAATGATGTCAAGGCTCTTTTCCTGATCATGACTTTCAGGTATTCCAATAATTTTTAAATTATCTTTCCTAAGTCTGTTTTCCATATCAGTTGTTTTTTCAATGAGATATTTCACATTTTCTTCTAATTTTTCATTTTTTTGGTTTTGAAGTATTGATTCCTGATTTCTGGTAAATTCATCAATCTCCCTGAATTCTATTCTTTGTCTGAAGGATTTGTTCTCCTCAGATAATTTTCCTATCTCTTTTTTCCATCTGGCCAATTTTGCTTTTTAAAGCATTCTTCTCCTCCTTAACTTTTTGAACTGTTTTGTCCATTTGACCTAAGCTAGTTTTTAGCATGCTATTTTCTTCAGCATTTTTTTTGGATTTCCTTGACTAGGCTGCTGACTTCATTTTCATGTTTTTCCTGCATCTCTCTCATTTCTTTTCCCAGTTTTTCTTCTAACTCCCTCATTTGATTTTCAAAGTCTTTTTTGAGCTCTTTCATAGCCTGAGCCCAATTTCTGGGTTTTTTTGGAGTCTTTAGATGGAGGAGCTTGTGCTTCCTCATCTTCAGACTGAGTGTTTTGATCCTTCTTGGGCTCATATGCAAAGTATTTCTCAATGGTGTTCCTCTTATTTCTCTGCTTGCTTATTTTCCCAGCCTAAGCCTGTTTTGGGAGTGCTTCCTGAGCTTCTGGGACACTCCCACAAGTGTTTCAGTGTGTGAGGCTCTGTCCTCCCTCCTGGTCTGTGAATGACCATATGCGCCCCCCTCTGCTACGGGGCTGAGGTGGGGGGGGCTAGATTGTGATCAGGATCTGAATGTGTTCAGAGCCCCAGAATCCTGTTCCAGGGGCAGAGGACAGAGCTCTGCAGTCTCTCTCTTCACTCCCCTCCCTAGGTTCAATGGGCTCATGCCCTGGGAGCTCCTGCTTACTAGCTCCGCCTGCTTCTCTGTTTCCTGGATCTGGACTGAGGTGGCCAAGCTGCTTGCTGTGTGCCCTGAGGGCTGGGCTTCACATGCTTGCTCTGGCCAGGGTCCCCCTCTGTTCCCCCAATTTGTTCCTGGTGCTCCCTGGGGAACAGGTCAGGAAACTCCCCCCACTGCTGTGAACTGTGACTCCCAGTCTCCCGGGGCTGCCTCCGGGAGGCTGAAGTTCTTTTGCTCTGGTGGGCCACCCCTCTGGTGGGCCACCCCACTACCCCAGGGAGCAGAGCCTTTCTACTCTTTTCCAGGTTACCTTGAGTAGGAGAACTGCCTCTCTGGGTCCCTCTGTGGGTTCTGTCTCTCAAAAATTTAGTTAGAGTCCTTAGCTTATGAGTTTTATGAGAGAGTGCCTAAGAGAGAGCAAATCAATAATGATTTGGAACATTTTTCATAGTACTATATATAGCTTTAATTTCTTAGTCTGAAAACTGCCTGTTCATGTCTTTTGATCATTTATCAATTGGGGAAATGATTTGTAATCTTATAAATTTTATTCAGTTCTCTTTATATTTTACTTTTTTGTCTTTTTAAAATATTTATTTATTTTGAATTTTATAATTTTTTCCCTAATCTTGCTTCCCTCCTCCTACCCCCTACAGAAGGCAATCTGTTAGTCTTTACATTGTTTCCATGCTATACATTGATCTAAGTTGAATGTGATGAGAAAGAAATCATGTCCTTAAGAAAAAAACAAAGTATAAGTGATAGCAAAATTACATAATAAAATATCGTGTTGTTTTTTTTTAATTAAAGGTAATAAATAGTCTTGGGTCTTTGTTCAAACTCCACAATTCTTTCTCTGAATACAGATGGCATTCTGCATTGCAGAGACCCCCAAATTGTCCCTGATTGTTGCACTTATGAAATGAGCAAGTCCATTAAGTTTGATCATCACCCCCATGTTGTTGTTAGGGTGTACAATGTTCTTGTGGTTCTGCTCATCTCCCTCAGCATCAGTTCATGCAAATCCTTCCAGGCTTCCCTAAATTCCTGTCCCTCCTGGTTTCTTATAGAACAATAGTTTTCCATGACATACATATACCACAATTTATTAAGCCATTCTCCACTTGATGGACATTCACTCAATTTCCAGTTCTTTTCTACCACAGACAGGGCTGCTATGAATATTTTTGCACAAGTGATGTTTTTACCCTTTCTCATGATCTCTTCAAGGTATTTTCTACATATTTTAGAAATGAGTCCTTTATCAGAAACACTAGCTGTGAAAATTTTTTTCCCAGGTTTCTATTCTTCTTCCACTCTTGACTGAATTGGTTTCATTGATGTAAAACCTTTTTAATCTAATATAGTAAAAATCTTTTTAAAAAGTACAGTGTTCTTGTTCCCATTTTACAGAAAGACCGAAGGGATTCACCCACACTTTTGTCTTTGTATCTCCAGAATTTAGCACAAATAGTTAGTGACATGGTTGGAACTTGAACATAGAACTTCTGACTCTAAGTCCAGTGTTCTCATACTATGTCTCTCAAACAAAAAGTCTCAGTCCAGTGAAGTATGGTGCACTGGTTATGAAGACAGAAGAGCTAAACTTTTTTTTTAAGGTTTTTGCAAGGCAAATGGGATTAAGTGGCTTGCCCAAGGCCACACAGCTAGGTAATTATTAAGTGTCTGAGACCAGATTTGAACCCAGGTACTCCTGACTCCAGGGCCGGTGCTTTATCCACTGTGCCACCTAGGCACCCCTAAGAAGAGCTAAACTTGAATCTCCCTTCTGGTATTTGCATCCTGTGTGACCTTGGACAAGTCACTAAGCCTCCTGGAGCCTCAGTTTCCTCATCTGTAAAACTAGGGAATTGAATTAGATGGTCTTTGAAGTCCTGTCCAGCCCTATGTCTATAAATCGATGAGTCATATAGTTTAATCCAATTCTGAGTGAGTATGACCTCATACCTGGGAAGTCATTTTCAAGTCTTTGTTTGAAGATCTCTGATGAGAGAAACCATTACTTCCCAAGACAGAGAATTCTATTTTTTGGATAGTTAATTCTTAAGAAGTTTGCTGTTGTTTTAAACTCACATTGAGCATAACTCTTCCTCCATGTACTTTCTATTTTTTTGCTCCTGGTTCTTTTGTTTGAGGCTCAGCAGAAAAAGTCTAATCCCTCTTCCCCAAGATAGTCAATCAAATACCTGAAGATAACTGTGATGTCTCCTCTTCTTCAAACAATAAACATTTATTAGAAGTATGCCATATGTCAAACCATGTACTAAGATCTGGGGATACAAAGAGAGTCAAGAGAATCTTTGTCTGAAGAGAGTTTATGACCTAATGGGAAAGACAATAGGCAAACAATTATATACAGGATAAATAGGAAACAATTAACAGAGGGAAGGTAGTAGAATTATGAAGGATTGGAGAAGGTTTTCAATAAAAGATGAGATTTAATTTGGGGCTAAAAGGAAGAAGTTAGGTTCTAAAGGACTTTGAAGGGATTCTTCCCCTTGACTTCCAAATCTTCTCTTCTTCAGGTGAAACATTCTCTGTTCCACCTTTGTATGATATCCTTCCATTTACCCACTGGTCTTCTTTCTCTATACTCTCTAGCTTTTTGTTCTTATTCAGTCATTTCAGTCATGTCTGACTTCTTGATGTTTGGGATTTTTTTTGATAAAGATACTGGCATAGTTTGCCATTTTCTTCTCCAGGTCGTTTTACAGATGAGGAAACAGCAGCAAATAGGATTCAAAGACTTGTCACTGTGTCTGAGGCCAGATCTGAATTCAGAAAGAATTTTTCTGATTTCAGGCATAGCATTCTATCCTCTGTGCCATGAAACTCCTCGATGTCCTCTAGCTTACTAATGCCCTTCCTAAGACAATGCTCCATTTTTCACCTGACCAGGGTCAGAATGCAGTGGAACTATGAATTTACTTTTTCAGGATATCACTCCCTTTCAGTATGACCCAAGATCACTTAAGCTTTCTTTTTTGGTTGTTGTGTCACACTATTAAATCATATTAAAACCTTTAGATTTTTATTTTTAAAAGTTTTACTACTCTTCAAAGAGGTTGATCAGTTCACAACTTCACCAACAATGCATTAATGTCCCAATTTTCCCATATTTTCACCAACATTGGTCATTTTCCTTTTTTTTGCCATATTGGCCAGTCTGATAGTGTGAAGTAGTACCTCAGAGTTGTTTTAATCTGAATTTCTTTATTCAATAATGGTTTAAAGAATTTTTTCATATGACTTTAAAATTGTGCATACCTTTTGATCCAACAATACTACTATTAGGTTTATATCCCAAAGAGATAATAAGAAAACATAAAAAAAAACACACATGTACAAAAATATTTATGGTAACTCTTTTTGTAGTGGCAAAGAACTGGAAATTTAAAGGGTGCTCATCAATTAGGAAATGGCTGAAAAAATTGTGGTATGTAAATTTGATGGAGTACTATTCTTTTTTTTCCTTTTTTTGAGGCAATGGGATTAAGTGACTTGCCCCAAGATCACACAGCTAGGTAATTATTAAGTTTCTGAGTCAGGTCCTCCTGACTCCAGGACTGGTGTTCTATCCAATGCATCACCTAGCTGTCCCAAGTACTATTGTTCTTTAAAAAAAATCTTGAGCAGGGGCGGCTAGGTGGTGTATTGGATAAAGCACCAGCCCTGGAGTCAGAAGTACCTGGGTTCAAATCCAGTCTCAGACACTTAATAATTACCTAGCTGTGTGGCCTTGTGCAAGCCACTTGACCCCGTTTGCCTTGCAAAAACCTAAAAAAAAAAATCTTGAGCATCGGGACTTCAGAAAAGCCTGGAAAGACTTGCATGAACTGATGCTAAGTTAAATGAGCAGAATCAGAATAACATTGAACACATTAATAGCAATATTGTGTGATGATCAATTATGATGGATTTGCTCTTTCCAGCAGTACAATGATCAAAGACAATTCTAAAGGACTTGTAATGGAAAATACCATCTAAAGGACTTATAATGGAAAATACCATCAATATCTATAGAAGGAACTATGGAATCTGAATGCAGACTGAAGTATACTATTTTCAGTGTTTAAAATTTGCTATATATTTTTTCTCTTTCATGTTTTTTTCTTTTTGTTCTGATTCTTTTTTCACAGCATGATTAATATGGAAAAGTGTTTAACATAGTTTTACATATACAGTCTATATTATATTGCCTGCTGTTGGGATGGGGTGGAGGGAACAAAGGGAGGGAGAAAATGCAGAACTCAAAACCTTACCAAAAATGAATGTAGAAAGTTCTTTACATGTAGTTAGAAAAATAAATAAAGAATTTTCTTATACCTTTCATTTTTTACATCCTAGTCATTTCTCAAGATACTATTTCTATCCACCCTTAAAGAATCCTCCTTTGTAATGGAGAAGATCAATTAAACAAAACCACCTACTAACACTACCAAGTCTATCTTGAATATTTAATATTCTGCACCCATAATCGTTTATCTCTCTCTCTACCAAGAAGCATGTTTTATCAACTCCAAATCTTTATAGACAAGTTATATAGCTATATCTAGCATATATTACATTTGTGTATCCTGCCCCTCTAGCCTGCTTTCCCAACTCCTGCTAGCACTGGCAGATTGGATCTTTATCGGGTGACTTATTACTTCTCCCCTAAAGGTTCTAGGAGTAACCCTGAGGGATGGAGGTAGAAATATATCTTTTTTGGAGGGTTGCAAAGCAATGGGGTTAAGTGACATGCCCAAAGTCACACAGCTGGGCAATTCTTAAGTGTCTGAGGTTGGATTTGAACTCAGGTCTTCCTGACTCAAGGGCTGAGGCTCTATCTACTGCCCCCACCTAGCTGCCCTGGTAGGGATATATCTAATGCTATAGATCATAAGTCCTTGTTGGGTTTTTTTTTAGGGTTTTTTTGCAAGGCAAATGGGGTTAAGTGGCTTGCCCAAAGCCACACAGCTAGATAATTATTAAGTGTTTGAGACCGGATTTGAACCCAGGTACTCCTGACTCCAAGGCCAGTGCTTTATCCACTATGCCACCTAGCTGCCCCAGCCCTCATTTTTATGTTCCTCACTGATGATCAGGTAGCCAGAATTAATTAGTTTTAAGAGAGAGTGGTATTTACTGAGATAAACTCATAAGAATAGTTGAGCTAAAGCATTTTCCCCAAAAATCTGAGCTACATTATTCCATAAGTACCCATGGAGTGCAGGTGAAACTGGGCTTCGGCTTATAGAGCACATGTGACAAAGAGGCTTCTGATGGATGGAAGCAATTTTATACCTTTGTAGAGCTTTTAGGAAGTTCCCTTTCAGTATGAGAAGTTCCCTGATGATCCTGAAGAGTCAAGGTCGGGGTCCTTAAAAAATTCTGTAGCTAAATCTTTCTCTCTTAAGCTTTAGTTTGATCTCTCTCAGCTCCAGTCACTATGCATTGCTTATTACAAGGTTAATCTCTCTGGTAACTAGGTCAATGTAGATGGAAGGGGGAGTGTGAGGGTCTCCCTGAGCTCCTCTTACCTTATTTCCTTCTCAAATTGAAGTCTGCCTCCTCAAATTGCTCTTGAAGTTTGAATCCAGAAGCAGTTGCTGAAATTACTGTGATGAAAATTCCATTTCTAGTAGGTATAGATCTGAAGTTATATCTAATTCTTTCAACCAATCCCAACTCATTTCTCCATATCATTTCATCTAATTGGTTCAAAGCATCTTTTCTTGGTCATTCACACCTAATTTGTGGCATTGATTGAATACAAAGAGGTTATCTAGGGATTTTCACACCTATTTAACTTAACAATATTAATTAATTTTTACAACTCAATCAAAGAGGTTTTTACTTGAAAAAGGTATCTAGGACACAGAGCACTTGGTTAGTTACATAAATAGGGAATATACTGTGACCATCATTTATACTGGTAAAATCGATTTTTTAACCCATGTACTTACTTTAAATTTATACCTATTAACATTTATCTTATTAGAATAGGCCCAGTGTTGCAATCAATTCTTTTTGAATCAGAATATTAACTGTTTCTCCTAGTTTTTCTGTCATCTGTAAATTGAATAAGTGTTCTGACTGTCCCTTTTTCCAATTCAATGATAAAAATGGTAAACAGAAGAAGGCCAAGAATAGATCCTTCAGGAATTCCTTTAGGTATCTCCTTTCAAGTAGTATAATTCACTACACTTTGAGCTTAGCCACTCAGACTTTTTTTTGATTCTTGCAAGACAATGGAGTTAAGTGACTTGCTAAAGGTCACACAGCTAAGCAAGTATAAGTTTCTAAAATCAGATTTGAACTCAGGTCCTCCTGATTCCAGGGCTGGTGCTCTAGCCATGGTATCATCTACCTGCTCTGACTCAGATTTTTTCTTTTAGGTTTTTTGCTAGGCAATGGGGTTAAGTGGCTTGCCCAAGGCCACACAGCTAGGTAATTATTAAGTGTCTGAGGCTGGATTTGAACTCAGGTACTCCTGACATCAGGGTTGGTGCTCTATCCACTGCGCCACCTAGCCACCCCCAACTCAGACATTTCTAAACCCATCTAACTATTTTCATCCAATATTCCTTCCTCAATCTCTTCTAAATGCCATCTCAGAGGTGCTAATGAAGGGGGAGAATGCTTAAATAGCCTGACATACATATTAGACTTTGAGAGAGCAGACTTCATAGTTCAGAGAAAGAATGGGAAGTAGGTCATGACCTAAGATTCTACAGAGGGATTTGGGTCAATCAGGTTGAGAGGCTCTCTAGAATGAAATCTGATGATGCAAAGACAATTGATTCTGCTGGGAGAAAAGAGAAGACTAAAACCCTTCAAAATCTGGCTTCAATCTATCTTACTAGGCTAAATGATTTGTATTTTATCCTGTTAACAACAGGGCACCACTGAAGGTTTGAGATACTGTTTGTAAATTATTGGGTTACTCTTCCTGCCAACCTTTCCAGATTTATTACATTCATTCAAGTAAAGCAGTCTACCTCACAGTCCTTTAATACAATACCCTACTTCTCATCTCCACATTTTTGGGCATACTGATACCCATACTTAGGATAATTCTTCTCTTTCATCTCCACCTTGGACAATCCTGAACTTCCTTCAAGGCTCAGTTCAAGTACCTTCTGCAGAAGATCTATCATCATCCTCCTAGTTTCCAAAACTCATCTTCAGGATGTACTTAATAAATATCTTGGCTTTGTTTCATCTGAAAATTTGAAAAACATGCCACCAATGCCTTCTTCTAAGTCCTTAATAAAAACTATTAAACAACAAAACAAAGACAATCAAATAAAAAAAAGTGCATTAGCAAGGCTAAATAAAGTGACTAGCAAGTTCTTCACAACCAGGCCCCAACCTGGCTTTTTAGCCCTATTTACATATCATTCCACTTCATGCACACTAAATTCCAGACAAACTGGCTTCTTATAGTTCTTCATACACAGTTCTCCATCTCCTACTTCAGCTGTTCCCTATGTTTTAAATGTTTGGTAGAATTAAATCATGAACCCATCTGGCCTTGAGGATTGTCCCTTATGCTTGAAAAACACTGTCTTACCATATCTGTTTCTTAGAATTCCCTAGTTTCCTTCATGACTTGATAGAAGCTTCAGGTTTTTTTCAATAAGCCTTTCCTGATGTCTCTAGCTATTAATGCCTCCCTCTCCTCCCAAACTTTTTGTTGTTCAGTTGTTTCAGCCTCTTTTTGATCCCATTTGGGGTTTTCTTGGCAAAGATACAGGAGTGGCTTGCTATTTCCTTCTCTAAATCCTTTTATAAAGAAGTTGGGGCAAACAGGGTAAAAAAGATTTGCCTGGGCTCATACAGCTAGTAAGTGTGTGATATCAGATCTTATTCACTGGTCCACCTCGTTGCCCTTGTGCCACCAGCCTCCCAAATTAGCTTGTATCTATTTTGTGTATACATAGACCTGTATCTGTTGCATCCAGGTCTAGTCTGTAAGCTCCTTAAGAAAAGAAACTATTCCATATTTGTCTCTGCATCATCTCTAGAGCCAAGAATAGTGCCTGGTACTTCAGTAGGCACTTAATAAATGCTTATTAATCGATGATTAAAACTCTTAACTATGTTGTGGAAGCTGTGGAAAATAATATGATTAAAGGACCATCAATTTAGAGTTGGAAGGGACCTTAGGTATTATCTAGCTCAACCCCATCATTTTTACAGATGAGGAAACTGGGACTTGCCCAAAGTAACAAAGGCTGAGTCTCAGTTTCTCTCACTCAAAGACAGGTGGCTAGGTGATGACATCTAGAATTCTGGGACTGGAATCAGATTTGAATTCAAATCCACTTCACATACTTACTAGCTGTGTGACCTTATGTAAGTCACTTAACCTCTATTTTTCTTAGTATGCTCAGCTGTCAAATAGAATAATAATAATAATAATAATAATAATAATAATAATAATAATATTAACAATAATAGTGCCCACCTTTCTCTGTGTAATCTGGTGACACTGGCCTCCTTGTTGGTCCTTGTTGTTCTGCCTCCCAACTTCAGTTTCTCTCCCATGCCTAGAATGTTTCCCCCTCATCATCTCGACCTCCTTGCTTCCTTCAGGTCCCATCTAAAACATTGACTTCTATGGGAAGCTTTTTGCCATTTCTAGTGTCTTCTCTCTGTTGATTAGCTCCAATTTATCCTCTATGTAGCTTTTTATACCTAATTGCTTACATTAATCTGTGAGCTCCCCAAGAGCAGGAACTATCCTTTGCCTTTCTTGGAATCCCCTGCACTTAGTATGGCACATATAAGTACTCAATAAATACTTCCTTTAAAACCTAGTATAAAAGTGTGCTACATCAAGATGCCTCCCTTTATGTACTATTTCTAAAGGGATGGTAACTTATGCTACCTGTTCTATGAATCTATTATTTGCCTTATACATTTCTCTTCTGTTTTCTCTTCTTCCTGTCATGCCTCCAGTATAGCTTTATGAGAGATTTTCTTTTCTAGGGTATTTGATGTAGGAATATAGAGAGATTCTAACTACAGTTATGTACATTGTATAAAGAGACTTTTCTCCCCCAGATCTCATATCCCAGACAATATGCATATTTTTTATCTACTAATAGAATCAATTTTCATTCAAAGATATTGTACATCCTTTCCTATGTTAGCATCAGCAGACTCCGGTCTTTGTAAAGGTGTTGAACTGTTAGTAGGATTGTTTCAAAGTGGAGTCTAGAACACAAGTAATGGATAGAAAAACCCTTTATAAGGTAAAAGTAGAAACAATCAAGCAAAAATTTATAAATGCTTACTATGAGCCAAGTAACTGGTTAAAAGTTCTAGGGTCCAAGCACAAAAGTGTTTAGAGAAGTTTATATTCTAGTAGAGGAGACAACAGTAGACTATATGAGATTGCATTCTATTACCATTGCAAGATTTGAAACTTTGTGTGATGAATATTTCCCATCGAGGAAGACATATGTCCTACCATCTTTCTGAGAGGTCATAAGGAGACTACTATGATTGATCTTCAAGTGATTTGGGAGTGCCTCCCAGAGGTTTGACAAATGAGATCAACTCTTGTTGAAAGAACTATTTTTTCCCTGGGGTTTTCAAAAGTGAGTTATGAAATGGCTTAGTCCTTTTTGCTCCTTATGTACTTTATCTCCCTTGGATTTCCACACTGGAGAGAAGCAAAGTGGAATGGAGCAGAGGATTTCTCCACCATTGTTTCCCCAAGTCCAGAAAATGTCAACATGTAGGAGAAACACAGAATCAGCAGTCTTCACTTTTTTTTGTCTTAGGTGACCCAAGGTTCCTGGTTCTTAGGTTCTTATCTTCTTCTAGTTTCTTTTTTCTGAGCAAAGGTCAGAGATTAGAGTTTGTGAGAATGGATTTCCCATACCTTGGGAGATTATTTCATAAGTAATCCTGAGTTCAAGAACTTCTAAATTCAAGAGTTCTTGAATTTGAGCATTTGGGCACTAGATTTCTTATGGGTGCTAGGTCCTAACAGTTCCTTAACTGCATGCTTCTTGGAGAAGGAGCAATACTGCTAATATGTCCTCAGTAGCTAGAGGACTGGAGTTACATCTTGGTCAAAGTTGGGATTTTGTCAGTGCCTTCCTTTCTATTGTGAAATTGTTCAGAGAGTTTAAGTCCAAAGTGAATGAGGAATATTTGCTTAACAGTTCCCCCCAAATATCTTTATCTTCCAGGGAGAATCTAATGGACCAATTGAATGATTATCATTTGTAATTGTTCAGTATCTCTTGTGGAGTCCATTCTGAGATTCATTTTTTTTTTTGTGCGTAGTGGATGAAATAAAGGGTATTCTAAATGTAGGTTGTGTATTAAGTGCATACATGGGAGGTTTTTGCACACATTTGGGAAAATCTAGTCATGAGGTATATAATAAATATATCTAGAGATTTTCCTGGAAAACTTCAAGTGGAGAAGAAAGGGAAATTGAGGCTAGGGAGTCAAGCCCCAGAGGTCTCTATCCAAATTGTGTGATACCCTTAGAGTTCTTAGACCATGACTTTTGTCATCTGCTGAACACTATTTGCCCTTTAAAGCTTAGTACAAATACTAACTACTTCCTCTGAGAAGCTTTTCTTGTTCACCCCAGTAATAATTTTCCTCATCAAATCTTTTAAGACAGTGCTCTTTATTTTTGCTTTGTAAATTCATAATGCACTTAGTTCACATTATTGCACAATACAGGAATTCTCATGTAAATGGATAAAATTTTTGTCTAGACTTTCATTTTCCCCAGTCTAGTACAGGATTTTCCACACAATTAGTTTTTCCACACAATTTCCACACAATTAATAAGTTTTTATGGACCTCATTTGTCCACCTGATGGACAGTCAATATTGTTCTAGTTATCAATGAAATATTAAAGAACATGCAAATAGAGTTCATTAGCATCTATTTTTGAACTTTTTTCTTTTTAAAAATTATTTTGATAACTATTTTAATATAATTGGTTTCCTTTGTATTCCCATATAATTATATTCTGTGCATTGAAAAAACATGATCCTGAAATGGAGTTCACAGGCTATCAGACTGTGGGTGGGGTATGTGATATAAAAAAAGGTGAAGAACCTCTGACCTTGAGTTGAGCTTCCATGAAGTTGGGTAGATCTTTCATTGAGGATTCATTGATGACAAGGACAAGCATCATATTGTGTGAAATCATTGATGGGTTTCAATCTACACTAATGAAAGGAATGACTACACAAAGAAAATCCAGGATATGTTGAAAGAACAAAACAAAGGGAGATAGTCTGGAAGCTAAGGAATAAAGGACTGTATGTCTTTAGCATACAAAGAATGCTAAAGCACACTCTATCCACGGACAAAGAAATGAAATGTTAAGTGTGGACTAGCAAAGCAATCTGCAACCCTAAGATATGGACCAAGGAAAGGGACTTGAAAAGGGAAAACTTAGGGTGTATTTAATCATAGAATTATTTAATGCTGTGAAGACTTTGGACAGGTTGAATAAAGGGAATAAAGCAAAGAAGAAAAAAGGTAGGGGAGTGCTATCGACTCTTTAAATTGGTCTTTAAATTAGAAATCATTTTCTTGCTTTATGCCCAAGTTGTGGTAGTAATTAGGTTAATTGGAAAGCATAAATATGAAGATTTCAGTTAGGTTAACTATTTGGTGGGGGCGAGGAAGAAGAGTTGGGAACAACTCGATTGGGGAAATTCCATTTGTTTTTGTATCATGTGCTTTTCAACCAGCCCTCGAGTTACCTAATATTTTTTGATACTTTTTTCAACCAAATAACTCTCTCTTACAAAAGTACATTTCTAGGAAACTTTTATTATTAATGGAAAGAAGTGATACAGTATTCTGGGTAACTTTTGACAATTTAGTATGAACATTGGACACCGTGTTTGGCCAAAGTAATTATTTTATTTGTATACTGTTATTTGTATACTCTTCACTGTTCCATTTTATATATTTTTCATTTTTCTTTGAATTTTTAATGTTATTCTTTATGCCACTGTCACCTTCCCTCACATCCATATACCATAATTTGTTTTGTCATTTCCCAGTTATTGAGCATATATTTTATTTTTAATTTTTGTCATAAAATGCTCATATGAGCATTTCTGTATATATGGGTCTTTTCCTGCTGACAATAATCTCCTTAGGTTATTTATATAGTCTTAGTAGTAGAATATCTAACTTAAAGGATATAAATGATTTTGTAACTTTTCTTACATGATTTGAAATTTTTTCAGAATGAATTGTCTAATTCATCATTTCTCATGGTATAAAAAAACATTCGGTTTCATTAGTACATCATAATTTGCTTAGCCATTCCCCAATAGGTGGGTACTCTCTTCTCATTTCTTGCTCCTATGAAAAGAGTTGCTGGAAATAATTTTGTACAATCGATCCTTTTCTTCTTTCCTTGCTTTCTTTGAGGCAGGGGGGTAAGGGTCTAATATTAATAGTAGTGATAGTAGTACAGTTAGGTCAAAGGATAATACTCAGTTTAGCAACTTTTTGGGCATAGTTCCAAAATAGCTGGTTCAAGCCACAACTCTTTCAGGTACTCACTTTCAATAAGAGAAAATAAAAAAAAAAAATTGTATGAGGTTAACCAGGCTTTTGGTAATGATCTGATTGATGACTCCAAATTGAGCGAGATTACAAGCACACTATCATGGACAAAATGGAAATGAATAGTTTTCCATTCCTGTTTTTGGGAAGGCATTGAAATAGAATATAAAGGAGAGTGTTGATGTTTTACTGGCTCTGATGATTGTTTACATTTTTAAACTTAAATGTAAAAATATTTCCATAAACAAACATGAAATCATGATTCTCTATTTCACACTATGTGCTTTTTTTATTTGAGTCTGTAATACCCTTTGTTAGAATTCCAAACTGAGATCTGTTTGTGCTTCCTTCTGAACTTCCTCCTATTCTTCTTTGAGTATTTAAAAAAAAAATTTCAATGGCCCTCTTTTTTTGACATTACTACTATTAGCCACCCTCCTCTCACCAATTAACTGAATGGGGGAGAAAAATCTTGTAAAAATTAAGTATAGTTAAGTAAAACCTCTCTCCATAAACATACAAAACCAAAAATGTAGGTCTGCTTTGTTCCTATTATCTGACTTAGAAGATAATGTGCTTCATCAAAAATTCCCTGGAGATATAATTTGTCATTGCTTTGGTCAGATCCAAAGTCTTTTTAAAGTTGTTTTTTTTTGTGTTGTCTTTGTATACTGTTCTGGTTTTGATAATTTTACTCTGAATCAGTTCTTACTATCCAAGAATCAAATTATTTTTTTTGGTAATAGTTTATTGATCAATAATATTGAATTCTGAAAAATTAATGCATTATTTAAAGATGTGGGGCATGATTATCAGGTTTGCAAATGACCAAAGCGAGGAGGTAGAGCTAAAACATGGATGACAGGCTAGAATACTGTGCTAAATCTAGAAGTTTAATGTCTTATACTTGAGTTTAATAATAGGCTTAACAACTCAAAGACAGCATGAGACAGTGTGATAGTATTTGGTGTGAAAAAATTTCAGGGATTTTAGTAGAATGCAAATTCAGTGAGTCAATAATGTGATATGATGGTCATTTTAGGTCTCATTTTAGGCTTCATTAAGAGTTTATGATTTCAGGAATAAAGAATTAACAGTTTCTTTGTATTCTGCCTGGTCATATTCTGTCTAGAGTCAATTCTGACCTTAACAATTTAAGAAAAGTGTTATAAGATGGAGAGCATCAAAAGGTGACCAACTCCAGAGTTCTTTTATTTCCATTAAAGAATTACTATGCATTTTGTTTTGACACACTTCTCAACATTGTCAGATCACTTGTCATGCCCAGTTTGTCTTTTGAGGTGGTGGTGTCAATGGTAGTACTTGCCACTCTTTAATTTTGTAGATTAAAGCTGTTAACAGAAAGAGCATGTGCTTTAATTTTTGTCTATTAACCACATTGTCCATTGTATTTGACCAGTGAGATGTTGCATTTTTGTGTTGTCTTCATGTGCGTTGTTCTTTTGCCTTGTATTTCTGTTTTGTCTTACTTCATGATTTCATTCCTCTCAATTCTTCATATTTTCACTTCCTTATGGCATAATTTTGTTTTTCAAAGAATCTTTTTTAGGTTTTTTTTGCAAGGCAAATGGGGTTAAGCAGCTCACCCAAGGCCACACAGCTAGGTAATTATTAAGTGTCTGAGACCAGATTTGAACCCAGGTACTCCTGACTCCAGGGCTGGTGCTTTATCCACTGCGCCACATAGCCGCCCCTACACGTACTTTCACATCAATATATATCGTATATGTATTTAGAATGAAAATATAGACTAAAATAGATGACATTATGTGTGACATATTAAAATTTAATACACCAATATACTTTATTTATGAAAATATAATACATTAAACAATATATTGCATATTAAGTGTAATGTTTACTTTTAATGCCTGCAATTTAATACCAATATGTTATATATTGAGTCTTTTTTTGTTGTTGTTAGATTTTTCAAGGCAATGGGGTTAAGTGGCTTGCCCAAGGCCACATGGCTAGGTAATTATTCAGTGTCTGAGGCCAGATTTGAACTCAGGTACTCCTGACTCCAAGGCCGGTGCTCTATCCACTGTGCCACCTAGCCACCCCTATAATTGAGTCTTAATGTATTTACATTAGGTATATCAATATCATACATATTTATGATAAATTATGTAATAGATAGTACATTACATATTAAGTGCATATCTTTAAATTTAATATAGAATTAGTAATGTTTATTTGCAATATCTCATAAATTTAATACAGAATTAGTGATATATTTATATGCACTATCTCATAAATTTAATATAGGATTAGTGACATATTTATATGCAATATCTCATAATTTTAATACAGGATCAGATATATTTATATACAATATCTCATATTTAATATAGATTTAGTGCTATATTTATATGCAATATGTCATACATTTAATATAGGATTCATATTCTATTTATATACAATATCATATTTAATATATGCAACATATCATAAATATGGAATTAGTGATATATTTATATGCAATATAACATACATTTAATATGGAATTCATATTTATATACAATATTATATTTAATATATGCAATACATCATAATATGGAATTAGTGCTATATTTATATGCAATATGTCATACATTTAATATAGAATTTGTATTTATATACAATATTATATTTAATATATGCAATGCATCACAAATATGGAATTAGTGATATATTTATATGCAATGTCATACATTTAATATAGTATTCGTATATACATTATATTTAATATGTGCAATACATCATAAATATGGAATTCATTCTATATTTATATGCAACATGTCATATTTAATATAGACTTAGTGATATATTTATATGCAATATCTCATAAATTTAATACAGGATTAAATATATTTATATATAATATCTCATAAATTTAATATAGATTTAGTGATATATTTATATACAGTCTCATAAATTTAATATAGACTTAGTGATATGTTTATATACAATATATCATACATTTAATATAGAATTCATATTCTGTTTATATACAATATCATATTTAATATATGCGATATATCATAAATATGGAATTAGTGCTATATTTATATGCAATATGTCACACATTTAATATAGAATTCATATTCTATTTATATAGAATATCATATTCAATATATGCAATATATCACAAATATGGAATTCGTGATATATTTATGTGCAATATATCATACATTTAATATAGAATTCATATTCTATTTATATACAATATCATATTTAATATATGCAATATATCACAAATATGGAATTCGTGCTATATATGCATTATGTCATACATTTAATATAGAATTCATATTCTATTTATGTACAATATCATATTTAATATATGCAATACATCATAAATATGGAATTAGTGCTATATTCATATGCAATGTCACACATTTAATATAGCATTCATATTCTATTTATATACAATATCATATTTAATATATGCGATATATCACAAATATGGAATTAGTGATATATTTATATGCAATATATCATACATTTAATATAGAATTCATATTCTATTTATGTAGAATATTATATTTAATATATGCAATACATCATAAATATGGAATTAGTGCTATATTCATATGCAATATGTCACACATTTAATATAGCATTCATATTCTATTTATATACAATATCATATTTAATATATGCGATATATCACAAATATGGAATTAGTGATATATTTATATGCAATATATCATACATTTAATATAGAATTCATATTCTATTTATGTAGAATATTATATTTAATATATGCAATACATCATAAATATGGAATTAGTGCTATATTCATATGCAATATGTCACACATTTAATATAGCATTCATATTCTATTTATATACAATATCATATTTAATATATGCGATATAGCACAAATATGGAATTAGTGATATATTTATATGCAATATATCATACATTTAATATAGAATTCATATTCTATTTATGTAGAATATTATATTTAATATATGCAATATGTCATAAATATGGAATTCGTGCTATATTTATATGCAATGTCATACATTTAATATAGAATTCGTATTTATATGCAATATCATATTTAATATATGCAATATATCATAAATATGGAATTCGTGCTATATTCATATGCAATATGTCATACATTTAATATAGAATTCATATTCTATTTATATGCAATATCATATTTAATATATGCAATATATCATACATTTAATATAGAATTCGTATTTATGTACAATATCATATTTAACATATGCAATATATCACAAATATGGAATTCGTGCTATATTTATATGCAATATGTCATACATTTAATATAGAATTCATATTCTATTTATGTACAATATCATATTTAATATATGCGATATATCACAAATATGGAATTCGTGCTATATTTATATGCAATATGTCATACATTTAATATAGAATTCATATTCTATTTATGTACAATATCATATTTAACATATGCAATATATCATAAATATGGAATTCGTGCTATATTTATATGCAACATGTCATACATTTAATATAGAATTCGTATTTATATACAATATCATATTTAACATATGCAATATATCATAAATATGGAATTCGTGCTATATTCATATGCAATATGTCATACATTTAATATAGAATTCGTATATACACTATCATATTTGATATATGCAGTACATCGTAAATATGGAATTCGTGCTATATTCATATGCAATATGCCCTACATTTAATACAGAATTCGTATCCTATCGATATGCAATATGCACACCTGCCACCTATTAAGTACTCCGTGTCCACAACGGCGCGGCGCAGCGTCTTTCTGCTGAGAGCGGCTCTCGTGTAGCTTCGGGGCCATGTTTGGGTTCCCTACCGGCCCAAACGCCATGCCCCGGCCCGCTGCTCGCACCTACAGCTTCATGCCCGCCGAGGCTGCTCCGTGTGCCGGCGTGCGAGTGCGGGGCGTCCCCGGGGGAGGCGGGAGTCGGGCCGGGGTTCTGGAAGGCCGCGGGGCGCCCTAAGCGAGGCCCGCCGGGAGGCAGGTCGCCGAGCGGCGGCCCGGCCTGCGGAGGCACCATATTGGTAAGGTCGCTGCCGGCGCTCGTCTCCGGCCCCGTCCGGCTCCGGCGCCCGCCCCTCGCGCCGTGTCCCCGGCGGCCGCCCCGGCGCGGCTCCGTGTCCCAGCAGCCGGGCGGGCGGGGAGGGAGCGGGGCCGCCGCGTCGGGCTCGCGCGCTTCGCGGGCCGCGGAGGAGCCGCGCCGACCTCCCCATCATGGCGGCGGGGCGGGCGGGCGGGGAGGCCGGAGGGTCCGTGCGTGCCGTGCGTGCTCCCCCCCCTCCCCTGCCGGCCTCCTCCTCGGCCTCGGCCTCGTCCTCCTCCTCCTCCTCCTCCTCCTCCTCCTCCTCGGCGGCGGCGGCGGCGGCGGCGGCGGCGGCGGCGGCGGCGGCGGCAGAGGCGGTAGCTCTCGCCATTGCCGCTGGTGGCAGGAGGCGGCGAGGAGCCGGCGCGGTCGCAGTCTCCACGGCGCAGGCCCGCGGTAGCGCAGCCGCTCTGAGGTGAGTGCCCTACCGCGCAATCTCCAGCTATTTCAGCCCCGGCGCAGCCGCATCACGCCGCCCGCCCGCCAGCCCGCCGGCCGGCCCGCCCCGGCGCTCCCGCGGCGCCCCCCCGGCCTCGGGGCGCGGCGGCTGCGGCGCGGCCCGGCCCCGCCAAACCGCCACTCCGCGGATGCGCAGGCCGCGCTAGGCCCCGGGCCGGGAGGGAGGCGCCGGCCCGAGAAGGCGCCTCGGGCGGCCGGGCCGCGGCCTCCGCCCCGCCTCGGCCCGGGCCTCCCGCGGGCCCCCGGGGCCGCCAGCTCCCGCCCCGGCGGCCGGGAACATGGCGCTCCGCCGCCTCTGCCCCGAGCGAGGCGGCCGGAGCCCTGGCGTGCCCAGCCCGGGCGGAGGGGCGCCCCCCGCCCCCGAAGACCCTGCCCCTGGCACGGGCCTGCCCCGAGGGCCCCGGCCGCCCAGGAAGCCAGGTGGGGGCTCCGAGCGTCCTCGTGTGCGCCGAGCGGCCGAGCGGCCGAGCTCCCGCCTGGCGAGGGCCAGCGCCGACCCCGCTGCGCCCCGTTATCCTCCGGGACCTGCGCGGCGCTGGGGGGGCCCGGCCGGGTGCAGGCGCTGTGCTTGCCCGCCCCCGCCTTCCCCTTGGCAGACCTCACAATTGAAAACGGGCACCTCCTCGGCCTTGGCTCGGGGTCCCGCTGGGGGCGCTTGGCATCACCCGAGGATGCCGGGCCTTGATTTTTTTTTTCCCCCATTTTTAAAAAAAAAATGGTGGTTGGGTTCAATTCAGCAAACGCTGAAATGTCGGACGAGTCTGTCAGATGTTGACAGGATGGGTTCAGCGTCCGTGCGAAGGACCCGCTGGGCGATGATTGGCACTGTCATCTCAGCCCCCCTGCCGTCGCCTGCCCTGCACCCTGTCTCCTAGATTGCCTGTGGCTGGGTTGGTATCTAACTCGCACTAGTGGCACAGGAGCTGCCCGCCCTCATCCCCAGAGCGGCGGACTAACTGGCATTTGTGAATGCTCTTAAACAGCTCTGGCTGAGAAATATGGAAGGGGCCCCACATAGTCATGTTGGAAAGCTTGAAGGAGATTCAAATAGAAGAAGATGCAAATGTCTTTTTCACAGTTGCAAAAGTCTTCAAATTAGTTCAGGAATATACTATGTTTTCACCGTCAATTCAATCCTATAGATGGGCTATCAATTTTACTCATTGCTTCACTTGGTCATATTTAGCAGATTTTTTCCCATGCTTTGAAATAGACCAATAAATAATTTTCAAAAGCCCCCCTTCCCCTCCCTTGTAGGGAAATTTTTTTAGAGTTTTAAAAAAAATTAGCCTATGGATTCAGGAAAAGGTGGTTGGGGTAACAGGTAAGGGATTGATGAAGATATTAATAGTGATTGAGTTTTTCATTCCCCTATTCTCACGTGAATTCCACAACCAATATTTTCTGCCTAACAGGTGTGTGTGTGTGTGTGTTTCAGACATCTGAAAGTCTAAAATTCCCATGAACCAAAAGCTGAACTGGGAATTATCCCTAGACTACCTGCACCTAAGCCAGACAGTAATGCTAAGACAGTTGATATAAAATTTAATCTTAATGGCATCATTCAAAAGACGTGCTGTGAGGTGCTAGGAACAGACATTTATCAATAATATTTTAAAATGAGTGTTGAAGAAAGTAGCAAATAAAATTTTCTTATCAACTAGTGTTTCTGCGTTATTTGGTAGTCCTTACATTGATTTTAGGTGTCTTTTTTTTTTAATGCTTGATTTCTCTTCCCTCTCCCAAATTACATGTAAAAGGAATTTCTAACATTTATTTAAAAAAGTGTTGAATTCCCAATTTTCTCTCTCTCCCTCTCTGAGACAGTAAAGCAATTTGATATAGGTAAATATTCAAACATGCAAGTACATTTTCATATTCTGACCTTTAGGTTTTTTAAGGGTTCATAGAGTATACACTCTTAAAACTCTTCAAAAGAACAATACCCAGATGTTAAAAGTCCTGCCTCTGGCATTGAAGAGTGAAATTATATAGAGCTGAAAGACATTACCAAGGCTTTTTCAGTGCTACATAGGGAAAATACATGTACATCAGGTGAGTACCTGTGTGAGAAGTCATGAGAACAAAACCCATCAACCTTGGATAGGGGTCTACTGGATAATCACTAGCACCTGTTTTTCTGTCAAGATGGCTAGAGGAGGGATAGCTGAACTGCAGAAGTGCTATCCTCTCACTTTACCAGGAGTTTGAGTTCACTATCTGCGGCTGTAATTAGTCCAGGAAATTCGATATCTGAATTTAGATCTCTGTGTGACAACATGTGCTGTCTCCAGATGGAGCTGGTTTCTTTGTAGTCTATATATAATTGTGTTTGTAAAATCAGTCTTGCAGATAAATACAAATCTTGGGCCTTTGAATATTTCATTGGCACTATCATCACTCACTACTGTTTCCTTTACTATTCCCCCAATAAAACAAAGTTCATAGGCACAACCAGGGTTAATCTACAAATTAAAGTTTCCCCAAGCCTAGCAAAGAGCAATCAAGAGGGAAAGGTGACATATTTCCAAATCACTTTTAGAGCCAGGCTCATTTATTTTGGACACGGGATGAAACTTAAATTTTATGCTTGATAATACATTTTCAAAAGACAATTGGATCACTGTACAACACTATTGTGAGAAAAACATTGAACCTTAAAAATGCTATGTAAAAGTGAGCTAGTGTCACTCCTCTAAACATGAGGCAGTGGACAGTGGAGAGGGGTTGGTCTTGGATTTTTTAGGATTCAGGTCTAAGACCTAGCGAATTCAAAAGTTGCCTATCTGCATTATGGCAGGAGAATCCTCACTGGATGAATCACAGATTTCATAAAATCTCAGTACATAGATGAATCTACTCTAGCTTCTCCATCTTTATTCATGACTGTTGACTTTGAGAATGAGATCTCTCTTATTTTTAATCTCTTCAGGAATTTATGTAAATTGAAGTTAATGCTTAAATCTGGAGTTTGCTTCTTGACCCTAGTACTTTTGAAGGTTGATAGAGGAAAAGATGTCAGACAAAAACTAAGATACTTAAAGACACCATACTCAACCCGTGGGTACTTTTTAGTTTGATTTAATGAGAAGAAACTTAAGCCTACAGTTATTTTTATTGTACCATTGACAAAACTCAAAATGAAAAATATCTGCACAAAGGAAGTAGAGTAACTAGTCAAGGTAACTTCTATATTACTGTTTTCTCCAGAGTTCCATTCAGGATTAGACAGTTATTAGAATCCCAACTAAATACAAGTGGGTTTAATTATTGGAAAAAACCTTATATGATGCTTGAAGGCCCCATTGTGATGTTTAGTTATACCTTTATAAAGAAAATTTAATATGTAGGGAAAGTGATGTCCAGTCAGAGCCACCCCCCACCCTATGGAGTATTACTTCCATCATGCTGAAATGGAGACATTGTCACTTGCCCCTCTAAGATTATCTGGTCAGTGAAGAAATATTTCTTGGGTTCAAAAAATTATATCTTTCTCCCCATTCTTAAAACAGTTATTGCAGGTAGTTTTAAATGTAGGAATTCAGTTTGAAACCAGCTATTCTTGAGCAGGTGAGTTTTTGAAAGAATTGTATCAGGTTGTAGTGGAAGCATTTGGGACAAAGAAGACTTTTAGTTTGCTAGCATAGCAAATGATGACTGAGTTTTTAGTTATATAGGCTTGTGTCAAAACTTGTTTCTAAGACCTACCAATCCTACTTTTTGATGAAAGTTTAGTGATTATGAATACTTACTATGTTTATATTTTGTAGTACAGAAGTGTTTTTTTCTGTGCTTTATTTGAATTAGTTGACTTCCAAGTGCATAAATGTGCAGATTGACTAGCAATTTAAATAGAATTTTAGGAAGTGCTTTTAATTGATATCTGTAATCTATGCAAAGAAGCTTCAGATATTCAGTTTGGAAATATTTGTATTCCATCGCTAGTAGTTATAATTCTAAAAGCAGACATTCAAAACCACTCTTGCTCCTGTCACTGAATGATAATAGAGAAATGAGGAAATTGTAATAAAAATATAGTCATCCATTTTTTTTTTTTGCAAGGCAATAGAGTTAAGTGATTTGTCCAAGGTCATATAGCTAGCTAATTATTAGGTGTCTAAGGTTGGATTTGAACTCAGGTCCTCCTGACTCCAGGGCCGGTGCTCTATCTACTGTGCCAACTAGCTGCCCTCATTATAGAGTTTAAGTAACTTATTGCCGAAGGAATGAGGCCCAAACCTAAGGAAGGGGGTTGGAGAAAACTCTTAATTTGTCTTCACTTCATAATTTTCTTGAGAATTTTGGATTCTAATGCAAAATTTTCTTCCCAAGGGAATTGCAGAATTCAGGCATTCTTGATTTACAAATTATCCATATTTTAAAAGTTGGCTCTGCTATGCTTTGACTATAGAGCTGTGATTTAAATAATCTTTGGTGTTAGATATTTATTAAGAAGGGGAAAAGTTGGGAAAAGCAAAAATAACTTGGTGAAACAATCCAGGTGGCAGACTGACCAACTTAAAAACTTTCTTTCATTTTTGCCTGAATGTTTACTTGACTTTGTTATAATGTCTCAAATTCTACCAATTATTTGTTTTGTTTGGATTTAATCATACTCTACTAATGAATTCAGATATCCTGGGAAGGCTAAGGGCTTTCTGGTCATTATCATATTGGTGTGAATTAACTTAGAAATATACAATTAAAAAGGAAAGCAGCTCATCCTTGAGATTGTATGAATTGAGGGAATGTGGGTTTTCATTTGGGGGAATAGTAGGCCATGGTTGATTGTAAGAGTGTGAAATGAGGTACTAGTCTTATGAGAGAGAGAAAGAGTTATAAACTACATGAACTATGGTATATACATGAATTATATATATATATAGATATAGATATATATAGATATATATATATAATTTTGTCTATGATTGTTTTTGTGACCAGGAAAAGAGGAGGAAACTCATTTACTTTTCTGGTTTCCTGTTTCTAGAACATAGGCTGGTGCTATTTATAATTAAATTATGCATATAATAGATTAGATGGACATTTGTGGTTTAGCTTGGGAAACTAACCAGACTTCATGACAGCAGGTATTCAGTAAATAGTTGTTGAATAAATATTTCTGTGAGAAGATCTCCTGAGTTCCTTTCACATCAGACAAAATGAACATTTGAAATGAATTTAAAAGTTGGCAATTGTTTGTATTAAAATGTCAATACGACTTGAGTGATATAGGCAAGGTCATACATAAATCATTTCTTAGTTTTCTCTCAGCAAAGATGATAGTAGCACCTAGTTTACAGTGTTCTGCAGAATTCCAAAATTATTGTGAAACTGAATTTATTCACTTCAGTGAATATATGATCTGATTGATCTGGGTACTCCCTCTAGTGGTATACATTGCAAGAAGTCCCCAACACTTCATTCTTGGCAATTCTTGTCCCATATATCCTATATAAAGAATCTAAGATGCTCAAAGCCTTTCATCAATTATAAATGTGTTATAATAATAGCCATTTTCTGTGCTCATGTTTCTAAAATTGAATGGAGAATACTTTATTTAACTTCTGAGATTGTTTCCTCATCTGTACAAAGAAGAGACTGGACCAAGTACTTTCATAGATCCTTCAACCCCCAGATATATGATCATATTCTTTTAAAATCTCCATCATGGAAACACCTTTTGGTACTAACAGATTCCTCATTTAGAACTCTGGATATGGTACTTTTCTTCTTAGTCTTTGACCTACACATTGCTTTTTTCATTTTTTCTAGGATCACACACTATAGAGCTGAAAGAGATCTTAGACGTCATCTCTTCTAACCCTTTCTGAGACCTAGAAATGTTAAACAAGTTATCCAATGTTCACAAATAAGTAGATGGACAGAGCAGAATTCCAAATCATATCCTTTTATTCCAAGTCTAGTGGAAAGACTACATCATGCTGTCTCTTTACTACGTTAGAAGATACAGTACTCTCTCAATTTGAATTCCATTTCCACATTTGGGTTGTTACTTGGATTTGTAATATCTTGAGAATTCTAACAAGATACCACATGGAACAGTGTGGTAAGCCTGAAATTTGGAGTCCGGGGACCAGTTTTTATATTCCAGTTTTGACCCTAGCCTTAAACCTGGGCAAGTGATTTAAATGTTCTTTCTCTGCCTCATTTTGATCTGTAAAGTGAGAATTGTGGTACTTATACCATCCACATCATAGAGTTGTTAGGGGGGAAGTGCTTTGTGTGTGTGTGTATGCATGCTATATAAATATATAAATAGCTATATATAACTATGCACTATCATTACGGAGGACAAATAACTTCATTAAATGTTTAGGGCAGTGATAAACATACACTGACTGTCAGGCTAGTGTGTCACCTAGTGGAAATTTCACTGTGGTACTTTTTTTTCAGTTCCAAATTCTCTCCCTTTTATAGCCCCTTCCCACTCATCAGGAAGGCAAACAATATGATATCAATGATTCATGTGAAGTCATATAAAATGTTTCCATATTAACAAGGAAGGTGAAAAAATTGTACTTCAGTTTGCACTGTAGTGTTCATTAACTCTCTCTGGAGACGAATAGTATTTTTCATGTGTCCTCTGGAACTGTCCTGGGTAACTGTTATCAAAGAGTTGATAAGTCTTTCACATTTGATCATTGTTACAATATTGCTGTTGTTGTGTTCTTCTGGTTCTCCTCCCCTTTGCATTGGTTCGTATAAGTCTTCTCAGGTTTTTTTCTGAAATCATCCTGCTTGTCATTTCTTACATCAAAATCTTATTCCATCACAATCAAATATCACAACTTGTTCAGCCATTACCCAATTGATGGGCATCCCCTTAATTTCTAATTCTTTCCCACCACAAAGCTGTTATAAATATTTTTGTACAAATAAGTCCTTTTTCCTTTTAAAAAAATATCTTTGGAAAATGGTATAGACAATTTTATAGGTCTTTGGGCATAGTTTCAAAATACTCTCCAGAATGATTGGACCAGTTCTTATCTGCAGTAGTACATTAATGTTCTTATTTTTCCACATCCCCTCCCATATTTTTCCTTTTCCTTTTCTGTCACATTAGCCAATATAATAGGTGTGAGGTAGTATCTCAGAGTTGTTTTAGTTGGCATTTATATGACTATTGATAACTTTGATTCCCTCTTCTGAAAACTGCCAGTTTGTTATCTTTGATACTTTGTATTTTTGATGTATCTAATTTGACAGTGGAAATACACTTCAGTCTTGCTTATTTTGTTCTCATTTTACTGTCATAATAATTTGAAAAGTCTGTAGACAGTGTTAGACAATATCAGTCTGTGTGGGCAGCTGTGACCTACCTCTTTGGTCTCAGCTACTACTGTACTTGTTTTATAGGACCATATATTCAGAGCTAGAAGGAATCATAAGAGGTCACCGAGTTCCCCTTCCCCTACTCCTCCCATTTTACAAATGAGAAAATTGAGACAATGACTACTAGCTCAGTCACAATTCTAATATAAGGGTTTGAGCTGCGCAGGTTTTGTAGACCTCTCAGACTCCCAAGTCCAGTGTCCTGCTCCAGCTATCTCTCAGTCTTGGGCTTGGACTCTTTTTACTATATACTTTTGAAAGAAGTCTGCTTATGACTAGAAGTTTTCACTTAGTTTATAGCTCAGGGAGTACTCTAGCCAAACAGACTTAATTTTCTTTTTTGAGCCTTTCCAAAAGATCTTTCAGAATCCTTTTTTTGGGTCCTTGATGACAATACAATAATTTGAGTTTTAATCTCAGGTTAATCCCATACTGGTTCCCTCTCACCTCTTATGTTTTTGTCTCATTGAAAGCTGAAAATGTCTGGCTCCTGAATTTTTGAACTGCCTCCTTAAGAAGAAAGTAAATTTGTCATATTCTGCTTTACTCTGGATCTTTTTGATTCATTGACTTCTGGGCTTCTGCAGGTCTAAATATTATTCCAACCTTTCCTTTTGTGTACTGCTTCCTAAGAAAGTTGTTTCTCCTAAAGAACTTTCCTGGACATTCTTCCAGATCTTTACCTGACATTAGGAACTAGTACCCTGAAATTCTAGTGCTATTTTTTTTCCCCACCTCTTTCTCCATTGGAATGACTTTCTTTCAAAATTGAAAAAGTTGTTTTGTTAGCTTTCTGTAGTTTAAATGCTAAGTTATATGAACCTCTATAGAAATTGTATGAAATTCTACTTTGAAAGTATTAACTTCCTAAGGGATAAGAACCTTTTGTTCTCTATAGAAAATTTAAAACTCTTTTCCACCATTCCCCCTACTCATCTCCTTTTTATTTGGGGGATACGTGAGTTTATAACTTGGCAGTTTTTTTAATGAAATTTTGCTTTGGTTTTAGTATTTAGTCACTTTTCTTTACATCTAATGAGGCATAATTCTTTTTTTTTAGGTTTTTTTTGTTTGTTTGTTTTTTTGCAAGGCAATGGGGCTAAGTGGTTTGCCCAAAGCCACACAGCTAGGTAATTATTAAGTGTCTGAGGTCAGATTTGAACTCAGGTATTCCTGACTCCAGGGCTGGTGCTCTATCCACTGTGCCACCTAGCTGCCCCATGAGGCATAATTCTTAAGTAATCTCTGCACTAAAGCCTTGGACTTGGCTTTTCAAAAACATATTACAACTTTTTAATAGAATTAAAATGTTTAAAATTGCTTTTTCAAACAGAAACTTTTTACTTTCTGTAATAGGTTCAATTTTTCATAAATGAGGGTTTCATATAAATTAATTTGGTTTGTGGACTTTATTTTTAAAAATAACAAAAAAACCTTGTCTAAGAAGTACTTGCTTCTTGTGGTGGGACCTACCCTCTTCCCATCTCCCTTTGTGGTTTTTCAGAGGGAAGCAAATAGTTTGAAGTAATGTGTTTATTTATTAAGGCAGCTTAAATTCTAAATCCTGGGTTAACCTCATTTTCTCCCACATATTAACTTGAATTTCTCTACTACTTTTCAGGGCAGACTTTTGGATGAATGGACTCGCCATAATAAACTGTTTTAGTAATTCTATTGGGCTCCTATCCATATTTATCCTCTTATTGAAAGTGAATTAGAGAGCCAGTGCATTTTATATGTATCGATAATAGAATCAATCAGAGTATGCTTCATTGTGGTCTTTGCAGGAGAAGAGTCCATTTCAAATTGAGTTTAGTTTTCTCCCTAAACCCCCTTCTTCTGATTTTACTATATTTCTCCTTATCACACAGTGCTCTCTGTTCATAAATTTGGTTTTACTTCTCATTGCTAATCTGTTGCTGAGGTCCATTCCCCTTTGTCTTCTCCTGTATCACATGTCCCATCACTAATAGGTCTTCTCACCTGTGGCCTCCTCTTCCCTCACTTTATATTCTTGCCCTACTCCACATACTGACAGATTTGTGACTATTCCTTTTGCACAGCTCTGATCATGCACATGTTTCTCTTCTGAATGGAGTTCTTCCTGAAATGTATTCCATGGTGTTAGGTCTTGGTGTTTTGTTGGTGGCCCTAATGTGTGGCACATGAGCCAAACCTTTTGGACTGGGGGAAACTTCCTACTCCAGGGCTTAGTAGAGGGCCTGGCACCTGGAACATGCTTAATCAGGGGTTATTGACCAACATCCCCTAACCTGAAATTCAAGGCCAGTCTAGTACAATATAGTGCCAGCTTGCTTTTCAAAACTTACTTCCCCTGCCAAACTGGACTGTTTCCTTCATTCTCTGTGAATATATTCCAAATTCTCCTCTTAGTTCTTTTGCTAATGTTGTTCTCTTTTTGGAATGTACTTCCCTTATTGAAAATACTTTTAAAACCCAATTCAAATGCTGCCTCCTCCATGAAACTTTCTTTTAATCTTTCCACTTCCCTTCACATAACATTTTGCATCTCTTATATATATTTTTTTATTTTATAGTTACTTGTGTAGCTGCCATTTCCTATCCTCAGGCAGATACCATACCTTCTTTAACCTTTATATTCACCTTTAGCACACTTCCCTGAATGTAATAGCTGTTGAACTGGAGTCATGACTCCAATGCTTTTTGTTGCCAAATTGTAAAAGAATAGTAGATATAATAATACTTGGAGGAAAAAACTCAACTCTAGTATCAAGGATGTGAATTAAAACTGCTTTGATCTAGCCACCAATCATTGATCTCACACCAAACTGACAAAAATAAAATTAATGAAACAGTGGGGAGTTGTGAAGTACATTATATCCCTTGAATTGTAAACTTGTGGGCCGCAAGGTGACGTAGTGGATAAAGCACCTGCCCTGGAGTCAGGAGTACCTGGGTTCAAATCTGGTCTCAGACACTTAATAATTACCTAGCTGTGTGGCCTTGGGCAAGCCACTTAACCCCATTTGCCTTGCAAAAACCTAAGAAAAAAAAAGAATTGTAAACTTGCACAATATAACAGTATTCAGTAAAGATGACAAAAATCATCCTTTTAGACTTGGTAATTTTCACTGTTGGGGATAGCCTAAAATATTATCAATTAATCAGCATTTTAAAATATCTATTATGTGATTGTCATTGTACTAAGCATTGGAAATACAAAGACAAAAAAAATGACAATCCTGATCCTCACATTCAATGGGGATGACATACTTAAATAACATTATAAAAAATAAATATAAGGGGCGGCTAGGTGGCACAGTGGATAAAGCACCGGCCCTGGAGTCAGGTGTACCTGGGTTCAAATCCGGTCTCAGACACTTAATAATTACCTAGCTGTGTGGCCCTGGGCAAGCCACCTAACCCCATTTGCCTTGCAAAAACCTAAAATAAACAAACAAATAAATAAATAAAAGATAACTTGGGGAATAAAGAGATGTGATCAGGGAAGATGTCTTGGTTTCATGAAAAAAGTGTTTCAAAAGTTTTCATAGCATTTGGTTTTTTTTTCCAGAAAAAAAATGGAAGCAGCCTAGATGTTCAGCAATAGACAATAGTTAAATTTTGATAAAATAAAATAATGTATAGTGGCTCTTGAAATCTGGAGAGCACTTGTGAAAAATGAAAAAAGTGAAACTGAATGAGATATTCCTGGACAAAGAAAATTCTGATGGAGACTTTGATTGAAGTGTTTATCACATTTTTTTGCATTGAAATTAATTTAAATGTAGATGGGTGGTTTAAAAATCTAGCTTTATTAGTTACATTGATATTCAAAATTAAGTTTCTGATTATTTTTAAAATGTACATTGGTGCTTTCACTTTTTTATCGTTATCCATTTTTTTCTCATTCTCTTGTACTATGACTTCTTTCCCTGCTAATGTACTGAAACTATTTTCTTGAAATTACAGTAACTTCCTAAGCAAGACAGAACGAGTTCTAGACTTGGAGTCAGGAAAGATCTTGGGTTTGAATCATATCTCCAATACATCCTAACTGTGTGAAACTTACTGTGGGTCTCAGTTTCCTTATCTGTCAGATGAAAATAATACCTGTAAGTAAAACTTTATAGACTTGTTGTGAGGATGATGTATAAAACATGCTTTGTAAATCTGAAAGTAATATCTAAATGATAAAATTTTTATTAGTAGTAATCATTGGGTAAAAGAATCTCACTTGGAAGGAAACTTTTACAGATGTGAAAACTGAGGTATGGAACTTTTAAGTAATTGGTCCAGTGTCACACAGTAGCAATTATTTGAGGTTAGACCTTCTTGACTCCAAGGGTCAGACTCTAACCATTGTTCCATCCTGCTCCTCTAAACAATAACAGCAACAGCCTGGTCTTCATATTGCATGTTTTTGAGAATTCATCACTGTTTTGGACACATTGCATCTCTTCTCAGTGTCCTTCCTAAAATGGGATGTCTATAGCTTAATACAGAGCTCTACTTTTTTCTCTTTCCTTATCCTCCTGACGTCTCTGAAGCTTTTGACATGTATGACTTAGAGCTTTCTTTTTGTGCTTTGACTTTTGTGATTACACATTATTCTGTTAAAGTATATTAGGGAGGGCATACGTAAAAAAAAGTTTCTTCCTCTTGGGGAATGAAAAATAAGCAATATGTTCCCTCAAAATTTAGGGGCACTCCACTAAACCTGAAGGAAAGAACCCAGCGTACAACTGGGGCCACTTTTGTCCCTCTAGAAGCCAGTGAAATATCTCAGTGTGGAAGGAGGAGAATGAAAAAACTGACTTTGAGGACCACTTCCAAGGAAACAACCATCAAAAGGAAAGAGATAGAAAATGAACAATAAGGAAATATAAAGGAAAAAAAAGATTGAAATTATCAAAGATCTCAGGAGAAAGAAAACTTATTTAAAGACTTTAAGCATAAGTAGATAAAACTATTAGGGAAGATGTTAATGAGAAGGGGATAAGGCCCCCAGATCACCTAGAAGAGTCTAGATATCTATGAATAAATATTTCAAGACAAAGGAAAATGAATTATAATCTAATATGTCAGAGGACTTGAAGGATATGCAAAAGAGGATAGTACCACAGCAGAATATTCCTGGGTGATTTAGAAGAGAAACATGAATTTTGAAATCATAATTTATAGCCTGTGCAGAAGAAATAACTGGTAGAAAAGAAAAATTTGAATCCATGGTGGCAAGTTATCAGCCAAGAAGCAAAAGAGAATAACTGATTGGGAATGTAAATACACAGTAGTGAAGGGTAGTCTAGAAGAAGAAAAGCCCAAAGTAATAATGTTAAAAAAAACATGATTGAGTAGTTTGTTTTTTGACCTAGAGGCAAGAGGGAGCTGCTACATCTTCTTGAGCAGATGTGTCTGATATTTTTTTTAGTATGGGTCCTACTGTTCCTCTTCCTTACCTCTCTTAATTGTTTTAGCAACCATTTCCACTTACCTTTATATTAGATTAGAGACTCTCAGTTCTATCTCATCTCAGCCTTCCTTCCTGAGCTCCAGATTTCACTTTTCTGTCTCCTGGAGGCCTTCCAGCACTTCAGATTCAGTAGATCCAAAGCTTAACCCTTGCCCCCAAACATGATTGAAAAAGACAATTGATAGGAGTCTCTAAAAAATGTAAACTTTGTAATCCACAGTAAAAGTCTCTACATTATATTTATGATATAATGGAAAGAACTAGATTAGGAATCTGAAGTTGGTATGTAGAGGAGCCTTTAGCACTTACTAGCTATGACCTTATGTGAACAGTCTGAGTCTCAGTTTTTCTTGTTTGTAGACAATGAATGTTAATATTCTTGTCTTCATGGTTTGTTGTGAGATTTAAATGAGGTAATGCATGTGAAAATGCCTATTAAAGAAATGCAACAGATGATGATCTTCATTAACTTGAAAGAATTCAGCTCTTGTCATGTGAATACAAAATGACCTGCTTCTACTTACAGGGTCACTTCATGTGCCATTTGAAGTTGATTCATCTTCTCTTCTCTATAGATTGTGACTAGATGGGGGAAGACAGGGGAAGCCAGTTAGAGCTATCCCTGTGAGGAAGGATTATTATTGAATGACACAAGTCATTTGCCCTATATATTTTATCATAGGAGTTCAACATATATTACAAATACTTTTGAAGGTATTATCAATGAAAAATTAATATATTTTAAGGAAATTAGTATTAGCCATAAATAATAATGTAGAAATGTAAGTTAGGACCTCACTTAGGAAAGATTAATATATCATTTCCTGGACAAGTATGTATTATTTGTGACATTTATAAGCAGTGCTTAATCATTGATTTTATTGAATTGTATTATTGAATGCCTAAATCTTAAGGTTTTGGAACATAGTCCACAGGTGTCATAATGCTCTAGAACATAGGTCATTATAGAAGAACCAAGATTCTAAAGTAGTTGCCATAAGCATATAAAAATGGTTAGCATAATTCTTGTGATATATTGTAAATATTATATTTTTACTTTTCATAGTATTTGTGCAGCATAATTCCCAAGTTTTGATTTTTTTCTAAGAGATCATAAACCTATACATGTTACTTTGCATATGATCATGGCAGCTTCTTTAAAACATGTCTTTATTTTTATTTTTGAAAGATAAGTTGTATTTTTTTATTTTATTTTTAGAGTTTTTTTTGCAAGGCAATGGGGTTATGTGGCTTGCTGAAGGCCACACAACTAGGTAATTATTAAATGTCTGAGGCTGGATTTGAACTCAGATACTCCTGACTCCTGACTCCAGGGCTGGGGCACCACCTAGCTGCCCCAGTTATATTTTTTTTAATTTTCATATCTTTTGTTTTCATGGTATTTTCATTTCTGAATATATCCCTCTCTCTCTGCCCTTATTGAGGGAACCCATCTCTTAACAACAAAAAATAAAGAAGAAAGTGCAAGAAAAAAAAATTTATCAATATAAACTGACATGCCAATCAGTCTGACCATATATGCAGTATTCTATTTCTAGTTCCATAATTCTGCAATAAAGAAGGGAGATAATCTTCTCTTCTCTGAGACCAAGCTTGGTTCTGTTTTTTTATTGTGTTCTGTACAGTCAAGGTTGTTATGTAAATAAGGTGTCACTGCATTTTCTATTCTGTTTTAGGTAACCCACAAAGGATGTGTATCATTGAAAGAGAAAGGGATCAAAGAAGTTCTATGGAGGAAGGCAGTATTTGAATTGGATCTTGAAAGATTGCTCAGATTTTACTAGCTGGAGATGTAAAGGGAACTGCATTTTTTTAGGTGGGGCATGAACAGCGGTATAGAGATGGGGATGCAGAAGTTCATTTAGGTAACAATTTGTGTTAGGGTTTGACCAGAGCATATAGGTATGTCTAGTGAAAGTTACTGAGAGAGAAAGCTGACGAGTTGGGTTGGGCTGGATCACAGAGGGCCTTGAATACCACACCAGAAAGAAATAGCATTTTTTTAAAGCATCCAGTATGGTCCAAGCCAGTATGCTAAGTACTTTACAAGTTTGATTTCATTTGTTCCTACAGCACTTCTACCAGATATGTACAGTTATCTTCATTGTATAGTTGAGATGAGATTTGTCCTTCATTCTTGAAAGAGGACCATGACATCGGGGGGGGGGGTGATGCCATGACAAGTACATGAATTGGATTTGAGTTGGGGGGGGGGGTGCTGTGCTAAATCACCAGCCTCACTTTCTCCTCCAGAGTCATCTAGGTCCAGTGGTCAGATATGGATCAGAATGACTAGAGATGGCCCTGGATGTGAGGCAATCAGGGTTAAGTGACTTGCCCAAAGTCACACAGCTAGTACGTGTCCAGTGTCTGAGACTGGATTCAAACTCCTGTCCTCATGGCTTCAAGGTCAGTGCTCTATCTACTGTACCACCTAGCTGACCCTGAGACAGACAGATGGCAAATGACTTGTATGTAACTGTATGAGACTGGATTCAAACTCAGTCACAAAAAAAACACCAAATATTTTTGAGACAGTAAGATTATTAAAACTGTGCTTTTAAAAAAACAAACCAACTAGGCTGGGAGCTAGAGGACCTTTTGGAGAGCAAGAAAACCATTTGTGCAGGCAGGAAATAATGAGCTCCTGAAGTGAGTTGATAGTTGTAGAAATAGAAAGGAAGAAAGGCCTATATGATATGACATTAGAATTCACATATTTTAGCAATTGATTGAATCTACTCATTCCCTCCTTATGCCTCTACCCCTGGGTTTGTATAGACAGACAGACAAATTTGTGTGTGTGTGTGTGTGTGTGTGTGTGTGTGTGTGTGTATAAAGCTTTAAGCCAGAGTCACTGAGAACATAGAAGTGCCTTAACAGGAACAGAAAAGTCAGAAGGAGGAGCTTGTTTTGGACACATTGAGTTCACTTGGAAGTAAAGCATTCAGGTTAGAGCAGGCAACTAGCAATGCCCCACTTAAGTTTGGGAGAGAACTTCAGGAGTCAAATGTATAGTAATAGTGAAAGCTGTGGGAGTGGAGGCACAGAATATGTGTGTGGGGGTTGTTTATTCAGGATAGAAGGAAAAAAAAGCAGAATCCTTGATGAGATTGAAAATTCCTCAGCATATGGACATAGATTGTATTAGATGACCTGTGGGAATTCTTTGTTAAGTCAAGACCATGGATAGACAGATTGAGAAAAGCATTTATGAAGGACATGGTCTCTGCCAAACACTGTGCTAAGGACTGGGAAGATCTTTCATTCTAATGGGGGAAGATCATATATTGGGAGGTCCCTTCCTAGGGCAGATCTGGAGACTATAGGAAGTGAATGGAATGGCTGAAGTTCCCTGTCTTAACGAGGCAGAAAGCTCATTCCTCAGAGCTGTGAGGAAGCCAGAAGTGAATGGGAGGAGACTTTAGGAAGTGGCCTACAAGTGTGTCATATCACCCTAATATACCATTCCTCCTCCATTTCTTTCCTAATTCATCATTCATATCATGCCACCTCATTGTGGTTGTTCCTGAAGATTCTGTTCTGGGCCTTCTGTTCTTTCTTCTGGTAATCTTATGAATTCTCCAAGGGTTTAATTATCATCTCTAGGCAAATTACCCTCTCCCCCCAACTTCTATAGATCCAGCCCTAATCTCTCTGCTAGACTCTAACCGCTTATAGGACATCAAATTCACTGTCCCAGGCATCTCAAAATGAACAAGTCCAAAACTGAATTTATTATTTCCCCTCACATTTTTCTTCTTCCAAACCTTACTATTTCTAAGGGAACACATTTATACTTTCAGACTCCCAGGTTCATAACTTAAGAATTAACATCAACTCCTCACCCTGCATATCCAATCAGTTGCCAAGTCTTTTTTTCCCCCTCATTTTAAAGATTTCATTTATTTTGAGTTTTATAATTTTACCTCCCCCCACCCCCCACAGAAGGTAATTGGCCAGTCTTTACATTGTTATCATGGTATACAGTGATCCAAATTGAATGTGATGAGATAGAAATCATATCCTTAAGGAAGAAAATAAAGTATAAGAGATAGTAAGATTATATAATAAGATATCAGGGGTTTTTTTCCTCCCTAAATTAAAGGTATTTGTCTTTGGTCTTTATTCAAACTCCACAGTTCTTTCTCTGGATACAGATGGCATTCTCTATTGCAGATAGCCCCAAATTGTCCCTGATTGTTGCACTGATGGAACGAGCAAATACATCAAGGTTGATCATCACCCCCATGTTGCTGTTAGGGTATACAATGTTTTTCTCGTGCTCATCTTGCTCAGCATCAGTTCATGCAAATCCCTCCAGGCTTCCCTGAATTCCCATCCCTCCTGGTTTCTAATAGAACAATAGTGTTCCATGACATATATATATCACAGTTTTTAGGTCATTCCCCAATTGAAGGACATTTACTTGATTTCCACTTCTTTGCTACCACAAACAAGGCTACTATGTTTTTATACAAGTGATGTTTTTACCCTTTTTCATCATCTCTTCAGGGTATAGACCCAGTAGTGGTATTGCTGGATCAAAGGGTATGCATATTTTTGTTGCCCTTTGGGTGTAGTTCCAAACTGCTATCCAGAAAGGTTGGATCAGTTCACAGCTCCACCCACAATGTATTAGTGTCCCAGATTTCTCACATCCCTTCCAACATTGATCATTGTCCTTTCCAGTCATATTGGCCAGTCTGAGAGGGTATGAGGTGGTTATCTCAGAGAAGCTTTAATTTGCATTTTTCTAATAAGTAATGATTTATAGCAGTTTTTCATATGACTATGAATTACTTTGATTTCCTCATCTGTAAATTGCCTTTGCATATCCTTTGACCATTTGTCAGTTGGGGAATCAGTTGCCAAGTCTTCATCCTTTTTTTTTAAAGATTTTTTGCAAGGCAGTGGGGTTAAGTGACTTGCCCAAGGCCACACAGCTAGGTCATTATTAAGTGTCTGAGGTCAGATTTGAACTCAGGTACTCCTGACTCCAGGGCCGGTGCTCTATCCACTGTGCCACCTAGCCACCCTAAGTTGCCAAGTCTTAACAATATCTCTCCACAGTGGCTCTCTAATCTTTCTCCTCTCTTCTCACAAAGTTACCACCTTAATTTATACCCTTATCACTTCTTGCCTAAATTACTATAAGAGCTTAACTGAGCCACTTTCCTACTCATTAAACTCTAGGGGCTACCTATTACCTCTATAAAATTCCTTTGTTTGGTTTTAAAAACCCTTTTCAATCTGACTTCAGCCTCTGTTTTCATTCTTGTTATATATCATTGCCTTCCCCAGACTCCGTAGTCCATACAGATTGTCCTTCACATGTGGTCCTCCATCTTTTGTCTCGACACCTTTTTAATGGTTCTCCTCCATCTCTCATCTATGCCCTCTATCCTCACCACTCTACCTTCTCCTAGATGAAATTCTACCTCCATCTTACATAGTAATATGAAATAGGGGTAGTATGGTGATTGAGTACTAAGTTCAGATGTGTCTCAGACATTTATTATTGGTGTGACCCTGGATAAGTCACTTCATCTCTGTTTGCCTTGGTTTCCCCTTCTGTAAAATGAAGATAGGATTAATGCTGCCTATTTCCCAAGGTTGTTGTGAGGATCCAAAAAGTAAGTGATATACCCCTCCCCCACCTACACACATACATATGTGTATATATGTATATATTTATGCGTGTGTGTGTGTGTGTGTGTGTGTGTGTGTGTATGTGTGCTGGTTACTAATGTTCTTATTAATCTTCCCTATAGCTGTCTACCACTTGCCTGTCAAGGGAAGGGGTTTCAGGCATTTCTCTGACATCTAGTAGTCACTACACTGATCAAAATTCAGTTTTTTAGTGTTGCTTTTTTTTTTTTGGCAAGGCAATGGGGTTAAGTGGCTTGCCCAAGGCCACACAGCTAGGTAATTATTAAGTGTCTGAGGCTGGATTTGAACTCAGGTACTGCTGACTCCAGGGCCAGTGCTCTATCCACTGAACCACCTAGCCACCCCTAATGTTGCTTTTTAATGATATTGTTTGACCTGTTTTTGTCTTTAGCAATTATATTCACTTCCTTTTTTAAAAAATAGAAATTAAAAGGATAATACAGTAGTTACTTAGAAGGTTTATATATCTTATCTCTTTCTACAAGGAAGTGTAGTGAAAAGACTAGAAAGCCAGCCTAGACACTTGGAAGATTTGGGTTCAGGTCTCACCTCCGACAAATCCAGACTGGCTGTGTGACCTTAGGCAAGTCATTTTTCTAGACCAGTCTGCATTAGTAGAGAGAGTTTTGTCACCTAGTAGATCTCTATATTATTGAAATCACAGGTCCAGTCCCTATTTCTTTACGTGCCCTTCATATCCAACTGGACATTACCTGGATTCTCTGCAGACAACTCAAACTTAACTTGTTTCAACTCTTTTTTCTTTCAAAACCTGCTCTGGTCTGTCACATCAAATTTATCTTCCCCAAGTGCACTTCTAGGCTTGTTACTAATTCCTCCTTCACTCCTACACTTGGTAAACTCTGGTGGCTCCCTAATACCTCCAGAATCCACTCCCTACCTCTGTTGGGGGTCTTTAAGCCTTTCACATCTGGCCCTTTTCTTTTCAGTCTTATGCCTGACTCCCCCACAACATACTCTGCATTTTCACTGACTGGCCCCTGTGCCTAGATCTCTTCCTTTCTCTGTCTCTTGACTTCCCTAGTTTGCTTCTGGTTTCATCTAAAGTCTTAGCTTTTGCAAGAATCCTCTTCTTGATCCTGTTTAACCGTAGTGTCCCCTAGTTCCTTCCCTCTAAGATTGTCTCCCGTTTTTCCTGTATATAGCTGGTATACAGTTTACTATACAAAAGAAACTATTTACAACTACAATTTAGGGTTTGCCTATCATCTCCCATTAGAGGTAAGCTTCTTGAGGGCAGGGACTGCTTTTTCTTTTTTCTGTATCATCAAGAATTAGTACAGTGCCTGGAAGATTGCTGTCACTTAATGAAGGCTGTTCACATGCTGACTCTTCTTCCTGCTAGTTCCTGTTGAAGACACCATAATAGTTTGGAGTCCCCCAGGCTAAAATCTTGTAATCATCTTTTCTTTGACTTCCTTTGACCTCCTCAATATGGGAGGAGAATAGTTAGGGTGGAGACTGTGGGGTAAAAACAACTATGGACTTGGGAGTCCAAGACACCTGGAGTCAAAGTTGGGAATTCAGTTCCCTCATTTATGAGGTATAATGAAAGGATACTGAGACAAAAACAAAACAGTCCCTGCCTTCAACAAGCTTATATATTTTGGGGGGGACATTTATACATACTGTATATAAGTATATATAGAACACATACATAATTAATACAGGGTAATTTGGGAGACCCTAATAGCTGAATTAGGGAGGATCTCACTTCAGAATGGCATTTCCAGTGAGCTATTAAAGAGAACTGGAGGGGGCAGCTAGGTGGTGCAGTGGATAGAGCACCAGCCCTGAAGTCAGGAGGACCTCAGTTCAAATTTGCCTCAGACACTTAGTACTTATTTGGCCATGTTACCTCTGGCAAGTCACTTAACCCCATTGCCTTGCAAAAATAAAAAAAAAGAACTGGAGATTCTAGGAATGGAACAATCTGTTTATACAAAGACACATGACTGTCAGATGAGTGTTCTTCCCACTTTACTGAGCTGCCTTACTATTAATGGATAATGTTAACTAATATGGATAATAAAGGGAGAAGAGAGATCATGAAATCAAATGAACAGCCCATTATAAAATTTAGAGCTATATCACAACATTTAGAGCTTGAAGGAACTTAAAAGTCATCTAAACCATCTCATTTCACAGATAAGAAAATGGGGTTTCAAAGAGGTAAAATAACTGCCCAGGACACACAAGAGGCAGAAACCAAGGTTCTCAGATTCCAAATCCAGTGTCCTTTAGGCTACCATTTGCATTGTTCAATCGATAAATTTCTAAGCAAGTCACTTCAGGGATAGATTCCTCATCTGTAAAATCAATGAACTAAACTAAATGAGCTTTAAGTTTCCTTCCATTTCTTTAAATAAAGAAAAAGTCTTAGGTAATTTTAGATGAGATTCCCCTATATTCACTCCCCCCCCTCACTTTCTATGGAAACTTTTTGAGAATAACTATCAAATCACACAGCAGTTATGAGCAGAGGGGACTGCTTGGAAGGTGTTCTGAGTATCTGAGGACACCTGAATTCTATGAATCCTTATTTCTGACCCTGAGTCATTATCACTGAGATTTTATTTTTAAGTGATTATATTGACTAGGTAATATGTTCATTATATAAATTACTGGTGTAATATTAGCAGGATACCTCTGTTCTACCCTCTTTCCTTCCCCAATTTCACTGCTTTTTCTAGTATATAGAATTTAATATTTATTTATGACTACAATGTAACCTATATAACCAATGAGTATGATAATAAAATGTACTAATGTAATAAAGTATAATAATAAAAATGAGTAGAGTAATAAAATACTTTTTTAAACAAAAAATAACATTTTTAATGTGGACTTTTTCGATACAAGGGCATCTGTCTGGTTTGTTAGAAGTTGTAGTGATGCAAAGAATATTGTGAAGATGCTCATCTGAAATTTTTGTTCTAGTTTTACTTTTTGTATGCTTCATTCAGGAAAAAAACAGCAAAATATACTCCCTGAAATAGATGCCATGAACAGGGCATGTTTGTGAAATGCTAGATATTTTTCTTTAGGTGGGGATCCTAGTTATAATAAAAGTCCAGTAAAGACACTTGACCAAATTTTTCTTTAAAGTTGCATATCTAATTGCAACTTATACATTCTATTTGCAAGTTCGTAGGCATCATGTTGATGGGTATGGAGTAGCAAACCTACTGAAATACAATTAGTGTTTTGTTTTGTTTTTACTAGGCAGTGGGGTTAAGTGGCTTGCCCAAGGCCACACAGCTAGGTAATTATTAAGTGTCTGAGGCCGGATTTGAACTCAGGTACTCCTGACTCCAAGGTCAGTGCTCTATCCACTGCGCTACCTAGATGCCCCCAGTTAGTGTTTTTTAAAATCTTGAAATCTATTCTCAAAGTCCTGAGATAATACCAGTTAGTGCTGCATACAATGAAGTTGTCTTTTGCAATTATGATGAATCATATAACTTTTAAAAATAAAGATCCTAATTCCTTTATGCATATCTTTTGTAAAAAAAAATAAACAAAAAACTTGGCAGTCTCATAGACTGCACAATGTTAGTTACATAAAAAAGTCAAGCTGTGTTAATTAAGGGTTAAGCTAGCTTGTATTGTTGTAATGTTGGTGCATGCCCTCACCCATCCCTTCATTTTCTGGTTATGTGACGCATGAGGGCTTTTGAGGACCACATGTGAGGGTTGGACATACCTTTAAGGCTTTCATTGTTTTAAAGCCTCCAGTGCAATGGATCCCTTGAGGTTTTTGATTATTACATGAGCTCCAGTGCAGCACATGGCCTGTCCATCCACTGTCCCTCAAGTTATTTTGCATTGGTGACCAGTCTACCTTCTTTTCAGGCATACATCTTTTGGATAATCTTTGATGACATTTTTTGCATGTGGTTCATTATTGGTAAGATGCCTATTATTTAACATAATTTGGTTATTTCAAGGATTCTTTGAGACAGCACAGCAAATTTGGAAAGTGTTGAATTTGGAATCAAGCATAGTAGATTCAGATCAGGGCTTTGATACTGTTGGATGACAAGTTAATCTTGTCTACATTTTGGTAAAATGTACATAATATTTATATTACTTATCTCACAGAGTGGTTGAAAGGAAAGTGCTTTGTAAACCTTAAGGTACTATGTAAATGTGAGTTATCACCTGAGAAAGATCAGTACATGTGTCTATAGATTTTTCACTAGAAATAGATCATTAGGTTAGGCATCAGAAATGATAATATTGGATTAGATCTCTCGGGTAGAACCTCAAGACAACTTTAAGTGGATGCTAAATTGTGTAATGGAAGAACCAGCAGAACTGAGGCCTTCCACAGAACAAGGCAACAATGCCATATTTCATAGTAAGCAAGATCTGAATGAAAGTGTCCTTTGTGATGTGAGCAAAGGGTGGGGAACCTCAGGCCATTTATGGTTCTCATTATTGAAAATGAAAGAAGCTTTTACTAATGCCAGCTTGTTTTTAAGTGTTTATTTAATTTCTGGCAATTTAGGGGAGCAGCTGTTGCCAAGTGATCGTCCAGCAAAGTGATCTGCCAACTGCATTCTGTGACCCAGTTACATATTTCTTGATACATTTAGAAGCATCCTGTCCATAGTGCTCCCATTCAGATTTAACTTATATAATTCATCTGTCTTTGATATGTGTAATAGTTAATGTACTTATAAGTGCACTAATCTTTTTGGTCATTGCCATCTTTAATCTCTGAAAGATGGATAAATGAATGAGCTTTCAATATCAATCAAGATCAAACTGATCTGTGAATTGATTCACCCCTTTTGGGATATTATGTAGAATTAGACAAGAGTTACAAAAATATTCATATACTTTAGACATGATTTTCAATTAGTAGGATTTTATCCTGGAAAGAGTTTTGGAGATAGAATCAATCACTAAACTTGAAAATATTCCTACAAATGCTATCTGTGATAGTTAAAAACTAGAAACAAATTAGGTATCCAGTGATGTCAGAATGAGCAGATTTTATTATATAAATATTATAGCATATTGTTATACGGTAAGAAACAACTTAGACAATTCATAGAAATTTAGTGGAATATGTAAAGTAATAGAGTGAACTATAACATAAATCCATGTTAAATAAAAAAAGTTCAGAAGGGGTCATGGAGACAATGTTATGTGCTGTTTTTTTCTTAAAAGGACCTGTTGATTTCATTGGTATAGGGAAATACTGATAAAGTTCCTCTACCAAGACTTTTAATCTTCTTTGAGGATAGACCTTGAGAGTTGCCTGGGCACAAGGAAGATTGTGTAACTTGCCCATTACCATTATGTTTCAGTAGAGACTTAGACTGTCAGTATTTTTGACTGCTTTGGAGACTGCTCTCTTTATCCATTAGAGCATGTGATTTGGTTACTGCAGGGTTAAAGTCAATATAGCCATCTTTTGTTCTTGGATCTACAATGTGTTATAAACTGTTATTTACCAATTTTATATTCTAAGTTTTTAAAAATTTTCTTGTTTATGTGTGTTCTGACATGTTAAAAACTTGAACATATTGAAACTTAAATGCAATTTATAATTTAAAAAATAAGAATGTCATCTCTAGCTCTTTAATTGAGACAATAACAATCAGCACTGCATTTTAAAACAGGAAAGAGAAAACTTAACTTTTATTTTAAGTACTTAAAGGGAAATAATTTCTTGAGGTATAATAGTGGACCTGCATTCTTAGTGACTAGGGCAGTTGTAGGATACATTTTGACAGGTTGTACAACACTATGATGACTGAGTACAGCCTGGCAACTGACTATATTTCTTCCTATAAGCACAAGAGAAATTCCTCACTATATCTGAACTTGTTGGCCACAGCATTTCCTCAGACATAGAGTAATCAATATCAGTTATCACCTTGATAAAACCACAGGTCATTGGAGAAGGTTTTTCAAATGATTTTTGCTGAGATTAATTTTTTGGAGGGAAAAATTTATTTTATCTAAGAGTCTCAGATGAGACATGTCATAAACTTCTGCAACGATCATTTGTTGGGGTAGCTAGGTGGCACAGTGGATAGAACACCGGCCTTGGAGTCAGGAGTACCTGAGTTCAAATCTGGCCTCAGACACTTAATAATTACCTAGCTGTGTGGCCTTGGGCAAGCCACTTAACCCCATTGCTTTGCAAAAACTAAAAAAAAAACAAAACAAAAACTCAAAACAATCATTTGTTTTAAGTTGTCATTAATAAGTTCTAAAAAAATGTTCACTTCAGGAAAGAGCAAATGCTCTGAAGGGATGAGAAGGCTTTATCAGTCTCTTGTCTGCTTTTAATATAGAATTATTCTAATTGAAATATAATTTTAAATAAGAAATGAAATTCCATACTTGTTTTTTTCTTTGTTTTTGTTAAGTTTGATTTTGGTGCCCTCTAGTGTTTGTCAAGTTACAGTAAGTATATTGTGAAGTCGGCATATTGACAGGAAGTTCTTGAATTGTTAATCTAGAATCTAGATAATTTCAATAACTGAATTACTTGCATGTTCTCTTTCACCTACTATCTACAGAGATCAATACTTTAATCTTGAATCTATGATTTAAGATTAAATTATTAGTCTTTGTATGATAGATACTGATAATGTGTTATCAAAAGTATTCAGATGATAGCATGGGAAAAGAGGACTTCCCTAATGCTTCTTGCCATACAATCTCCTTACTGAAAAAGCTGTAGTGTATATTTACATATTTATCTATAAGATGGTGTGACACAGTGACAACATAGCATACTACCAATGGTGACTCACAAAAAGTAATACAAAGCATATCATCCAGGATGTGATATTTGAAAGATATAAACCAATATACTGAATAAATTGATAGAATCAAGTGAGAAAAGCCAGGAGAACAACTTATATGATAACAAAGCATTGTAAAAGACTAAGGGAAGCAGGAAGACTAGAAAAAAACCACAAATAAAGTAATGTAATTTTTTAAAATTATATGTTGAATTTATTGTGTACTTGGGAAAAGGAAGCAATGCATATTATAGAGTCACAGTTTCCTTTACATTCCTTTTTCTGTTCTACTACATAAATGAAAGTTCTCATTTAGGTGAGTTTCATTAATATTACAATTTAAAAAATAATAATAATTTCAAGAGAGTCCCTGCCCTCATAAACCTTATAGTATAGGTATGTTAATATATTCATGATCTCTATGTAGGTATGACTATCAAAAGCATGGGTCAAAATTTATCCATAACTTTCCAAATCAGGACATCTAGACAACATGTTGGAGGCTTTTCCCAAGGATTTTTTTCACCAAGAGTTTGTAAAAATGAAGCAACATGAGGTTCATCTGTGATTCTTCTCTCTTGCTACATGACTGCTTTTCCTTCTTTTTCAGATATCCTGAATGATATACTTGTCTTCCCTTTCCCTGTTCCTTGATGCCCTCCCTCCCCCCATCTAGAACATCTTACTTAACTTATACTCCCCTTCTGCTCCTTCCACCACTCTAGAGGAGGAGAGCAGGATCATCAGGCCCAGCAGACTACGATCCTCCATTGGCGGGGGCCCCCTTCTCCCTTTCTCCTCCTCTCTCCCTTTCCCTTTTTCTCCCTTTGCAACATCCCTTGAATAAGCTGAACTTCGCTGCCCATCTGCCTGTCACTGTTTAAAAGTTCACTTGACTTCTCCTTTTATCCCTCCCTGTAATAATTAGTACCATTTGGGAGAAAACTAATTTCCTGCCCCCTCCTCACTATTCTTTTATACCTATTGAATATATCAATCTAACCCCATCCCTTCAGCTATCCCTCCTAGATTTCTCATTTCATACATACCTTCATTCTTTTTCTCATATTCTTTCCATCTATTGAGCCTCACCAGAATCTATCTCTTCTTTGATGACTTGGGAAGTGGGAATACTTACTCCCCATTTTCACTTTCAGACTCGTTGCTTCCTTAACTTTTCTTTTTTGGAAATTAAATACAATTAAAATTTTCTACCTTAATTAAATTTATGGTAGCTGTGATACACTGACCCTCAGATTCTTCTCTCTTTCTCAAGGAGTTCAGTACCAGGTTCACCATCTTCCTTTACTTCTCCACTCCTGTCCTTGTATTAGAAGACTTTAATATCCATGTAGAGCTTCCCTCAAATTCTGTAACCTCTCATTGTCTACTTCACCATAGCCACATAAAGGCCTAGTTATGCACCAAATCTTTCTGTTACCCCAAAGTAGTCCACTTCCCTAATTAGAAAGTCTGTATAATTTCTTAACGTTCCTCCTCTCCCTTTGCTTCATTGCCCCAACACCTGTTCTCCAATCTCTCTACTCTGAAATATTTTCTCAGGCCACTCCCCCAGCTACAACTTTATTCTTTTTTCTCTCCAATCTCAACTCATTTCAGCTCTACCTTTTTCTCTTCCCTTGAATCCTTGGCCCCTTGGCCTTTCTCAGCTTTTCTCTTATTAAATCTCTGCTCCAGATTACTGCGATAATTTATGTTATCACATGCTTATTTGTTTCCTATTAGAATAATAAGCTCTCTGAGACTAGGGATTATTTTATTCTTAGTTATTGTATTCCCCTGTGCCCAGCACAGTCCCTGATACATGGTAAAAATACTTCTTGATTAATTAATTGTGAATATTGTATCCACAGGGATTCAATCCTAAGAGTTGACTACTTCCTTTAAATCTAGCCTTACAGTGAGAGACATGTTAAACAGCTTTGTGTGGAAGTAATATCAGCATCTCAAACTTTGCATGTTTTGAGTTTAACATTCTCCTAAATCTGCCTCCGTTATCAAATTTTCATTATTTTGTTGAGGACATTGCCATTTTCCCTGTTACCTAGGTTGCAATCATCTTCATCTTTTTCTCCTGCCTTACCTCCCATAGCTACCATAGTACAGCTAGGTGGTATAATGAATAGACCACTGACCTTGGAGTCAGGAGGACAGGAGTTCAAATCCAGCCTCAGACACTTATTAGATTTGTGATCCTGGGCAAGTCACTTCACTGTTTTTGCCTTGTTTTCCTCTTAAAGGAAAAAAAGAGCTGGAGGAGGAAATGGCAAATACTCTAGTATCTCTGCCGTGAAAACCTCAAATGGGATCACAAAGAGTTGGACACAACAACAATAGCAACCTTACACAATGTCATAAGAAATTTGTGAATTTATTTGTAGCTTCTTGAGGCACCTCCAACTTGCTAGGCAGATAACTTCTCCATTTCATGATCGTTAGAATAGGTACTACAGGTCCAAGGTACTACTCTGTGGGTCTCTGCTAGATAAACTTTAGATCTTAAGTCATCATGTTCACTTTTGATAGGTGACTAGAGGCTGCCATTATTCCAAAGCAAAACCAGTTAGAAATACTATCATAAGGACATCGACAATGGGATATTCTTTCCCCATAAACTTAGGAAGCATTGTTTTCCAAACATTCATACTCTTAATATGGAGATTGATCAAGTATAGAGATGGCACCTAATGGGAATTCTGTGGGAAACACAAGTTTAAGTGCTTCTCACTGGCTAAGACATCTTCTCTTCCTCTTGCTTTGTGGGACTCAACTAGGAGTATTTTCTTTAGGGCATCTTTCTTGTTGTGTGTGTTGTCCTTAGTTTTGGTTCCCTCTAGCTTTTGACTTAGCTGATGGCCTTGGCTAGGCACTGCTATGTTCTTTCAGAAAGAATTGGAAAACTTATTGGGGCAGCTAGGTGATGTAGTGGATAAAGCACCAGCCTTGGAGTCAGGAGTACCTGGGTTCAAATCCTGTCTCAGACACTTAATAATTACCTAGCTGTGTGGCCTTGGGCAAGCCACTTAACCCCATTTGCCTTGCTAAAAAAAAAAAAAAAGAATTGGAAAACTTACACTGAAACCAGTAGAAAATCTTTTGGTCTTTCAAAGTTTAACTCTGTGGCCTGCCATCCCCTGACCCACTAGCATCTACCAAGATTTCAATTTTTCTTTTCTTCCCAACCCTCTTCCCATGTGATCTGGGTTGAGGAACCAGTGTCCTTGAATTCCTCTCCATTGGCTATGCGCTTCTGCCATAGGAGGCAGAGAGTAAGAGAGAGAAATCCCTTTCTCCTACCTCTTGAAGCCCTTTAACAAGAGTCACAACTTAGTCATCAAGATCTTATCCCTAGAGCTAAGTCTTCTCAAGTGGAATCCCAAGAGCTGACTGCAGAACGGGACCAGTTTGCTTTTCAAAGATTCCCTCAAGGGGACAACTAGGTGGTGCAGTAGATAGAGCACCAGCCTGGGAGTCAGGAGAACCTGAGTTCAAATGTGGCCTCACACACTTAATAATTGTCTAGCTGTGTGGGCATGTCAGTCAAACCTCATTTCCTTAAATAAATAAAAAAAAAAAATTTAAAAGACTACTTCAGTCTGTCAATGACCAGATATCTGGTTTCATTTTTTTTCTTTGCAAGGCAGTGGAGTTAAGTAACTTGCCCAAGGTCACACAGCTGGTAAATATCAAGTGTCTGAGGTTGGTTGGATTTGAACTCAGGTTCTCCTGATTCCAAGGCTGATGCTCTATCTACTGAGCCACCTAGCTGCCCCCATATTATGTTTTCCTTAAATTTCCTTCTTTTAGTGACCTACTTATAATATTATCAAGTTGTTTAGAAAACTCACTGTTATTATATTGTTTTGATAATTGTTATTAGATTGGATTTTCCAATTTGATTAGGACTACTCTGTATTACATGTACAGAATACATGACCTAAACAAAAAAAAATTACAAAAAATTAAAGGAGAATGAAAAAAACAAAAAAATAAAATAAATAAAAAAAGGAGAATGGAAGATTATAAAGTCTGATATCAAAAAAGTCTGATATCTAAAAATCTATAGGTAATTGATAAATTTATAACATTAAGAACTGTTTTCCAGTAGATAAGACAGAATGAAAAATCTTTCAAAGTAGATATGCAAAACAATAACTAGGGGCGGCTAGGTGGCACAGTGGATAGAGCACAGGACCTGAGTTCAAATCCAGCCTCAGACACTTAATAATTACCTAGCTGTGTGGCCTTGGGCAAGGCATTTAAACCCATTTGCCTTGCAAAAACCTAAAAAAAAAAACCCAAACAACCAAAACAATAACTATATAAAAAACTAATAGAGACTTGAAAATTACAAACACAAAGAATCATCAAATTGACAAAAATGGTACATCATGGGAAGGTTCAGTGTTATAGGGTCTTTGAGAAGACAGCCACATTAACCCACAGATGGTACAGCTATATAATTGATCCAACTGTTCTTTTTATAACAAAACTAAATTTAGTTGACCAGAATTAAACAGTTACACAGCACAGTAAATATATTAGGTAAATATAGGAGGCAAGTACCTTCCTATCTGAAGCAGCAAGGCACCCTGAGAGAGTGAGGCAGGAAGCAATATATGCCTGGCCATCACCTGGACTACTGATCCAGAGGAAGACAGCCCAGGACCCTAAACCCAAGAGATTGGAAATAGCAGTTCTTCAAGCCCAGGGTCTACAACCATTATCCAGGGAAGCATACCCTATAGAAGTGCAACCTGACAACTGATGCTGGGACTGTTTACAACCACAGCCATAGCTAGTGAAGAAAAGAAAGTTCTTGCTACCAGAGTGCTTGGCATTATCGGTTGGTTCAGTATCAGAAACTGATTTGATTTTATCAGTATTAATGGCATTAGAAAACAGCATTACCCTCTATCTGTTTGATGTTGCACCCTAAGGCCCATGGGACCCTTCTGACTTGCAACTGAAACCTTCATGTGGGTTGTCTTCCCCATAGGAAGGAAGCAGGGATTGTATTACTTTTCCATTTGTGTTCCCAGTATTTAGCCCAGTACTTTGTTAGACTTTATTCATTTGTTCTGTTATCATCTGGACAAGACAAATTCTTTGTCCCTGGGACATATTTTCCAATTCTTTTTGAAACTGACTTCTGTTCACACAGCTATAACTGTAAGTATAGTGTAAGTGAAGGTAAATATAAATAATTATTGTTTTAAGTGTAAATATATACTCTACTGCTAAGACACTGACATTCTTTCTGGAAGTGCTTAATTGCTTCTTAATGCAGTTAAAGTTCACAGCTTTAGGTTTAGTAGCAGTAAATATTCACTGAGTTGCAAGAAAAGCAAAAGCTGAGCATTATTTGGTGGTGACTTGACTTGGTTGGTCTTTTACTTACTACCTACAGGTGATGCCAGACAGAGATAGAACCCTGATGGGAGTAGAGAAAAAGCATTTTTTGAGCCTCAGCAAGAGAAACTAAGAGAAAACAGAGATTCCTATCCTCACTCAGGTCAACTGACCATTCCAGCTTCCTGGCCTTAAAAGGGAAGAAGGATCTGCATAGCAGAGATTGATTCTTGGATAAATTAATATTTTACATTTATAGAGTCCTTTTATGTTTTCAAAGTGCTTTGCATATGTTATTTGATTTACTCCTCAGAATAACTGTGGGAGGTAGGTAGATGCTTTTCTTATTCTCATTTTACAAATAAGAAAACTGAAATTTTAAGAGACTGTGACTGGGGGATAAAGCATCGGCCCTGGAGTTAGGAGTACCTGGAGTACCTGGGTTCAAATCAGGTCTCAGACACTTAATAATTACCTAGCTAGCTGTGTGGCCTTGGGCAAGCCACTTAACCCCATTTGCCTTGCAAAAACCTAAAAAAAAAACAAGAGAAAGAGACTGTGACTTGCCAATGATCACATTCTAAGGGTCTGAGACAGGATTGAACCCAGAGCTTATGGACTCCAGGTCCATTACTCCAATCATTATACTCTTGTCCTTTTGAATCTGATATGTTGACAACAATATATGTTCAGAGTTGTGGGGGAGGAGAATTTTCCTGATTATCAGAAGGTAGTTATTTTAAGCAGCTAGGTGGTATAATGGATAGTGCACTGATCTTAGAATCAGGGAAGATTCTTCTTCCTGAGTTCAAATATGGCCTTAGACACCTAGTAGCCATGTGACCTTGTATAAGTCACTTTACCCGGTTTGCCTCAGTTATAAAATTAGTTGGGAAGGAAATTGCAAACCATTCCAGTATCTTTGCTAAGAAATCCCAAAATGGGGTCATGAAGAGTTGATCCCTGGAACTAGAGACTAGATTTTTTTTTCTTAGTCACCCCTCTTTTCTGATTTTAGGTCCTGCTGATGCTAAAGTGGCTCCAGTCAATGCTTTGTCTCCCATAAAATTAGGACATCCATTTCCCACTTGTAGCCAATACCATGGAGCCATATGTCCACAAATTTATACTCTGATTATTATAAATTATTATAAAACTTTTTGACCATCTAACATCAAAAATCAATAAAATATGACTTTATTGCCTGCCTTTCACCCCCATTCCACACACACATATACATCTATTGCATGGCCTCTTTCCTAAGGAAAGGGGATGGTGGCTATAGCATCCTTCTATTACTTTAATGACCTGCTTTGAGTCATCAGGTAGGAGAAGCTGCTGGGAAGGGATGTAGATGACATACTGAGAGAGGAGGATACTGATTTTTAGGAGGTGTTATTGAACTTTCTGGTAGAGGGAACACTTGTCAGTGCCAAAGATCTGAATATCTGATCCTTGATCTTCCTCTTGAAACACACACACACACACACACACACACACAAGTGCATGGGAGAGCTGGGTCATGATGTGTTTTGGTATGAGGAAGTTAACTGGCCCAACCTATGCTACCTCTTGTTTGCCTTTCCTTTCCCAAAAGGTCAGGTATGACTGACAGCTATTGGGGAGGTAGGCATTCCTTGTTTGGGTTTAGTTTTACTATTGTGTTTTTCAAAATGAGCTACCTATGTATGTGACCTTGATGCCTTTTTCCTAGAGGAAAGTGTACTTACCTGGCTACACCAGCTTTAGGGGCTAACATGGAGAGGGTGATGACCCTATGGGGTGGGTAGGGAAGGAAGAGAGGAATAAGAAAAGGGAAATGAGAGGAATACAAGGGAAAGGGCATGGAGGAAATGAATGGGGAGTGTGTGTGTGTGTGTGTGCGTGCACATACATGTACACATGTGGGGGTGGGGTGGGGGGGAGTAAGATGAATTAGAAAGGAAATGTTGGGGCACCATAGTATACTGCAATGAGTGCTGGATTTGAAGCCAATGACCTTGAGCAAGTCTTTGGGAAAAGATGACCTATAGAAAGGTCCTATCCTATAAGGAGTTCTAAGTTCATGATTCATATAAAGGACTGCTCTCTGGACCTTTAGAATACTTGGATTTCATCCTGCTTCCTTTTTCCATTTCAATATATAGCTGAGGACAAAAGGCAAAGATGTAAAGCTTTGTCTGTTTAAAGACTCTTAGTTGAGGTGAACTCTCCTCCCTCCCTTCCCCTCCTTTATCTAGATTTTCCTTTGGGGAAATTACTACTTCACTAATAACTTTACATTTATTTAACATGAATTTGCCTATTTTTGTTTGGTAGTGGCTTTTTTTCTTAAGGTGAAATAAGTTATCTATTTCAAGCATGAAAAGAAGCAGTTATTAAAAATGTCACTGACCTGCAGTTGTTGACATAATGATAATTGTATCAGGCATCTTTTTAGCTGCATGTTATGTTTCTAAGTTTTTAAAACCGATTTTACATTGTTGAGTTATCTTCTGTCCCTTTCCACATCTTCAACAGTGGTTCAGAAAAATCATACTTCAAATCCCATCTCTAGTCTAATGGACCTGTCTAGTCCATTTTGTCTGCTTATGTCATTGCCATCCTTTTCCTGCACAGCATTCTAACTGGTGTTGATAATAATCAATGATTTTTTTTAAATGTTCCAGTTGAAGCCCATTGCAAACAATTGAAACTTCACTACATCTTCAAGATTAGGTTGTTTTATTCTGAAATGAAGAAAATGAGACCAAATCTTTTAGATTGTGTATGATTGTGTGTGACTCCAAGACTTGGTATACAAAGTATTAATAAGTTACCACTACTAAATCCTGCCTTCAATTATCCTTTAATAGGATATTATTTCCCCCACCTGCATTTTGACTTAACCAGACTTGATATTATTTAGGGTGTTTCCTTCAATTCAGTCTCCATAGAATGTGTCTGTTCAGCAGATGTAGCTGACTAGAATGTTTTCTAAAATTGATGAGATACATTTTTTCCTAGAATCTGCCTAACAGGTCACAAGCATGTATATTTCAATGTCTTTTTTAAAGTATTTCATTTTACAATAGAGTTTATAGTAAAATTCATAAGAATTCATCTCTAGCTCAAGGAATTCAAAAGCATTTTACCTCCTCTATTTCAGAGGGGGAAAAAGAGGAAAGGGGCATTATTGATTGGTTCTATGAACAACATTGTAGAAGGGGGGAAATAGAATCCATTAGGCCAAGTGCATAGAAACCCAAATCCTTTTGAAAAGCAAGTTTCTGTCTTGTCATAATCATTTTGAAGTACTCAGCATTTAAAAATGCCCTAAATAATTTGTATCCTAGCCTAAAAACTGGTGAAATTTAATGTAAACATGTCATTTCATACTTCCTTGTCTTACCTTTTGTCTAATTTGTATCATTTAAGTAATTAGAAAAGCCTTCATGATAATTTTCCTGGCATAGACAGGCAGTCCAGAATAAAAGCACAGGATAGAAACTCCACAGTCTAGTGAGTTCATCATTGGGTTGATCTGAAAGATATGTTTAAAAGAACAGAATTCTGCTTGGAAAATTTTGCTCCACTCCCTCAACAATGTTTACCCTATATGAGCTACTTACTGTGCTGGCATATGAAGGGGAGGTCATGGTAAAGATGTAAGGTATCCTAGAGTTTTCTCTAAAGATTAGTGAAAGCTAACTTAAAAATCAGGGGGTTTTGTATCCAGAGGGTGAATAATGCCTGAGAAGTCTGCAAGTTACTAAATGGTTACATTTTACCTTTCTGAGAAAATGCAACATAGAAGCAATAGCAAGAACAAAGACAAAGTTTAGACCAGTAACTATTTTAGAGTATTTGGCCTCTCCCCACCCCAAGTAATGGTTTGATTTCATGGTTCCAGGAAACCCTAGAGGGAAAAAAAAAGCACAAAGTACTATTACACAAAGTACATATGTCCTTGTTCCAAACCTGGGCACACAATTTCTCTTAGCTCTCCAATTGCCCCAAACCCATTCTAAGCCCTGATTTCCTTTTTTCCTTCTAATTGGCCCAACAGTATCCTAGTCACTTAGTTTTAAAATCCTTGCAGTCATCTTTGATTTTATTTTTTCTCATAACTCTCTCATTTCCTGCATCAAATCAGTGCTAAGTTCAATTGATTGCTCTTCCTTCTTTTCATTTATTTTTAATTTCTGTCATCAAGTTATTATAAAATATGATGCTGGGCAAGTCACTTCACTTCTCAATACTATGCCATCCATTGTCCTTACCAATGACATTCTAGTACCAGTCTCTGTCCTATACTGTCATATCTTCTTGCCTAGATTATTGCCTCCTAACAGATCTCCTTGGCTTCATTTTCTCCAACCTCCAAATCTGCATTCATATACTGACTAAGTTTCTCAGTGGGCAACTCTGATCCTGTTACTTCTCTCCTTGAAAACCTTTAATACCACTTGAAGACATTGTCATTTGAGGTTTGGCTCCATCCAAACTTTTCAATTTTCTGTAGTTTTCTTTAAAAGCCCTGGAGCTACAGAAAAACTGAAAGTCACTCTTCTGAGAAGTCCTCTGCCTTCATACTGTTATTACATTACCTCTATCTTACTATTAAAATCTTCCTTGACTTTCAAGGTCCAGTTTACATTCCATCTTTCCCATTAAGTTTCTGGTTTGTATTATAGAACTGTGATTTTTAAAGCAATATTGTATCTTCAGGACCTAGTCCAGCACCCTGGAACATAGTAGGCACCTAATGTTTGTTGACTGGATATAAATCTGGATTCACAAAATTCATTTTACATATTGATATAATGAATTCCTCTTATGATGAATGAGAACTTTGGGTCTCTATTAGAACAATATTCATTGTTTTTTCATATCATTTTTAATGGTACTTTCTATTTTTTTAAAACAATTAACAAAAGGAGATTTTTGCTTAGCCATAACCAAAAGTACTTCCTATTTCTCTAAAGGCTAGCTATGGTATTATAGATACAATAGAAATATGAACAGAATGCAGACCATGAAACTGTATGCTTTTCAAAGTTTCTCTTCTACTAAGGAAAGTTCTTGATCAATTTAAATTGATGCCCCTACTGACACAACTCCAATTGATTCATATTTTCCTTCTGTCTTTTGTTTGTCTCTCTTGAAAGTATTTATTCATGGAGGAGCACGGAGTAACCCAGACAGAACATATGGCTACCATTGAAGCTCATGCAGTGGCCCAGCAAGTACAGCAGGTCCACGTAGCCACCTACACAGAACACAGCATGTTGAGTGCTGATGAAGACTCCCCTTCTTCTCCAGAAGATACCTCCTATGATGATTCAGACATCCTCAACTCTACTGCTGCTGATGAAGTGACAGCCCACCTGGCCGCAGCAGGTAATGAAGCCTGAGAGCCCTTGAAATTTTGGTTAGTTGGGTTGTTTTTTTTAAGATTCCTTATGAGATTCCCTAAAATCACATAATCCAAAGCAGTTGTTAATAATAAGTTACTATTAATCTTGGACATTTAGTTAACAATGGTAGTAATGTGTTAGTGTTGATGAGTCGAGTGGTGGTGATGATTATGAGGAGGAGAAGATGACTTGGTTGACTCTAGAATATGTACAACAGCATTTTAACAAATATTTTGTCCAGGGGAAATCAGGTATGAAGTAAAACTGATCCAAAGTGAAGAGATTTCAGAGCTCTGTTCCTAAACTATTTATTGCCCCACTAAATTCATCACATAAACAAATTCTCCAAGTCAGGTAATTTTTTAGAAGCAACCCTCCGATTTCCCTTTTATCTGATCCTTGAGGAAAAGAAGGTTATTGTAGAAATTCTGAGATAGTCTTCAACTGTTAGTGATAATGGCATGAACTTTCTGGTGGCAAGAGTTGTGAGACATTGGAAAATAGTATTAACTGACATTTATATTGGACTTTAACATTTGCAAAGTGCTTTACATAAATTGAGTCTTATTACCCTGTAAGGAGAGAATTCTTGATATTATAGGAGAAGTAAAGGAGTCTTAAGAAAGTCAGAGCTAATAGTGTCAGCAGTGGAATTTAGGTCTTCTAGATTCCAAGTTCAGCAGTATCCATTATACAACATTGCCTTTCATTTCCAAAGGAGATTTTGTTCTTTACCAGGAATAGGCTTAAATAATGAACTAATTTCCATCTTAATCTCCTAAAAAATAGTGAGTACTTAATCTTTGTTTTACAAGTGAAGGTGTAAAAGGCTGCTTCCTGGGCAGGTGACTTAGGTGGATGAGGTCTTTCTAACTTCATGATTTTATGACACCACGGCCAGATGACTTTATGTACCTAATTTAGTTTGAAGTTGAGTGCTATTTAAGATACTATATAAACAAATGATCAGCATAAAAGCATTTTCAAAGACAATCAAATTTTAGAATCTGAAGGGACCTTAGATATTTCTGCCTTCCCAAGGTTAGAAGCTGAAGCTTGAAGATGTGAAATGACTGAGGTGTTAAAACTTGTAAGGATATATATAGACCAGATTGAAAGGCAGGATTCCTAACTCCTGGAGTTTTGTTATACTGCTCTCACTAGTTTCTCCACCTTTCTGCTGGATCACATCTGATTACTTCTTTGCTGACTCATCATCCATGGCCTGCTCGCTAACTGAATTTACTCTCAAGTCTGTCTTGGTCCCTCTTTTCACTTTCCTCTTGAAAGTATTTATTATAAATACTCTCTCACAGATGTCATCAAGTCATGCATCCAATTATTATCTCTGTTGAAGATGACTTGATTCATTTATCTAGCCCTAATCTTTCTCTTGAACTTCAGTCTTATATCACCAATTGCCTTTCTCATTGAATGCCCTTCAGATTCTTAAATTCAATTAGTATGTCTAAGACAGAACTCATTATCTTTGACCGCAAACTATCCTTTCTAACTCTTCTTTTTCTGGATATCACCAATCTTCCACCTGTGTTTGCAACTTGGGTGTCCTCCTCAACTCTCTCTCATCCCAGATTCAACTAGTTAAGCCATAGTGTAGTTCAGTTACCTCTTATCTGGACTTCTCATTGTCTCCTTTTCTTTCCTAATATCTTCAACACAAATGCCAAATTAATATTCCTAATGACCAATTTGTTACTGCCTTGTTTAAAAAACCCCAATAGCTCCCCATTGCTTCTAGGAAAACAGTAGATTCTGCTAGTTAACATTTAAAGTCCTTTTTAATATGACTCCAGATTACCTTTCTAGGCTCTTTTCCTTGGTCTAGCCAAACTAACTTATTTGCTGTTCACTATTTACCTTCATACTTTTGTGTAGCCTATCTCCCATAACTTAAATGCATACCCTTTCGACCTCTGATTCATAGACTCCTCAATTCCCTTCAGATGACAGTTCATATGCCACCTCTTACATGAAGCCTTACCCCCTCCCAGGTATTAGTTATCAGTTACTCTTTACATTCTCTATATTTTATATTCTCTTATTGGTCTACTTAGGCAAGGAGGTGGCACAATGGAGAGAGAGAGAGAGCTGGACTTGGAAACAAAAGATTTATCTTCATGAGTTCAAATCCAATCTCAGATACTTATTAGCTATGACATCCTGAGCAAGTCATTTAATTGTTTGCCTCAGTTTCCTCATCTCTTAAAATGAGCTAGAGAAGGAAATGGCAACCCCCCCTCCAGTTGAGAAAACCCCAAATGGAGTCAGGCAGAGTTGGAAACAACTGAGCATGATCAATAATGGATCTCCTATTTCTCTTACTAGGGGACCCATAGGACAGGGATTTTCCCCTTTTTCTATTAGTATCTTCAATGCAATGCCTTATGCCTAATAATAATTTACTTACTAAATACTTTTGGATTGATAGATTCATCGTGCATTAAGGACATAACAGAATGGTACATAAGAGAAGCACAGACTGAGTAATATAAACCACTCTCTTAGTTTGACTGCTTAATGGTATGTAGTGAGCTTTTCAGATGATCAATTTTATTTATCTGATATCAAGAGCTCTTTAGCTCCATAGATGATTAAACTGAAAGTTGGTTAAAGTTTGTTTGGAATTTAAAAAACACAAGTAGTGAAATTCTTCCACTTCCCAGGAGAGGGCACACCAATATTAGAAATCCACATGCTAGGTGGTATTCTTCTATATTAATGCCTGGGGACACTTGTTGAAACTTCTTAAGAATAAGGATTTTAGGGGCGTCTAGGTGGCACAGTGAATGGCCCTGGAGTCAGGGGTACCTGAGTTCAAATCTGGCCTCAGACACTTAATAATTACCTAGCTGTGTGGCCTTGGGCAAGCCACTTAACCCCATTGCCTTGCAAAAACCTTAAAAAAAAAAAAAAAGGATTTTGTTTATCAAAATTTTTTGCTTGCTTTGTAATAGAATTATATGAACTATAAGAGACGAAGGACCATATAATTCAACCTAATTTTATATGAAGAAACTGAGGCCCCCCCAAAAATGAATTGCCTAAACATGACGACATGCCTAATTCAGATCCAGTTTTTTCAACATCCTTTCCTTGGTTCTTTTCTACTACTTCATTTTGCCCTTTGCAAATTCTCCATTTCTTTCTGACCCTGATGTAATTTCAAGTAATTTTCAGTTTTCAGTGTTAATTAGTCTTTAGGAAGCATGATTAAAATTAAAATCTGCAAATAACATCTTTTAAATTTTTTTTTTTTTGCAAGGCAATGGGGTTAAGTGGCTTGCCCAAGGCCACACAGCTAGGTAATTATTAAGTGTCTGAGGCCAGATTAATCTTTTTTTTAAAGTCATCAAGGTTAATAAAAATTCTTTCTAGCTTTATGATTTTATTTGATCCAAAAGATTCAAACTCACACTCCTGAATTGTTTTCTGGTTGATAAGAAAAAGAATTGTTATTTATCTCCCTTGAAGTAAAAAATGATTAGTATGGAGCAGCTAGGTGACACAGTGAATAGAATTCCAATGTGGCTTCTGACGCTTATTAATTGTATGATCTTGGGAAAGTCACTTAAACTTTTTCCTTGAAAAGAAAAGAGTACCATAATAGTTTAAAAATACCATCTAGTATCAAATTTTCTCTTCACTCTTCAAAATGTAGATAATATTGTTGATTAACATCCAGCTATTCACAGACATTCTGATACTAGGCTCTATTCCATGTACTCTCTTATGGGAAAGTCCTAGTTCTGGACAAAAAAAATGTTTGCTTGCTTTTGCTCAGTCCCATATCCTAAAAGTTTCTCTGGGAGCATGCTTACTAAAAAAAAGAGAATTCTTTACCCTGAAAACCCCAGGGTTCATGGATGATCCAGTTGACAGTCACAAATAATGAAAGGAAGGAAGGAAGGAAGGAAGGAAGGAAGGAAGGAAGGAAGGAAGGAAGGAAGGAAGGAAGAAAGAAAGGAAGGAAGAAAGAAAGAAAGAAAGAAAGAAAGAAAGAAAGAAAGAAAGAAAGAAAGAAAGAAAGAAAGAAGGAAAAGTAATTCCAGTGTCATTTAACCTTTTCTTGTTAGACATTTAATTGTCCACAAATTAAACTTTGTAATCCAAAGGCTTAAAAGGGGACCAAAAGAGAACAGTTTTTAAAGCAATAATGACATTCTTGTATCCCAGTGATTGTCACTTAAGAACCTTGGACTTTGAAGTCACTCCCTTAAGCACCTGTATGGACCAGGTATTGTTCTAGGTATTAGGATACAAAGACAGAAATGAAATTGTCCCTGTCCTTAAGTCCATTGGGGGAGAGGGGGAGAACATTTTCATCAGTTAATTCATCAGGGAAACATTTTAAAAGTGTGTAAGTGGGGGCAGCTAGGTGGCATAGTGGATAAAGCACCAGCCCTGGAGTCAGGAGTACCTGGCTTCAAATCCAGTCTCAGATACTTACTAATTACCTAGCTGCTGTGTGGCCTTGGGTAAGCCATGTAACCCCATTGCCTTGCAAACAACTAAAAAAATAAATAAGCTATGTAAATAGCTATCATCAAAAAAAAGTGTATAAGTGTTGCACGTGTGTGTGTGTGTGTGTGTGTGTGTGTGTGTGTGTGTGTGTGTGTATTTGAGCAAAATAGCTACAAGATAAGATGGTTTTGTTGGGGAAGAGACTAGCAGCAGAGGGAAATCAGAAAGGTTTTGTGGAAGGGAGGATACCAAGACATACCTTTGTTTTGAGGGGACATTGGGAAGCCAATATTTTTTAAGGAGCCTTCATGAGCCCTCAGTGTCCTTAATATGGCTTAAGAGACAAGGGTGGCATTACTCAGAGAAATGATCAAAGGTTATAGTTTTTCAAAGAACAACAAAGTGCATGAAAGAATTCTCGAAATCACTTGATGTTTGTCTTTCATTCTCGAAGAAAATCATGACATCAGGGAGGTGATGCCATGACATGCACATGAATTGGATTTGATTGGGATGGGGAGGGGTGGGCTGTACTAAGTCACCAGCTTCACTTTCTCCTTCAGAGCTATCTAGGTCCAGTGGCCAGATATGAATCAGGATGACTGGAGATGGCCCTGGGTGGGAGTCAGATTAAGTGACTTACCCGAGGTCTCTCAGTTAATAAGTGGCAAGTGTCTGAGGCTGAATTTGAACTTCCACCCTCCTGTCTTCAAGTGCTGTATTGATTTTGAAGGGGTGTGGAATTATAGGCACTTTAATACACTGTTGGTATGACCATTTTGGAAATTTGAAATTCTGCAAATACAGGTGACTAAAGTCTTCCATAACCATTGAGCCCAGAGATTACATTTCTGAGCTTACACTCTAAGGAACCGATCAATACGAAGAAAGTCCTTATATATACTATGTCTGATATGTATGTATGTATGTATGTATGTATGATACATACATACACATATATCATATATACATAAACATACTACAAAATATTCTTAGCAATACTTTTTGTGATAACTAAGTGCCCATTGATTGGGAAATGACTAAACAAATTATGGTACATGAATATAACAGAATATTCTTGCACTATAAGAAATTATATATGTGATGAAAACAGAAACAGAAAGATCTACATGAACTGATGCAGAGTGAAGTTAGCAGAGTCAAGAAAACAATACACATAGTGAGTACAACAATGTAAATGGAAAGAACTAAGATACCAAAAAATCAAAACACAAATGTAGAAAAATTATAAAGACAAAGCAAGATTCAATTAAAGAAACAGCAGTGGACACTCACAATCTACCCCTCTGTGCCGGTGGAAGAGTTCTGTGGTCAGTGTTTTGTTGGGTAGTTGTTGAATCAGGTTTCAAAGTTGCTAAGATTGATGATGCTACATTTCAGTCAGATAAAATAAGAAGTTATTAATTTAGGACTCAGTTCCCTGTCTCTAAAGTATATTGGGGCGGCTAGGTGGCTCAGTGGATAAAGTACCGGCCCTGGAGTCAGGAGTACCTGGGTTCAAATCTGGCCTCAGACACCTAATGTTACCTAGCTGTGTGGCCTTGGGCAAACCACTTAACCCCATTGCCTTGCAAAAACCTAAAAAAAAAAAAAACCCAAACAAAAAAAAAACCAAAAATAAAGTACATTCATTCCCCATTCCGTTTATAGGAATCTATCAGTCACCTCAGTGATGAGGGATCACTCGTATGAGAGCTGGACTGAGAGGGCTTCGGGGGGGGTCACCTCTTGGTTTATAAAAGATGATGTGAAACATTGATTTTCAGAAAAACTTAAACTTATTATAAATAGATACATATTCAATATATCAGTAAGAGTAAGTTAACATACTTTTGATCTTAGATATTTGCAAAATCCATGAATATGACCACCTTAAAAAGAATGTGAAAAGAAATGTCCTTGGCCAGTTGAGAACCCAAGAACCAGCCAGAACTTCAAATTGTCATTTTCCTGAAGCTGAGCATTCATTTTGGGCATCAGACCTTTTTGTTTCAATGACAAGTCAGTCTTGTTTTCATTACCTTCTTTCTCTCTCTCTCTCTCTCTCTCTCTCTCTCTCTCTCTCTCTCTCTTGCAAGGTAATGGGATTGAGTGACTTGTCCAAGGTCACTCAGCCGGATTTGAACTCAGGTCGTCCCAACTCCAGGGCTAGTGCTCTATCCACTGCGCCACCTAGCTGCCCCTTACCATTTCTCTTTAGAATTGGAATGATAGGTTTTTATCCCTTCCAGATTATATATTTCCCTGCTAGAAGTAAAACTTTTGTCAACTAGGCCTTGTCATTAGCATCTCCTTTGCTGGCAACATTCCCAGAAGAAGAGAAAGTTGTCCCATTCAACAGGAGTTTATTTAATAGCATTTTATTGTTTAATTTCTTTTTTGAGTCTTAGCTATATCTTTTTAACTTAGTGGTGATATTTTAAAGCTATGTGAAATAAAGATGAATTCCAATACTTTCCAGTGGATTTCCAAAATAAATCCAATAAGAGGATCTCTTATTGTCTGGCTTCATTTTGTCTTGTCACAAAACTCATGTGGTGATTATGAAAATAATAGTGGGATTCCCATAAACTCCCTTGAAGATGTTTGCTTTATGAATATAGATTTGCCCTGTTATAAGAAATACTAAACCCCAAATTTGGATTTATCAAGTATATAAGTCACTTTATAGAGGGATTCATTGCAAGATTCCTTTAAATAGTTTCATTAGTGTGCTTAAAATACTCCATTTACAAATTTTAATTTATAGTCAGTGTGTCAAGAACATAAGATTCATTACTTTGGAATTTTACCTTTAAAAAGTACAATTGTCTTTGTCATAAAGACAGCAGTTCCAAGATGTCTATATTTACTAGTATTCTGTTAAATGTAATTTGTAAATATATTTAAAAGTTTTATTGACTTAAACAGATTTTAGATAAATTAGGTAAATTGAAGTTTTCTTGTGGATCATGGGTATAGTGCATTGAGCCCTGGATTTGGAGTTAGAAGGTATAGGTTAAAGTTTGAGCTCCTCCACTTTACAATCTGTGTGACATTAGGCAAGTAATTTAGCCTTTTGGAAATTCAATTTTCTTATCTATAAAAAAAAATAAAAATGGTAATACCTGCACAATCTACTTCCCAGGTCAGTTGTGAGAAACTTTTAAAAACTATATGAATATGGTCTATTAAAGGAAACAAGAATATATTGCAAACAACATTGGGGTTCATTGTTGTAGTTTATTAATTTTTCTGTGATAATTATGTGATTCAAAGTTGTCATAAAATAAGGCTATGATTTTTGTTTTAGATTTTTCAAGGAAATGGGGTTAAGTGGCTTGCCCAAGGCCACACAGCTAGGTAATTATTAAGTGTCTGAGACCGGATTTGAACCCAGGTACTCCTGACTCTAAGGCTGGTACTCTATCCACTGCTCCACCTAGTTGAAACCAGGGAAACTTTTGGAGTTTTAAATCATTAATACTTAAAAGCTTAAATGGGCTATCCTAAAATCACATAATGTCAGTACTGAAAGACATCTGTAACCAAATTTAACCACTTTATTTTATTGATAAGGAAGCTGAGACTTGGATAGGTTATATAGTAACAGAGTTGAGACTAGAACTCAGGTCTTATCTGCCTCTGGCCCAGGGACCTGTGATGTCACGCTGAATTTTTTTTATCTATTGGATAAAGTGAGGTACACTGAAGACTAGACATATATTTATTGAATCAACAATTTCCATTTTGAAATGGTCTTAGTTTCTGTCTTGATTCCATTCTTAGTTTCAGCCCATGTATTTTGGTTACAGGTCCTGTGGGAATGGCAGCTGCTGCTGCTGTGGCAACAGGAAAGAAACGAAAACGACCCCATGTCTTTGAATCTAATCCTTCCATCCGGAAGAGGCAGCAGACACGATTGCTAAGGTGAGACTCTCCTGCTTTGGTGGATTTAGCCATGTTAACACTGTAATGAGTTGATGTTAGATTTAGGAAGGTTATCAAATTTAGCACAGAATCTAAGTTTGTTGAAAGTAGTGCTTATTTCCTTTTTTATATTTGTAAGTGCCTGGCAGAAAGGGCTTAATAAATGTTTGCTGGAAATTTTTGAGAGACAGGAGCCACAGAGGGACCCAGTGAGGCAATTCTCCTACTCAAGGTAACCTAGAAAAGAGCAGAAAGGCTCTGCTCCCCGGAGTTGGAGGGGTGCCTGCCAGAGGGGTGGCCCACCAGAGTGAAAGAACTTCAGCCTCCTGGAGGCAGCCCCAGGGCGCTGGGAGCTCACAGCAGCAGGGGAGTCTCCTGAGCTATGCCCCGGGGAGCACTGGGCACAAATTGGGGGAACAGCAGGAGACCTCAGCCCAGCCCTCAGGGCACACAGCAAGCAGCTTGGCCACTGCTCCGCCTGCTTCTGTTTTCTGGATCTGGAATGCAGTGTGAAACCCAGCCCTCACAGCACACAGCAAGCAGCTTGGCCACCTCAGCCCAGATCAGGAAACAGAGAAGCAGGCAGAGCTGGTAATCAGGGCCCCCAGGGCATGAGCCCATTGAACCTAGGGAGGGGAGTGAAGAGAGACTGCCAAGCTCTGTCCTCTGACCACATTCAGATCCTGATTGCTGTCTAGGCCCCCCCATAGAACAGCAGGGCCCCCCCACATCAGCCCCGTGGCAGAGGGGGGCACTTATGGTCATTCACAGACCAGGAGGGAGGACAGAGCCTCACACACTGAGACCCTTGTGGGAGTGTCCCAAAAGCTCAGGAAGCACCCCAAAAGCAGGCTTAGGCTGGGAAAATGAGCAAGCAGAGAAATAAGAGGAACATCATTGAGAAATACATCATCTGTGATCCCAAGAAGGATCAAAACACTCAGTCTGAAGATGAGGAAGCACAAGCTCCTGCATCTAAAGACTCCAAGAAAAATAGAAATTGGGCTCAGGCTATGACAGAGCTCAAAAAAGACTTTGAAAATCAAATGAGGGAGTTAGAAGAAAAACTGGGAAAAGAAATGAGAGAGATGCAGGAAAAACATGAAAATGAAGTCAGCAGCCTAGTCAAGGAAATCTAAAAAAATGCTGAAGGAAATAGCATGCTAAAAACCAGCTTAGGTCAAATGGATAAAACAGTTCAAAAAGTTATTGAGGAGAAGAATGCTTTAACAAGCAGAATTGGCCAGATGGAAAAAGAAATAAGAAAACTCTCTGAGGAAAACTAATCCTTCAGACAAAGAATAGAACTCAGGGAGATTGATGAATTTACAAGAAATGAGGACTCATTACTTCAAAACCGAAAGAATGAAAAATTAGAAGAAAATGTGAAACATCTCATTGAAAAAACAACTGATATGGAAAACAGATTTAGGAAAGATAATTTAAAAATTATTGGAATATCTGAAAGTCATGATCAGGAAAAGAGCCTTGACATCATTTTCAAAGAATTACTACAGGAAAATTGCCCTGATATCCTAGAAGCAGAGGGCAAAATAGAAATGGAGAGAATCCACCCATCCCCCCGAGAAAGAGATCCCAAAAAACCAACCCCTAGGAATATTATAGTCAAGTTCCAGAACTCCCAAGTCAAAGAGAAAATATTACAAGCAGCCAGAAGGACACAGTTCAAATATCGTGGAGCTGCAGTCAGGATCACACAGGACTTAGCAGCAACTACATTGGAAGCTCGTAGGGCTTGGAATATAATATACCGGAATGCAGCCAAGAATGAACTACCCAGCAAGGCTGAATGTTCTCTTCCAGGGAAAAAGATGGACTTTCAATGAACCAGGGGAATTTCAAATATTTCTGTTGGAATGGCCAGAGCTGAACAGAAGGTTTGATCTTCAAATATAAGACTCAGGTGAAACATAGAGAGATTGGAGGAGAAGGGTAAAATATGAGGGACTTAATGACGATGAACTGCATTTATTCCTGCATAGAAAAATGACACTGAGAATACTCATATGAACCTTCTCAATTAACAGAGAGGTAGAAGGAGCTTTTATAGTTGAAACACAGGAGAAAGCTGAATTTGAAGATAAAATATGGTGTAAAAATGGAGTCAATAGAAAAAAAGGGAAATGTAATGGGAGAAAAAAAAGGAGAGGAGGAATAGGCCAAGATATTTCATATAATAAGATTTTTCTTTATTACAATGAGCTATTGCAATGATATGGGGGGGAAGACAAGGGGGAATGAGGGAATCTTTGCTCTCATCAGAGGTGACTAGGAGAGGAAATAGCATATATACTCAATGGGGTATAGACATCTGGAGTAGGAAGGGGGGCATATGAGTGATGGAGGAGAGGATGGACCATGGGGGGCGAGTGGTCAGATATAACACATTTTCTTTTTTACTTCTTACAAGGGGCTGGGATTGGAAGGCCTGTCCGGGACCATAGGGCCAGGTGGATGCTGGGCCTAAGGGGTGGTAGGGGGGCTCGGGGCCTCTTGGCCCCAGGACCAGGGATCTGTCTGCTGTGCCACTCAGCTACCCTACAGCAGAGTCAGAGTGAAAGGAGAGAGAAAACATAGTACATGGTAGTGGAGAAACAAGAAAGGAGGGAGTTGCAATCAGCAATGGCAACAGTGGAAAAATATGGAAGTAACTTTTGCCATGGACTTATCATAAAGCATGTGATCCAGAGGCGGCTAGGTGGCATAGTGGATAAAGCACCAGCCTTGGAGTCAGGAGTACCTGGGTTCAAATCCGGTCTCAGACACTTAATAATTACCTAGCTGTGTGGTCTTGGGCAAGCCACTTAACCCCATTTGCCTTACAAAAAAAAACCTAAAAAAAAAAAACAAGAATATGGAAGTAACTTTTGCCATGGACTCATCATAAAGAATGTGATCTACCCGTGACAGAGTTGTTGGTGTTGGAACAAAGACTGAAGCACATTTTTTATTATTATTTTGAGGGGGGTGCAGGGCAAATGGGGCTGGGTGGCCTGCCTGGGGCCGCATAGCAGGGTGATTGTTGGGTGCCTGAGGCCGGATTTGGACCCGGGTGCTCCTGGCTCAAGGGCCATGCTCTGTCTGCCACCCAGCCACCCCTACTATTATTACTATTTTATTTTATTTTGGGTCTTCTTTTTCTTTTTTGTTTGTTGATTAATTGACTGAATGCCTGATTGGACACCTGAAAGAACAAAATAAAATTTTCCATGAAGTTAAAATCATACATAATTGGAAGTATGATCAACTTCATTCAGTAGAAAAGCATTTAAATTTGGTTACTTAGAAAAATATCTAACTGTGAAGATATAAGAAATGATGACTTAGAGAAAGAAATGTGGAGTTTTAACAAAGACCAAAGTCTATTACCTTCAATTTTTTTTAAAAAGTGTTTTATGTACAACATAATTTTGCTATCTATTATTTTCTCTTCAAGGATATGATTTCTCTCTTAACACATTCAGTTTTGATCAGTGTATAGCATGGAAACAATGTAAAGATGATCAGAGTGCCTTCTGTGGCGGGATGGGGGGAGGGAAGGGGAAATTGTAAAATTCAAAGCCTTACAAAAATGGTAGGTAGAAACTACTATTGTATATAATTGGAAAACTAATAAAATATTTTTTAAAATGATGGCTTAATATAAGACTGACAGAAATATCTGGGAAATATAATGGATCAAAGAATAAAACTATAGTTAGTGTGTGTGTGTTTGTGTGTGTGTGTGTGTGTGTGTGTATACATACATACATATATATATATGCATGTACAGTGTTATTGTTGGACAGGCCAGCACAATGAATTTGGCTTTGACTTTTTGACTTTGGCAAAATTCTAGAATGTGTTATTTGAAAGGATGGTTATTGACTATGTATAGTAGAGTGCAATGATCAAAAAGAACATCATAATTTTAAAAAGGCAAAAATGACCTAATTTTCTTTTTTAGGAATTTTAGGCTGATATGGTAGAGAGATTTGTTACAACAGTAGTAATGCTAGTTGGTATTTATATGGCCCTTGAGGATTTGCAAAAATAGTTTACAAACATGATTTCATTTCAGCCTTAAAATTGCCCATTAGGGTCAAGTTGACAAGCATTTATTAAACACTTATGTGGTCAGGCATGTCTTAAGTCCAGGGTTGTATAGAAATGCAGAAATACAGTCCCTGCTCTAACGGGGAGATGACCAGGTAAAATCAAGGTAATAGGGCATAGAGTAATGGGAGGGACTGAAAGGCTTCCTGGAGGAGATGGGATTTGAACTGAGTCTTGAAAGAAGTCAAGGAAAGGTAAGAGGTTGAGGTGCAGGAGGTGCATTCAAAAATGGAGGAAAACTTAATGCAAAGATGGGAAATGGAGTGTAGTGTTAGAAGAGCCTCAAGTAGCAGATCCTTGTTGCTGGAGAATAGGGTACAGGGAAGGGACTAAAAAAAAAAATGAAAAGACTGGAAAAGGTATATAGTGGCAAACAAGGGGCATTATTGTCTCTATCTTACAAATGAAGAAACTGAGGCCAGGAGAGATTATGCACCTTGTAAATGTCAGAAGCAGGAATTGAACCAAGTTTTTCTGACTGCAAAACTAGCCTTCTATCCACCACACTATGCTCCTTGTGGTTAGTTTACTAAGACTTCAGCAAAGGATTTGAGAGTTTTTTTCTGCTGCCCTTGAGTAGAGAGATCCAGATTAAAGAATAATGGTGTCAGTTAGCTTCAGAAAATGGTTGAATGACCAGGCCCAAAGATACCCGTCCTAGTGATTCAGTATCAGCTTGAAGAGAGTTGAGTGCAACATGGATCTATGTTTGATCCTGTGCTTGTATCAGTTTATCTGCTTGCTGGATTTAAGCATATATGGCCCACTTACCATTTGAAAGGAGGGATGACTGACATATAGGATAAAAGAGTCGGAATTCAAAAAGATCTTAATAGGCCAGAATGCAGAGCTGGTTGTAATGTACAAGAGAAATCACAAGAGATGTGAAGTCTTACATTGAGTCACAATGTCTCCTGGCCAGAGAGACATTCATCTGAAAAAAGTAGCCTTCTAGCTTCTCCATAGGTGTATTATAACTTGAGGGCCCTCTGACCAACTGGATATTAAAATACCTGAAGAAGTTCCAGAGAAGGAAGTAACCAAGCTGATTTTAGGGTTTTAAAAAACAGGCCTGAAAAGGAAAATGCCTTGTAAAGACTGGCAAATTGCCTTTGGGGGGAGGGGTAAGATTAGGGGAAAAATTGTAAAACTCAAAATAAAAAAAAAGGAAAATGCCAAAGAGATCTGTGTCCATTGTTTTGGAGAAGGCTGTAAAGAAATTAAATTATTATTAAATTTTTGTGAAGTATCAAGAAACAGTCATTCATCCTAGATGAAGACTGAATGAAAGGAAATAGGCTTTTTGTTACAGTAAAATGTTTATATTTTACTTTGGTTTAAAAACTTTATGATTATATAATTAAGAGAGGCTATGGGGTTTCCTCCTTGGAAATATTGATACTCTAACAGGCATAAGCAATATTAATTTAGGTATAACTTTATTCTGAGACAGTACTGAATTAGATGACTTTGAAGTCCAACTTGGAGATTGTGAGTTTCTGAATGTGAATAGTTTAGAAATGACAATAAATTATAGAGATACCTAAATGATGGACATGCTTCCAGCCTTGTCCATTTATGGGTCTTATGGGTCTTAGATGTTGTATTTGAAGATTAATTGAATATTCAGTGTGCAAAATTCTTTAACATGATGGGGTTTTTCAGCCATGTCTGACTCTTCATGAACCTATTTGGAATTTCCTTAACAAGGTCTGGAGTGGTTTGCTGTTTTCTTCTGAAGATCATTTTACAGATGAGGAAACTGAGGCAAACTGGGTTAAGCAACTTGTCTGAGGACACACAGCTAGATTTAAATTTAGGAAGATGAGTCTTCCTGTTCCAGGCTCAGCATTCTATTCACTGTACTACCTAGCTGCTTATAGTTGATATAGTACTAGGGTGGCAATCCACTGTGCAAAAGGGAAGTATTAGTATGATATATTTGCTACATGATGTGAAATTCCTTTTCTCACATTGAATTGGTGATGAACATGAGGAAGTAAAAGGAATAATAACATCATGCAAGAACTACCATTGCACAATTAAAAATTGGTTTGCATCAATTTTTAAAAAAAATTTTTCTAACTACATGTAATAGTAGTTTTCAATAATCATTTTTCCTTCCCTCTACCTCTCCCTGACAGAAAGCAATGTAATATAGGATTTGCATTTATAACCCTGCTAAACATAGATTCATATTATTTGTGTTGTGAAAGAAGAATCACATCCAAATGGAAGAGAGAAAATAATCAGAGAAAAAAATCAATATCCTTTGTACTACAACTTTTTAAAAAAAAATCAAAGATAGTAAACTTTACTCTGCATTGAAACTTCACAAGTTCCTTCTCCGGATATGGATGGTATTCTCCATCACATGTCTTTTAGTATTATCTTTGATTATGGTACTACAGAAATGATCAAGTCCATTATAGTTGATTGTCACCCCATGTTGCTGTTAGCATGCATTAATATTCTTCTGGTTCTACTTACTTCACTCAACATCAGTTTGTGCAAGTCTTTCCATGCTATTCTGAAGTCCTGTTCCTCGTGATTTCTTATAGAATGATAGTGTTCCATCTCATCCATATAATACAATTTATTTCCATTCCCTAATTGATGGATATCCCTTCAACTTCCAATTCTTTGCACTGCCAAAAGAGCTACTATAAATATGTGGATTTTTTACCCTTTTTCATGATCTCTTTGGAAACCAGATCTAGTGGTGGTATCCTTCATTTAGTTTTGTTCCAGACTGGATATTATTCTGTCTGTAGCTTCATTGGAAAACATAGCTAGGCAGAAGTCAAAGGTCAGTGGCAGATTAGGACAATCTCAAATCAGAAAATTATAGTAGCAAATTTGAATTGCATCCTAGCCTGACAGGATTGAGGCCAGAGCTAATCACAAATCTACTTAGAGAACCAGAGTGTTCTGGTAGAGGAAGCCATTAAGCTTCATGTTGTGTGAGCAATGCTGTTGAGTCCTAGATTCTCAGTAAAATGTAATTTGCTCAAAATGAAAAAAATACAAATAATCTCCACTGGATTTGAATTAAATGTTGTGGTGAGGGCCTTTGGGGTATGGAGTTCAAAGCACTTAATGATATTGTGTTTATTTTAGAGATTTAAGTAATATCCATTGGTAACATTCCTGAGAAAATATTTACCTGTGAAATCTAATTCAGGTCCTTTCTGCCTAGAAAGGAAGTTTCAGGAAATTCATAACATAAAATAATTCCTGACAAATGAAGGAGGATCCTTACAACTGCACTAAAAGAAATCACAAAAATATTACAAATGTGATGATGTGACCTAAATTAATTTATAGATTTAATACTATTCTTATCAAACTATCAAAGAAGATACTTTATAATGCTAGATAAAATAATAAAATTTAACTGGAGCAATAGTTTATGCTATAAAACAAGAATACTCAAACCCAGTTGACTTTGGAGAAAAAAAATAAATCAGTGAAACAGACTAGGTAAGGAAGAATCAGAAGCAATTGGATCCCATAAATCTATATTCTGTAAACCAGTGAATAAATTGTCCCTTGGGGAAGTATCCTTATTTGATAAGAATTAATGGAAAAATCAGAAAGCACTGTTGTTAAAATTCAGTTTAGACCAACATATTAAATGGTAAATCAAAATCATACCTGGCTGGATCAGATATTGGAAACTGGGAAAATAATCTTTCATCAAACATCTCTGATAAAGGATCTGAAGTTCAAGATAGATAGGGATCCACCCATATAAAACCAAGAACCATTCCCCAGTGGATAAGTGGTCAAAGGATACGGACAAATTGTTCTTTAAAAAGGAATTGCAAATTTCTAATAACTCTGGGAAAATTTGATCAAAATCACTAATAAAAGAAATGCAAATATTAAACAAAAATAAATTTCACCTCACACACAGCAAATTGAGCAATCAAATAACAAGCTAAAATGTATTAAGCATGTTTGTCATGAATTGTGCTAGACACTAGGGATACAAAGACAGAAAAGGAACTAGTCCTCACTGTCAGGGAAGTACTCCTTTAGGATACAGCATGTGCATTTATAAGTGTTCACAGAATAAAAATATGCAGAACATATGCAAAATTAAATACAAGGTAGCTGAATAAAATTTGTTTAGTACATGAGGACATGGGGTAAGGAATGCCATCATAAAAGGTTTTGCTTTGAACTGCATCTTGGAAAACATTAGGAAAAAAGGTATTAGGTTTTCTTTGAGGTGGAGAATGCATTCTAGGTGTTTGAATGGCTGGTGTAAAAAGTGGGAGATGTTGTATCCTTTTGTGAGGAGCAGAGCAAAGTACCATTTGGCTGGACTGTAGAGTTTTGGAAAGAGAGTGATGTATGATGAAGTTCAAAGGATAGGTTGGCCTTGCTTAAGAAAGTTTATATATGAGCCTAGAGACCATTGGAAGTTATTGAGTAAGGAGCAACATAGTCTGAACTGTGTTAAGGAAAATCACTTTGACATCTGTGTGGAGGGTGGATTGAGGCAAATAGAAACTGACAGCAAGGAGATCAATTAGGAGGTCATTGTGATAGTCTCAATGAGAGACTGAGAACTTGAACTAGGGTGATGACTGTGTGAGGAGAGAAAAAAGAGTTAGATGGGAGAGATGTTAGATGGAGATGGAAAAAGCCAGATTTGGCAACTGATGGAATGTGGGGGGCAAACGAAGATGAGGTTTTGAGGATAAGGCCAAGATTGTAAATCCAAAAGATTGACTTAATGGCAATGCCATGGAGAGAATGCTTTCTAGATTTCTTCTAGCAGTATCATTTGTGCCCCCAAGAATCAGCAGAAGTGAGGGGCTGTCATCTAGTGGTGAATCTTTTATTCAGCTACCTTTGTATTTAATTTTGCATATGTTCTGCATATTTTTATTCTGTGAACACTTATAAATGCACATGCTTTATCTTAAAGGAGTACTTCCCTGACAGTGAAGACTAGTTCCTTTTCTTTGTATCCCTAGTGTCTATAGCACATATCCTCTATCTCTGCAGCCTTCTCTTCTGTTATTATCAGGCTAATAAATGTCGGTTCCATGTCTATTCCATGACTTCTCAGAAGCCACATCTTGTCTCTTTTTCCTTAGACCTTAAATGTAAAAATCTCTCATGAAATGATACAGAATTCTGCCTTATCATTCCTCAAAGGACTGCTACCTATTTCCTCTACATAGGATTTCATATCTTACTTAGATCCAAGTATTCATTGGGCCTCCCATTCCTCATATTCTTCCACCCTCCCATCTTCTGACAAAAGTCTCTTCTGCCTCTATAGATCCTTTTTCATTTTTATATTGAAGCCCTTATTAGAGGCAGTATGTTCTGTCAGACTGGAATGAAGATGACCTGGGCCCCAGCTCCATCTCAGACACTAAATAGGTCTGAGGTCCAGAGAGAGACCTTTTAATTCTCTGAGCTATAGATCTTCATTTTGGAATTGATGGCTTCAAAGGTCCGTTCTACCTCTTGATCTGTGCCTTTCCTCATTTTTTGATGGGGTTTTTGCAAGGCAATGAGGTTAGAACTAAGTAAATATTAAGTGTTTAAGACTGAATTTGAACTCATGTCCTCCTGATTCCAGGGCCGGGTGTTTTATTCACTGTACCACCTCACCTAGCTGCCCCCTCCCCCCCATTTTTATTTTTTTTATTATTTTTTTTCTCAAGGCAGTGGGGTTGAGTGGCTTGCCCAAGGCCCCACAGCTAGGTAATTATTAAATGTCTGAGGCCAGATTTCAACTCAGGCACTCCTGACTCCAAGGCCAGTACTCTATCCACTGCACTACCCAGCTGCCCCCTTTCCCCCATTTTTTTTTAGATTTTTTTTAATATTTTTTTTGCAAGGCAGTGGGGTTAAGTGGCTTGCCCAAGGCCCACACAGCTAGGTAATTATTAAGTGTGTGAGACTCGATTTGAACTCAGGTATCCTGACTCCAGGGCCAATACTCTGTCCACTGCGCCACCTAGCCAGCCCTTTCCCCCCCATTTTTAAAGGAGCACTTCATTCTCCTTGATGACCTGAAGAATGGAGAGACATTTTTCAAAACTTTTTACCCTTTTCTTTAGGGAACCTCTTTCAGGGGTTCTTGGCCTAGGGTTCATGAAGGAGGTTTAAAAATTTATTTTGGGGTTATTTATTTCAATATATTTCATTACCTTTATAATATTGTATATTTTATACATTTGGAGGTATTATTCTTAGAAGAGGTCCAGAGGCTTCACCAGGCTTCAAGGGGATCTCTGGCATAAGAAAGGTTAAGAACATCAGTGTGCATCTCAAACAAGATTAGTCACTTGATCTTGGCAGAAATACAAGCATTACTTACTTCATCTTAAATCTCCCCTCCCCAGATTTAATCTTTGACTTCTTCCTCCACAGTTCTAGAATACTGTTTGTCCTCCTGCTGTTCCTTCTCTTTTTTTGTGGGTTTTTTTTTAGGGTTTTTTTTTTTTTGCAAGGCAATGGGGTTAAGTGGCTTGTCCAAGGCCACACAGCTAGGTAATTATTAAGTGTCTGAGGCCAGATTTGAATGCAGGTCCTCCTGACTCCAGGGTGGGTGCTCTATCCACTGTGCCACCTAGCCGCCCCTGCTGTTGCTTCTCTTAAACAAACCTTCTCTCACCAAAGTCTGAAGGCAAAAAAGAGACATAATTAATGGGTGCATATTATTTCAAGAAGTTAGAAGCAAGTAAATTGAGTTCATTCATTCCTGAGCATAGAAACAGCATTTAGAAAATACATATACAAGAAGGTATCATTGAGAACAAGAATAAGGAAAATATACATTGGTGCTGGTCAAAAAGCATCATATACATTGTAGTATGACTTATTTTGTATCCTCTTCTGATAGTCCATTACATTATATAAATGGTCTAAGCCTTGGTTTTCAGGAGAATATTTATATATGTATGTATACTAAACAGTCTCAGACCTCATTTTTTTTCAGTAACATGATTAATGTTAGAAGAAATTATTCTCTGAGCATACTGAATGTGATTTGAATGTGTGAGTTCATTGTTAACTCTTTCTTTCCAACATTAACTGTCATCTACTTTGTCCTCTCTTCTTCCTATCTGATTCAGGAAACTTCGAGCTACGCTAGATGAATATACAACGCGAGTGGGACAGCAAGCTATTGTCCTATGTATCTCTCCCTCAAAACCCAACCCTGTTTTTAAAGTGTTTGGTGCAGCACCTTTGGAGAATGTGGTAAGGATTTGAAATGAATCATATGTGTATTTTCCTTCCTTTTAACAGGACTTCATTTCAACAAATTATTTAGTATCTTCTTGGGTAAGTGCACAGAAGGATATGAAGGTGATGAGTCAGTTCTTCCCTCTTGTTGAGAAGTTCATATTCTGGTATGGAGAGTAAGCTCCAGGTGGTACAGGAGGTACAGTATTAGACCTTGGCTAAGTAGAACTAGACTCAGTTCAAATCCTGCCTCAGAAACATCAGAGCTTTGGGACCCTGGACAAGTCATGAATCATTCAACCTTTGGTTTTTCTTGAAAGAATGAAAAGAACTGAGAAATAATAATAATAATCTCACAGTTAGGGGGTACTTTACAGTTTATGAAATGCTTTCTTCACAACCAGAAGACTTCAAGGAAGGAAGTATTGGTGTTTTTCTTTGTATATAGATGAAGAAACTGGAACCCAGAGAAGATTACTGACTTACCTAGACTCCCACAGTTAGATAGTGGATTGGAATAGATTCTGAAGGTTAGAATGTTATGTTAGAATACATTAAAACTTCGAATTCTAATTAGAACATTGACTCTAAATGAAGGGATAAAGGTCCTAGGAGCATAGATTAAGAGCTGGAAGGGACTCTTGAGACCATCAAGTCCAACCCCTTCATTTTAAAGCTGAGGATCCGTAGCCCAGAGAGTTTAAGGGTCTCATTCAGGACCACAGAGCTATTTAATAGAGTCTGGGATGGAAGAGAGAGAAAATAAACGTTTATTAATTGGAAAAAATTTTTGGAATGTTGATGATTAACAATATACCCAGCTTTGATCAAATATTGCAGTATTACTTAAAGTCAAAGATAGTCACTAGAAAGCTACCATCAAAAGCTACCATCTCTCACATTGAATGAATCAAATTTTTTTTTGTGAGACAGTAGAGTTATTATTTTGAATTATTTTGAAAATCAGCATCTGTGTACTGTGAATTTGGTTTTGTGTTTGTTGGTTATTTGCCTTATTTTTAAAACCCTTCTCCTTCTTTGTTCTTAAATATCTAGAATTCACCTCTCAATTTTCATCTGAATAAAATTTCCTCTAGAAAAACAACCAGACCTAAAAAAAAAAGAGTTGAAAAACAACCAGAAATGAAAGGGAAAGTAGTTGTAAGTTCATTTCTACTTGAAAGAATGTTCTGCTACTGCTGCTGCTGCTGCTGCTGCATATCAGAGGATTTAATATCTTCAAAGAAAATAATTCTTCAGACTCCATTTTATCCAAATATGCAGACAGGACTGATGATTCCATGATTTTCTGTTTTATAATCTTCCTTCTCTTGTAAGACTTATGATACCCTGATATTAAAATGAATTTCACTGAATTTGTGTAGCATATGAATTTTAAAATGTAAAAAGGGGAACTGTTTTATAATTGTTCTTATATTTTGTAGCATTTTTGTCACCAGAATTGGTTTTTATGGTGGGATTCTTTTTTTTTTTTGTATGTTTGCTTATTCTTCCAGCATGCTTCCTGACTTTGGACATTATGGAGGAGCCAAAGTCTGTGCACTTCATGAGGGCAATGACTAGACTGATCTTGCTTTGCTTTTGGAATACTGAATGTTGTATCATTCCAGTATCTTAGGGACAGTTCAGGTTGGATATTTGCAAGCTTTCAATGTTCTCAGTATAAAATGATCTAGGGCAAAACCTAATTGTTCCCACCCTACTCTGAGTTCCTGACCTGGTTTGGATTTGAGCAACAAGCCCATACACTTTTCTTTGGAGTACCAGTAGACTGTTCCTAGACTTAGCCAGGATTAGCCAACTGGTATATCTTTGGTCTGAGATTTTTGGCCTTCTTATTCCTCTACAGTCTTTGGGCTAGGCTATAAGCTGATACTGAGACCCTGCTCCATTTCTGAAGTCTAGGCCATACTTGCTTCTGAACTTTGTACTTGCCTGACATACAGCCTAGGTCTTACAATAGTTCTTCACTATGAAATGATACTCTTAGGTACAGGTCTTGTCTTCTGTCTGCCCTGGATCTATGACCCAGAACTAGCCAGTGAGTCATAGCTGCCAGTTTATACCTCCTTCTGCATCCTGTGCACTTCAGACTCTTTTATTCTGGATCTGGGAGCCACTAGATGGTTCAGTGGATAGACACTAGGCTTGAAGTCAGGAAAATCTGAGTTCAAATCTGGTCTCAGCCACTGTGATCCATGACAAGTGATATAACCTCATCATGTTAGTTCCTCATCTGTAAAAGGAGGATACATTGGAAAAGGAAATAGCAAATCTTTCTAATATCTTTGCCAAGAAAACCCCAAATGGAGTTGCAAAGAATTGGACATGACTAAACAACTGAACAATAACAATAATATGCTGAGTCCAGTGTCTCTTCCTGTGCTATAATGCTCCATGTGGTATCCCCAGTGATTCTAGACTTCCTTGTCAGTCTCCTTATGTCAGTCTAGGCTGGAAAAGTGACTTACTGTGACTTTCTTGGGTTTCCTGATCCAACTTTGGTTTTCCAGACCTGTGTAGAAGAGTTATTGAGTCAGGATAACAGGGGGATGGAATGCATCTTCACAAAAGAATTCTTTTTAGACAGAAAAGGAGGAAGAAGAGAAAAAACAGCAAAACTGAACAGTAATTTGAAAAAAAGAAGTCTGACAACACATTTAATTTTTTTCACTCTTCTTTTGATCCTAGCTTGTTCTTTGTAATTTTATATCACTCGTTTTTTATTTTTGTTTCTTTTCCATTTATATTTTATAGTCATTGGAGTTGGGTTTTTTGACTCCGCTTTAAGTTCATGTCAATGTCAATTCATCAGTTCATGTAAATCATGTTTTTCCGTATTCATTATATTCATTATTTCTTACAGTATAATGATATTCCATTATGGCTATGTCCCACAATTGCTATGACCATGCTTAAATCAGTGGGCAACTACTTTGTTTCTAGTTCTTTGCCACCACATTTTTATCTTCATTCTGGTATGACCCATCCTAAAGTTGTGAGGGAGCATTATCACTGCCATTATTGGGATTTATGTGGCTAAAAGTTCATATCATGAAGTTTGCTCTTTGGAGCTATTCCAGACCTTTGTATCCTCATGTTAAATAAGGATAATAAGATCTACCCCAAAGGGGAACAGTGACAATTAACTGACCATGGATGATCATGAAAATGCTTAAGAAGAACTGTTCAGGACAGAGTTGGTAAATGACAGGTGTTCACACTGCACTTGACCAGATAGAGTTCTCTTGTTGTTGGTTTGCTGCCATAAATACCTGGCTCTGATTTTACACTATCCGTAAGTTATGTAGGAATAATCCAAATATTTTGTAGAGAGACATGTAAGGGATCGTCTTAGATTGGAAGTAGTGAAGGTATTTCAGTAGGTGGCGCTCTTCCCTCAGAATCTGGTGGGAAGCAACTTGGTGTAGTGGAAAAAGTGCTGGAAAGGAGATTTGCCTCTTAGATTTCCTCTGTCTTTGTCCCTGGGCAAGTCACTTAAACCCTGGAAATTTCAATTTCTTTTTCTACAGAATGGAAATTATATTTTCTATGCTTTTAAGCATAATATGAAGGTTAGTTATTTTTAATAATGTTAAAAACCTGTGGGGTGGGGCGGCTAGGTGGTGCAGTGGATAGAGCACCAGCCTTGGAGTCAGGAGTACCTGGGTTCAAATCTGACCTCAGACACTTAATAATTACCTAGCCATGTGGCCTTGGGTAAGCCTCTTAACCCCATTGCCTTGAAAAAATCTAAAAAAAACAAAAAAACCTGTGGTGTATAAATTGTATATAATAGTGTATAGACATTTTAACTGACTTGTTTTATAGATGAAGAAATTATTTATAGTTATGTTGACAAGAGTGGATCCCTGGTTATTAATAGTATCCTTTATAATTATCCATTTAGCTAAGTTAAATTTTTTTGGTGCCTCTGCTTTCTCTGCCATCACGACTCAAAAGGAGACAAGTTGTTTTTGATACTGTTCTGTCCTTCTTTCTTAAGCAGTCAGTTTGTGTTAAGCATTGATGTAAAATAGTGGTCACAAGTTACATCAGTTGTTACAACATTTCTTCACTGGGTGAAGTTTCCACCCCTTATTGAAACCTCCCACCCCACCAGTCATGGAGGATATCCCATCTATAACACCATTATTATAATTACTGTGGAGACTCAAAAGAACTATGAGAAAAAGACCCTGCCCTCAAAGGATAAATCATGCTGGGTAGACAAAACATTTAAATAACATAAGATGGCATATGATTTTGTCAATATTCAGATATTGGCTATAGGCAATAGGAGGTAGAGAAAGAAAAAGTCTTTTAAAAAGATATGAGGCTCAAATCTGGTCTCAGACACTTAATAATTACATAGCTGTGTGGCCTTGGGCAAGTCACTTAATTCCATTTGCCTTACCAAAAAAAAAAACCTAAAAAAAAAAGGATATGAGACTTAACCAGTCCTTGAAGGCTCTAGTTAAAATCTGACTAGGCATAAGGTATTCAAGATAAGAGATATAGCATAGGCCAAAACATGAAGGAGTAATAACTATGTAGTATGAGGAGGACAGTTAGGAGACAAGCTTCACTAGAGGAGAGAAACTTTGTAACAGAAGAAAATAAGATTAAAACAGACAAAGGTTGTGGAAGAGCCTAAAGGTCAGATGGGCAAGGAGTTTATACTTTATTTTCTAGGCTACAGGAATCATTGAGTCCTTTTGGGTTGGAAAGTGATTCAAAGAAAGTCAAGTCAAGAAAGAGAGCCTGCTTGGTTTGGAAGGGGATTTGAGATAAATTAGTCCTTTGTGATACTATGAAAATGTAAACTGAAAATATCAAATCACACAGATACTGACAGTTTCTGAATGGTGGACCTGGTGGACCTGGTAGACAGGTCACAAAAAGTGTAGAAAAATGTTTCTGTATAAGAAAACATAGTGGCTATTCCTGGCCAGCTTTTCTGCCAGCTCCACCAATGATGAGGTGATTCCCTGAGGGATTACCTACCAACATTCCTGTTTTGTAACTCTAGACGTTTTTGTGTTGCATGGTATAGAACCAGCTAAGAGAATAGGTCTTGGGTTCAGAAAATCTATTTTTGAGCCTCCCTGCTGACTCTTACCACTATCTCCTTAGTTGCCTCTTTGTTGGAAATTATTTATCATTCAGAAGCTCTAAATCTATTTTTCTGTAGATTTGGAAATAAATAGCTGATATTGAATACTACTTTCTAGGAAGGATCAAGAATAATCTCATCAGATTGTCATGGCAACACAAGCTGATTGCATTGAAATATTAAAAAAATTTTAAATTTTGCTTATTTATTGGAAACCAAGATTAAATTAATTTTTACACTCAGATCAGTTCCCCAAGTTTTTCTTCTATTTTCCTTTCAACCTTAAATTGGTTTTATCACATCTAGAACATTATTTCTTTTTAGAAGAATTAGGGAAATTATTATTATCTAACCAATAACAGTTTTAGAATGAGAGTCAGATATTGGAGAAAGTATCTCTGTTTTTAAATTCCTTTGTAATGAAACATTCCTATACTGTTCTTTCCTGGTCCATTTAGTAAAAATGCAAGACCCTTAACATCTTTGTAATTTTTTAAACTTTTCTCTAAGTCATCTGTGGAGTGTCTTACACAAGATAATATCTGATCCTATCTTGTTATGTATCCATTAGCTTATTCCTTTTATTGTCTTTATGCTTAAAAGAGCTGTTTTTATTGATTCTTCCATCCCTTTTTATGTTTAAGAGATAGACAAATCCAGTATTGTTTATGTTTACCTATTCTGTTTTATGATAGAAATTTTTTCATATATAGTTAAGTTGCTTCTAAGAGACAAATTACTTTAGGGCAAAGGGAAAAAAAGAGGAACCTGCAATTTTTAGAGATTCATTAACTTTAATTCCACCATTGTAATGGTGAATACCAGAGAGGGATTTGGAACCACAGGACTGCTTTTGCTTCTCTGTCATGGTTAGTGGCATGTTTGATCATGAGCCACAGAGTGCATCTTTACTGGCCATTATCTGCAATTCATTCTTGTTTTTATCTTCCTATTTCCTTGTAGTTTGAAGGCTTAGGTTTGGATCTACTTCCTGAATAGCAGTCTATCAGAAAAACAGTATCCAGTTAGGCCAGCAGCTTGAGTTTAACAATGGGACTTTTAGGGACATACATTTTCTGATGTTTCTAATTTTTTTTGTGGCAAGGGATGATAGTGCTTTGTTACAAAGTAAGACTCCTTGGGCAAGAAAAGAAGACTATGTTTGAAAATAAATGTGATATTAAAAAATGCCTTTGTTACAGAGAAAACAAAAGTAAATTAGAATTAATTTACTATAAAATTCAAAAAAGATGGCAATAGATCATTACAAACAACAGGATGTAAAATGAAAATAAATGAATGAAAGATGTTAAATGATTACTATGAGCCAAGTACTGTGCTGTGCTGAGAAGACAGGTGTAACAGCTAGATAATGCTTCCCTCAAGGAGCTCTCATTCTAATAGGAAAGCAGCAAACTCACAGAGAGGATCTACGGCAAGTCAGTGGAGCAACACATAGGAATGATTAGGAACCATCAGCAGTGTGGCCATCCAGTATCTTTTCCACCAGCTCTTTCTACCATTGTTACCCATCATTTCATCAGCTCTTTTCACTTAATTTGGCCTCAGCATGATGATGTCTTTGGGGCCAACGGGTATTTTTATCTGCCAGCTGTGGAAGTGTTTGTTCACTGGGCTCTGCCAAGGCTTAGGGAGGAGTCCCACCCACCTTCTTGTTGCTTAGCACTGAACTGTTCTTGTTGTTGGGCATCTTGTTTACCTGTGCCTCCTAATTCCCCACAGGTGCGCAAGTACAAGAGCATGATCCTTGAAGACTTGGAATCAGCCTTAGCAGAACACGCCCCTGCGCCACAGGAGGTTAACTCCGAACTGCCGCCTCTCACCATCGATGGAATTCCTGTCTCTGTGGACAAGATGACCCAGGTAAGGGGTGGGACATGAGGAGGAGGCATAAAGAGAAGCTACATAGAACACACTCCTGCTAACAGAAATATGGGTAGGCCTCTTATGACTCTTCTCAACCTTGTCTTTCTTAATACTGTAACTGAGAAGAAAGATGGATGAATGGTGGTCATGGCAGCCATTCAGTGAACACTCCATTCTAGCTGTGAAAGAGAAAATATAGTGGCACAGAGTTAGGTTCTGAACTATGAGCTGGATGAGACTGACCAAAGATCAATGAATAGTGTGAGCATCCTTTAATCTTATCAGCATTTTTTTTCTTTCACCAGAAACTCTATAACCTTTATTATAGGATAGAGTTGAGTTTAGGAAATTGTGTCAGTATGTAGGACTTGACTGTTAATACTTTCCCCTACCTTCTTCTCCAACAGCACTGCATTATTGCCATCTTCATACTGCTGAGTATCTAGTGTTGATTACTGTCTGCTTGAGCAGGGATGTTATTTATATGGCTAACCCAGCTCAGTAAATTCACTGATATTTCCAATAATCACTACAATTTCCATTTTCTTTAATTTCTAAAACTCAAAGAGGAGAGTAGTTTGATTAATGCCAAAGTTTCTGTTTCACAACAAGGTTCCTTTATTCTGTTAACTCCAGTGATGTTCCAAAATTCTGTCTGAGGTTCTGAAATTAGTCTTGGATCTTTACCAAAAACTAAAAAGAGATTTAGTAAAGCCTCAAATGGAACCACACTAATGATACCATTCTCAGTAGATGACATCTTCTTTTTGATCTGACACACAAAGTTAATCAAAGTTATATTAATAAGAAACAAACCTGTGCCACAGTAGTTTATAAAAATCAGACCTTTATGTGAATTCCTGAGTTATTTAAGTGATGATACAAAAGGGGAAATGCTATTCTGCTGTCTCTTATGATTACTTTTATATAACTCCTATAATCCAATGATCTAGGCACTTAGAATATAATAAAGACAATTTAAGGAGAGATTTCTATCAATATTAACTAAAGTCATATTCTCTTTAGCTCTTAAATATCAGGAATAATGAACATTCATAGCGCAGGACCTATTGGCTATTGGCTTGTAATTTACAAATAGATTTGCCCCATATGCTGATGAGATGGACATCACAGTATGTCTAAACTAAGTAAATTTTACTTTAGTTTTAAATTTAAGTCCCTATTCCAAATTTATGTTCTTTTTTTAAGTGCTAGTTTTCATGATGTTTCTATGTTTGAATTCTCCAAATGTGACTTTTTTGTTTGTTTTTTGCAAGGCGATGGGGCTAAAGTGGCTTGCCCAAAGTCACACAGTTAGTTAATTACTAAGTGTCTGAGGCCAGATTTGAACTCAAGTCATCTTGACTCCAGGGCCGGTGCTCCATCTACTGCGCCATCTAGCCACCCCAAAATGTGACTTTCAAGAACAAAAATAGGGGCGGCTAGGTGGCGCAGTGGATAAAGCACCGGTCCTGGAGTCAAGAGTACCTGGGTTCAAATCCGGTCACAAACACTTAATAATTACCTAGCTGTGTGGCCTTGGGCAAGTCACTTAACCCCATTTGCCTTGCAAAGACATAAAAAAAAATTAAAAAAAGAACAAAAATAGTTTCTCTTTCTCTTGAAACATGTATTTAGTCTTTGGTACTAAAGGGCACTAGGACTAGCTCCAGGTTCTAGATTTCAGGCCATATGGTAATTTTAAAGATTCTAGTTGAAGTAATAATTTGCCCGACCCAACTGTAATGTAGACATTTGAGTGTTAACCAAAAATTCCTATTAATATACTTCAGTTAGTTATAAGTATGATGATGAGTGTTAAATGTACATTCTTATATTTTAATTTATTGAAATTGATGATAAGTATATAGTATGTGTTTGGAGAGGGAAATAATTTTTTTTCAATTCAGGCATGTGAAATTTGAGATGAACAAGTTCTTTTGATAAATATCAAATATTTGTTTTTTTCAAATTAAATAGTTTCTGAAGTAAAGGACATCATTAAAGTTTTTTAAATAAAAAAAATGAAAAGACAGCAGGATAATAGGAAATGGAATGTTGACTTTGGAGTCACGAAGAGTTAAGTTCAGATCTTTCCTAGGATGTTTAATAGCTAAAAGCCATAGATCAAGAATTACGGTCTGCAACCTAGCAACCTAGGACTTATAAACTCTTAACTATGTGTCAAACTGTGTGAGTGGTGCCCCGGGGATTCAAATACTGGCAATGCCCTGGAGGTTACATTCTAATGGGGAGGATATGGGGACTTCAATTGAGAAGTATGTAGAGATGCAACCCACTGGAAATGAAGATATAAGGACTGACTTGGACTCCTTCCTTCAGTGGAGGCTCTGGGAACTTGTGGGTTGTGAATTACAGGGCTGTGGAATCCACCAGGAGATCAAGGTTACAGGAGCATGAACTGCACTGGCAGAGAGTTCCCTCATTCTGATGGAATCATAGGTCCTTCTCTGATTCACTGTTAAAAGTTTGTCTTACTAAAAAAAAATGCCAGGTATAGTGATATTATAAAAAAACAGATTACTTGTCAAGAATGGGTAAACCTTGTTCCTACTTCATTGAACTTTTGAAAGTTAGGATAATATCTATCGTTGGTCATCTGTTGAGGTGTCTTGCAACTCAGGAAAGATTTAGCAAAATAAATTAATTGACAGCAAACATTTTAAAATTCACCTTTAGAGATTTTTGAGAACTGAATAGGATCTACATTTTGGGGGATGAATCTTCTTTAATCCTATTCAAAGACAGGAAGATGGATTAACATCTTGACAAATCAGCATTGATTTTGATTATATGTAAAGGGCTTTTAATTTCTACTGAATGTATTCTTGGGAAACAACTGGTCTTGTTGGAATGTATTATGAAGAGATCTTGGTAAAGATTAAGATTATGTAAGAACACTCATCTTAAGAGGTTGTTTTGGCTAAAATCCACTCCTTTCTTGTTTTGTTTTTTTTCCCCCTCCCTTCACCCTTTCCTTTCTCCTCTATACTTGGCTTCCTCTTCTTATTCTCATTGGAGTAACTTGGATTGCTTTGATATTCCCTTTGAGTAATGATGCAACAGGCTAGTAATTTTTCATGGGATTTCAGGGAAACTGTCAGAAACATTGTGGGTTCAATGCTTTCCTCATTAGGAAGAAGTTGTTCACAGGAGTTGACATGTTTTGCTAAAATAAGAAATCATTTTTCAATTTAGGACTTTTAAAAATTAATTGTGTATAAGTGTTGTTGGTTCCACCCAAGTTGTAGCTATATATGTCCACTTGTCCTCTGTAACCCCATTCTCATTTTTTTCTCCATTGCCAATTTTAATTTCTGCTTTACTCTGTAGCGTGGTTTCACTATACACTGAACCAGGGGCCTAAATAATTAAAATTAAATTAAATTTATGGGGAATTTTTCAGTGTTGCAGCAATAACCTTGAAAGGTTATTCAGAATTTCTGCTAATTCCTCAAAATAAGTGGGTTCTTATGACCAAAGAGTACTTTGGCAATAAAACAGTAAAAAGTCTCATTAAAGGAAATGTGATCAAAGAAAACTTTAAATGGAAGCCTCACTTTTTTATTAGAATTGGGATGTTCCCAAGTCTGTTCATTTTAACCCATGGGTTTTTGTCATGATTTAAAAATAAGTTTTTGTCCCAGAGAACCAAACTTATGTAGTTTTTATTTACTAGTGTCTGGTTGAAATGTTAATAACTGAGGGGCAGCTAGGTGGTGCAGTGGTTAGAGCACCAACCCTGATGTCAGGAGGACCTGAGTTCAAATCCAGCTTCACACACTTAATAATTCCCTAGCAGTGTGTGACTTGGATAAGTCACTTAACTCCATTACCTTAAATAAATAAAAATTATTTTTTTAAAAAAAGAAATGTTATAGAAGAAAACTTAAATCTATAATTCAGGCCCCAAGAAGTAAAAATTGGAATCTAAGAATTACAGGTTTTTAAGTTGGATTGTCTTTTGCTTTTATATAAAAGGAAGCTGAAGCAATTGTTTCCACTTCTTTGAGAAGCATTATTTTTTCAATATTGAAATCAGTTTTTTTTGGACACTGTATATAATCTACTTTATGGCTAAAATAAATATCTACCTCTTTTAAATATAATCCTGGGTGCCACTGGAAGAATTTGAAGGGGGGGTGTACTTTCTATTTTTTTTAGGATTTTGCAAGGCAAATGGAGTTAAATGACTTGCACAAGGCCACACAGCTACATAATTATTAAGCGTCAGAGGCCAGATATGAACTCAGGTACTCCTGACTCCAGGGCTGGTGCTCTATCCACTGCGCCACCTAGCTGCCCCTTGGGGGTTTACTTTTTAGGGGAGGATGATTGGTTTGCACTACACTTTAGGAAAAGAAATTGTATGCTTAGAAAACAAGTTGATATTAGGTATTTATTTTTTAATAACAACTTCCATGGTATAGCTTGGTGTTAGAGAATATAAAGAATAGGATAAATTTGTACTGTGTCTACAAAAACAAGGAGGCAGTGTAGTAACAGTAGAAAGAACACTTCCTCAGGAGTTAGAGTACCTGGGTTTAAATCTCACCTCCAGTTCACATTAAGTTTTTGACTTTGGTCAAGTCATTAGCCCACTGGGTCTCGGTTTATTTATCTATAAAGTGTGGGAGTTGGAGCCTCTGATATCCTTTACCAGTTCTAGAGCTATAATCCTCTGAGCCTAATTATAACTATAAAGTGTCAAACCTGATTCTTAACAAAAACAAACTTGAGAAATTATATACCAGAAAGAGTACTACATTTAAAAGTAGTCACTGTTGGAGATTATAACTTATTTCAGAACTTTTGCTTATTGCTCAAAAGAGTTTTGGTGCTTATTTTTTGGAATTGCTATCAGAGGAAATTTTCAGGTCAAGAAAGACTTTATAATCAGTGTAAGGTCCAAACTGATATTGCCTATTATCCAGGTCAACTATTTTGTTCACACCATAAAACTTTTGCCCCTTTCCAAAAATTAAATTTGTCTTAGAAGACAAAAATTTACCACTGTTAAGGACATTCAAAAGAATGTTTCTTACACTTTGAAGGAATTTCCAAAAGGGGAGTGCTGTACAATCAGTATATATTAATCATAATTATGACCCTGAGGCATTGCAGCATGCAGAGTCATCAGAGAATGATTAAATTATGCTGCCCAGGGTTATCTACTATCTCTGTCAAAGCATAAGATTGTATAGTATTATGTAGTATTTGTTGCTGAGTTGTTTTTTAGTCATGACTGAGTTTAAGTTTTATTGTTTTTAATATCAGTATTTTTAGAACTCTTTCACATCCATTGAAACATTGCTTGTAACAAAGAAAAGCAGTTAAGCAAAAATATCTAATTTAGTGACAGTATCTAACCATGTATTTTGTATTCTGCCCAGGTAATCCTCTTTACCAAGAGGAAAGAAGATCTGTTTCATTCTCAGGATAATTATTGGCATTTCAGTTATTTAGAGTTAAAAGCTTAGTTTTTTTCTTTTTATTTACATGATCATAGTTTTTAATGTATATTATTCTTTTGTTCAACCCATTTCACTGGACCTCAGTTTCATGGACATCTCATGTTTTTCTGAATGTGAAGTTATTTCTTTTATGCTTCCTTTTTGCATTACATGTTGATCAACTCTTGCTTATCTGAAAAGTACCCCTTCTGTTTTTCAGTTCTTTGCCATCAGAAAAAGTGGTACTATGAATATTTTAGTGTGCATTGAATCTTTATTTCTGTCTTTGTTGCCCTCAGGGTATAAACTGAGTAGTAACATTGCTAATTTAAAGGATAGAAACTGTTTAGGTTTTTGTGGTGTTTTCTCCCCCCACATGATTTCAAATTGATATCCAGAATGGTTTTTGCCAATTATTAGGTAATTAATACAATTTAAAAAGATTTTTTAGCAGGAATTGAAATGGAGGCCTCAATTGATCAGAAAATCTCATTAATGAGTGGACTGATTTTCTGAGCTCTCAAGAATAGTGGGACACATAGGCCCACACTCTAGTTAGACAGATTGTACAATAGTTATTTTTCATGACTATACAGCCAGGGAATTGAAGTAGAATTCCAAAACCTTAATGGATACTGGTTATATTTATATACATTTACATTATGAATGGAGGGCAGACAGGGTTAAGTGAAGTTAGAAGTAGGAAAAGGAGGAAGTCTCAAAGATACATTTTGCTCTTCCTGGGAGTGAAGATTAACAGACCTGGAAACTGAGGAGGAGAGGGAGAGGGGTTGAGATGGGATTATCTGGGATAGTTGCTTGACCGAGCAAGTTGGGGGATGAAGTTATTCAAATCTAGAAATAGAATTCTATCTCTTAAAAGGAAATATATATGGGAACCCAAGAAAGCATTTGTGATCAATCTCAGATATCTGAGAAAATCCAAGTTCTTTTTTTTTTCAGCATAAAATAGGTTGAACAGGTCTTTTATTATTTCTAATACAAGAAATATTCCCGAACATTGAGTTACACTGTGATCAACATATAGAATGATAGATAGTTAGATAGTAAAATCAATAGGAAGGCAAAAGGCAGGTTATAGGGTTCAGCTAAAAGGATTTTTTTTCTGTTTTTATACAAATTTTTTGGTTTTTTCCTAGAGTTTTGATGGGGGGGGGTTCCTCCAAATAAATACTTTCTCCAACATAAAATTCCAAGAGTAATCCAACATTTTTCACATAAAAATGATTGCCCTAAATGTTAGTTGTAGTCATGTTTTCCATCACTGCTTTTGTTTTTGCTGCAGTTGATGAAAGCATTTGATTGTTTCCATTAGTGGAAAAATATAATCACAAAATGATTTTTTCTGTTCCTAAGTATATAAAGCATTGTAAAGAGGTTGGAAGATGCAAATTGTAATGAATAATTTAGAGGCATTTCATTGGGTCAAGAAACAAGGCCCTGACTCTGAACAAGTGCATATATCATCATTGGTGTCACTTGGGTGTTAGGTGTGGATTTATTTGGTTCTGTAAAGAGGAGAATTTGAAAATAACTATCTTCCATTTAATTGCCCTCCTTTTTTCAAGGTCTTTTGGGAACTAAACTTTACCAGCTTAATAAAATATGTTTATATGTATATGCAGGTAGAAGTAAAAAGATGGGCACTTTGATGGCTTTATGATCTTATTGATTTGTATCTTCTATCCAAGCCTTCTCATCTTCTATGACTCTGGGTCATATTCTCTCAAAAATCCAGTGCTCATTCAACTTATTGGGATCCTTATGCAACCCTTGACAAATCTTCGATACTGGTGGAACATTGAGCTGCCTTTTTATATATGACAAGCCCATTTCCTTTCCCAGGGAGAGAGAACTAGACTTGGAATCAGGAAGACTTGGCAGGAATCCTGCCTCAGACACTTAGGAGCTTTGTGATCCCATCAAGGCACTTGACCTCTCTCAGCTTCAGTAATCCTCCTCTGTAAACTAGCATAATAATATTTGCCTAAGATGGTTATTGGGCATATAAAATGAGAAAATATATGTAAAGCACTTATCAGACTTTAAATAGCTGTTGAGATGTTAGTTATTGTTATTATATTTCATAGCTAGTTGCCTAATGATAGTCTGTATTCATGTCCTATGCACTTCTTTGTTGTAATATGTTGCAGCTATTGATGCTCACAATATGGAGTTAGGCAAAAATGCTTTCTCTCCCTCTACTGTCTTGACTCCAACCTCATTACATCTGTCAAAGATGGTATAATATGGTTTAAAGCTGCCACATGATCCTTATGTAAAGGAGAATGTAATTTAGAGCAAAGCTTGTTTGGTTTCAATATGTAGTACACATTTAATACACTGAAAGAAAAAAAATTTATTGGTGGTCAACTATTCTAGGTAAAGAGTAGGCTGCTGTGACTATGGTGTGGCCTCAAATTATAGTGAAAATATTCTCTTCAGGGGGTGGCTAGGTGGCGCAGTGGATAGAGCACCAGCCCTGGAGTCAGGAGTACCTGGGTTCAAATCGGGTCTCAGACACTTAATAATTACTTAGCTGTGTGGCCTTGGGCAAGCCACTTAATCCCATTTGCTTTACAAAAACCTAAAAAAAAAATATTCTCTTCAACTTGGCAAATTATCAGTGATAACACTGGTTAAATGCATGGAAGGGGGTGAGGGAGACTTTAGGACAAACTTGCAGCTCTACATTCCAAAGTTTTTGAGCTGAAATGAAATCTTGTAAAATTTGTGCGATAGTACTATGTCTTCACTATTTAATTGGATTTGGCATATTTTATTAGAATATATTTTCATAAGTGAAGGCTTCTCGTGCTGTGAAACTGACAGCTTTTAGACTTTCTCCTTGGTGGTAACTAGAAAGTCCACTGAGGGACTGTCAAACATATGGTTTTAACCACCCTATAGCTTAAAAGAATGTATTCAATTCTCTTAATAAAAAAGTTGGAACTGGCAAACTATGATAACTCAATAACCATCCAGGCTTCCTTCCTAGAACAGTGTAACCTTTACTGTTCTTATACTGTCCACTTGAAGTTTACATTACCAAAAGACATTTAAACTCCTTATTGCACATGAAGTTATACTTTAGGCTGTCTAAAATGAATTCAGCAAATAAGTGTTCATTCCTAAGACAGATAGTACTAACAAGTGAAAAGAAGTAGATGAAAGAATAAAAAAACTATTCTTGATTCAATAGAAACTATATTTTTTTGAATTATATTTTATTTATTTTGAGTTTTACAATTTTTCCCCTAATCTTACTTCCCCCACAGAAGGCAATTTGCCAGTATTTACATTGTAGAAACTGTAATATTTTAATTCTATAACTTGTCACACCTGTACATTTTCAGAGGGTTTGATTAGAAGAGATATATTTAGGCATATAGAGAAAAGGACATTTATTTACATAAATAAGTATACACAAAATAGATCCAAGATATGTTTGGGGGAGAGGGGCACAAGCAGTAGGAAGAAAGAAACAAGGGATTTTCAAAGACAGGAGAAGATAAGACTTCATTCCCCACGTGGGAATAAGTCATTGCAAAGGTTCCATCTTGTCAGGTATAGGAGAGCACAAAGGCATATCCAGCTGGACCACAGAGTCTGGGAGAGGTTCACTGTGTAATAAGTTTACAAAAGGAGTTTGGAGAAGGTTTTGAAAGACTTTAAAAGTTAAATTGAGAAGCTTATGTTCAATCCAGGAGGCAACAAAAGACCCATTGGAGTTAACTATGCAGGGAAGTAATATGATCTTTGCCAACTGTGTGGAGGATGGATTGGGGAGGGGAGGAGAGGGATACTAATTAGGAGACTGTTGCAGTAGTCCAAATGGGAGATATGAGGATCAAAATTAGGGTGATAGCCATGTAAGTAGAGAAAAGGGAGGAAGATCGATCATCTATGAGATGTTGTGGAGGTAGAATTGATTAGATTTGGCAACTTGATTGGATATATGGAGTTAGGGAAAGTTGAGGCATCACCTTGGCTCTGAGGTTGCAAATTTGGGTGACTGAAAGGAGGAGAATGTATTGGGAGAAAAGATAGGACATTGAGTTTGAAGTAAGTATCCAATAGACAATTGTAGATGTATGAACAGAGGTCAAGAGAGACATGGGCTGGATGTATAGGTTTGGAAGTCAACTGCAAAGAGGTGATAATTAAGCCCATGGGAGCTAATGAGGTATCTAGGAAGAGAGTATAGAAAGGGAATAGAAAACAGCCCAGTGCCAAGCTTAGGGGTCCAGCTATTGTTTGGAGGAATGATGTGGCAAAAAAGACTAAGAAGAGTGATCAAGTACATAACAGTGCAATTACTAGGTTTGAGGGACTGGAGTTGGGGTCAAGATTGCATTGACTGCCAAGAATTTCCACACAGAATGTAAACACAGTGATCCTTAAGGAGACAGATGGCCCCATTTTTCTCTTTATCCTGGAGCAGAGTGCCTGAGATGTAGTAGACACTCAATAAATGCTGGATTGAAATGATTTGAATTTGGATATGAAGGAAAGGAGAAAGATGAAATAGTAGTTCAAGAGTGTAAGGAGTCCAATGTTAGTAATTTGAGGATTAGCGTTAACTGGATATGTCTCTATCCCAAAGGGAAGAAACCAGTGAAAATGAAGTTGATGGGTAGTGAATTCAAAAGGTAAGAGAGAAAGTGACTACATTGCAGGTAAGAACTGACCTTATTGAGAAGGAAGATCATCTTCCTGTAGGTGAAAGGGAAGAAAATGGGGGCAGAGGTTAAGTGAAAGGATATAGAAATATTTTTCTCATTCCTGAGATTCTAAGACAGTCATCTCTCTATCCAAGCAAATTGAAGGAAATAGTGGCACAGATAATGTGGGATAGACTAGAATAAAAATGTGTGCATTTGAACACACACACACACACACACACACACACACACACACACACACACCCCCTGTATAATTTCCAAATCAAACAAACCATCAACTGAATTCTGTTTTTTTCATTCCGCCTCCCTTGTTCAACCTATTCCTCTTTCCTTCTATACTTGGGACAGGTAGCCAACTCCATTTTAGCCCTGAACTGAATTCAAAACCCCCTTTCCTTGTTTGCTATCTGAATGGATCCATGGAGGTAAATGTTTTCCTTTAAAAGTTCTTTTCTTGGCACTGGAGCTTGAGGTTAAATGAGGACCCTCAAACCTCCTGAACTATGGGTTGTGTTGTGTGCAGAGTAAAAATAAAGAGAGGGGAGTAAAAGCTCAAAAGTACAAGATTTATGAAGATAATTCTTGGGGGATAAAATAAATTCCTCCCAGCATGTCTTAAGTTGTCATTTAATCTTGATCAGTTTGCAATGGCTATAGCTTTGGAAAATCTTTCATTTAAATTTTCCTGTAGCTTCCACATTCCCCCACCCCATCAGCTCAAATGTATCTGATGTTTTGTTCTCTGCTCAGTCTGACAGTGGAACTTTTTTTTTTTTTTTTAGAAATTTGCTCTCCAATGCTTTGGGATGGGATCAGAATTTCAGAATGTCTGTCCTTTAATCTGGTTGCCTAAGGCAGGATAGATTGGTTATAATAGGCCCTATAAACCTGTTCTAGCCCCTTAAAAATGCCAATTAAACAAAGTCTTCATGCTTAAGCTTTCATTTTACTGTTCCTGTTGATTGCCTCCCCAGTGGATTAAATGCAAACCCATTTTAACAAGTTCCTTGAGTAGCCTGTGCCTCTGAAACTCTCTAGGACCAGTAATTAATCAGTCTGGTAATGAGAAGAACAATCTAGAATCCTGGGAAAGAATCTTAACACTTTCATCCCTTGGCAGTCTGCTTAGTTCTGAAGTTGAACCATTTTTCAAGGACAGGATGTTAAGAACTTTTTGGGGATAGAAGTTCATAAAGATGTAAAAAGTAGTATTGATATTCATGGAAGCAAACTTACACTACTCTATTCCTGTAAATTCCTTGGATTCTACTCACTTTTACATAGATCACCAATCAGCAGGACTGACCTCCCTTAAAAATCAGCAAAAGCAAATCTCTTAGGAGTTTAGTCACCTTATCTTTGAAACAAAGAAGTGAAATCTTGTTTTCCTGAATACAAAGAACCAGAACTAGAAGTCCTTTTCCATCCATTAAATCTAGAGCAGAAGGTGAAAGGCAATTTATGGAAGGGATTTATTTGTTGTAAAGTCCTTTCCATCTCTAAGATCCTATTCTTTGGTTTTAATAATCTTACTTTATTAAACATTATACTGGGGCAGCTAGGTGACGTAGTGGATAAAGCACCGGCCTTGGAGTCAGGAGTACCTGGGTTCAAATCTGGTCTCAGACACTTAATAATTACCTAGCTGTGTGGCCTTGGGCAAACCACTTAATCCCATTTGCCTTGCAAAAACCTAAAAAAAAAAGTTATGCTTTTCTCAAGTCTGAAAATGTTCAAATATATTTACACATGAATATTCATCGACCATTTCACCACATGTCCCACCTTGTAAAACAATGGCACAATAAGATTGTAACCTCAGTCACACCCCTTTTTCCTAAAATCTTCAATCTCTTTCTGTCTATTGGTTCCTTTTCTTTTGCCTTCAAATAAACTCAGGTCCCCTCTGTCCTTAAAAAAAAACCTTCACTAGACTCTACTAACCCTTCAAGCTATCATCCTGTGCCTCTCATCCTTTTCATTTTTTTTTAAATTAAGACAATAGGGTTAATGTGACTTGCCCAAGGTCATACATCTAGGTAATTATTTTGTGTCTGAGGCTAGATTTGATCTCCTGACTCCAGGGCTGCAAACTTCTTTTTTAAAAAAAAAACTGCCTATATTTGTTTTTTCTTTTCAGTCTCCTCAGTGTGTTGCATTTTGGCTCCCAACCTCATCATTCAAGTGAAAATGCTCTCTCCAAAGTTACTTGTATGATATAATTACCAAACCTGATAATCTTTTCTCAGTCTTTATCCTTCTCAACATGTTTTCTGTATTTGCCAATGTTGGCCAATTTTTTCTCTTGGATACTCTCTCCTCTCTGGATTTAGGGACATTTTCTCTCCTGGTTTGCCTTCTACCTAACCATTCTTTCTATCTGCTTTGCTGAGTCAGCATTTATATTATAATTTCTAACTGTGAGTGTTCCCCAACAGTCTGTCCTAGATCCCCTTCTCTCTTTACATTCCATCTTTTGGTAACCTTATCAGTTCTATGGGTTTAAACTATTATTTCTATATAAATAACTCCTAGACCCAAATAGCTATTCCAGTCTCTCCTGAGCATCAGTCCCATATCACCAATTGCCCATTAGACATTTTTTTTTATTTTTTTCCATTAGACATTTCTAACTGGATGTCCCAGATATACCTCAGATTTAATGTCTTAACAGAATTCACAGCATCACAGTACAGGCTCTCATTTTCTCATACCTAGATTTTTATAATAGCCTAATTGTTGATCTGCCACAAGTCTTACCTCTCACCACACATATACATACAGCCTATTACTTTTCCTGAACTCCCATCTTTCTAGCCTTTTAAAAAAAATTACTTATTTAAGATAAAGAGGTAAAGTGACTTACCCAAAGTCACACAGCTAGGCAATTATTAAGTGTCTGAGACTGGATTTGAACTCAGGTCCTCCTGACTTCCAGGGTCAGTGCTCTATCCACTGAACCATGTAGTTGCCCCCTAATCATCTTACACCTCACTCATCCCCCGCCCCACCACCCCTTCATATACTCTGCAGTATATTGACATGGGCCTCTTGTTGTTCCTCAAGACTGTCTATCTCTCCACTCTGGACCTTTTCCCAGGTTGTTCCCCCATGCCTAGAATGTTCTCCTTCCTTATTTCTACTTCCTGGCTTCCTGAACTACCTTCAGGCCTCAACTAAAGTTCCACCTTCCTCAGGAAGCCTTTGCTTTGAATCCTTTCTCTCTGGTGATTATTTCTTTATCTTGGTTATAGTTTGTACTTAGATTGTGATCTCCTGAAAGGAAAACTGTCTTTTGCCTATCTTTTTATACCAAGCATTCAGCAGATTGCCTAAGGCATAGTAGACACTGATGACTAAGATAAAATTTGAACTTTCCCTTTCCTTTCCTCAGCTCTTCAAACCAACCAAACCAGCCTTTTCTCTTTTCCTTACTCCATACCCTGGTCTCTGGTCTGGAGTATCAGGACTATACTCTCCCACATTCCTCTATCTGACAGAGTTCTTCTCTTTTAAGATCAAGCTCATTCTCACCTCTACATGAAGCCTTTCCTGATCCTTCAAATGCTTATGCTCTCCCTCTCAAAGTACTATATATTTAATGATGTTGAACATATTTATATTTATTCTCTCTCCATTTATATATGGACTTCTTGTCTTCCCTTTTAGAATATAAGCTTCTTGTGAGTATGGATTGTTGGATTCTTTGTTTCTATCTTCTCATTGCCCATATATGAATGTTGATGAATTCATAATTGCCTTGGGCTGAAAAACTGTGTTCTAGAGTCCCCAAGAGCTCCTCCTCTGTGATATTTGAATAATAGTGGAAAAAAAAGACATGAAACAAGACTAAAAAGGATTTATTGATTTCAAAAATGAAAGGCTAGATTTATTGTCGGTCTATAAGCTGGTGTTTTTGATTCTTGGGAAAACTTTAGAGTAAGTTAATGCACTTATGTTTGTGAACATTTAGAATGTCCACAATGATTGGTAGCTGCTAGCTTGAGCTCATTAAATATGAGTTATGGTAGATTATTCATCTCCTCTTTGATAGGAAGAGTAGACTAGTTCTATCCAGGTGACATGGCTGGATTTTTCAGTAAGCTACTAGATGAAAGCTTTTATAGTAGTATCCTTATTGGTATAGTGGAAGGATATGGGCCTAATGGATTCAGAAGAGGATGAACAAGTGGCCTTACAAAAGCACTGATTGTTGGATAGAGGTTATATTGAGGTGGTAAAACACTTTTGAGTCTGGCCCAAACACATTCATCATTATTTAGGGATCTTCGTAGAACTTTAGATTCAGAGCTGTGTAGGACTTCAAAAAATGTCTAGTCTAGCCTCTCTCTTCATTTTAGAGATGAGAAAAATGAGGCCCAGGAAAGGGAAGTGTTTTGCTTAAGGTCACACATGTAATAGGTCTTTTTGTTTCCACTATGTCTCCCAGTGGTAGAAATGGAGGTAGAGATGGAATGACACATATAAACTCTGGCAGGCCCTGTCAAACTGCAGGTGCTTTAGATTCAAGCTTTGCAAGAAAATTTGCTTCCCTGGCTTCTATCCCCCAAGGTGTTGTATTCCTCTAATAAAAAATCAACTTCTTGGGATGCGGGGGTCCAGCCTCCATGGGGTCCTTGGAACCTGACAGGAGGGATAAGGGGTAAAGGCAGGAGCAGGTTGACTGTCAGCTGCTTGGATTTATTTTTATAGTCTCAGAATCATGTATGCTTCAAGCAAGCATGCTTCAAGCTAAGATCATTTCCTTGGTTACAAAAGTACACAATTTTCATCATCAATCATATAATTCATGCAGTTACAAGTTTTAATCATGTGATTACAAGTTTAAGTAATAATCATATAGTTAATTGATTTTCTTAATCCCTACTCAGACCATGATGACCTCAACCTATCTGTTACCTTATTTATTACTACATTGTATAATTGTTAATTCATTTAAAGTTATTAATTAAGCAATTCTTTTAATGGAAAGTTTTTTATATTTTCTGTGTAAGTAATGTTTTTCGATACGCTTCCTTAACAATCTATAGTGAGGGTCTTTATGCTTGTCCACCCATCCGTTAACTCTTACAATAACCAATTTTTCTTTCAGGCCTTGTTGGTAGAAACCACAGTTTCTGTGACTTTTTTATTCTTTCCCATGAAACTAAGGCTGCTGGAGTTCACATATCGGTCACCTGTACTAACTATTCTCTCACCATCTTTTTCATATATTCCTGTGTGTGGTAAGGGGGACAAAACTATTAATTTCCCTGGAATTCTATCTGACCCATCTTATATCTGTATTCCCTGTATATATTCTGACATCTCCTTAGAATTCCCAGTGTTGGGTTTTCCAGAGATTTCATAATGTTGAAGCCTTTTGTATGCCTCAGGGAGAGGCAGTCCTGTTAAATTTGGACAGAGTTTACAATCTGTTTTATTCAAGGAATTTTTCTGAAATCCTTTATAGTCATTCCACTATTAGGGTGAGTAAATATTGCAATCAATAATAAACCTATAAATATTGGTATGCATGAAATCCCTATATATATATTGAAGAAGGAAATGTTGTTCCATCAGTGTGACTGCCTTGAGTCTTCTTGCTGCCACTGTGTCAAACAGCTTAGAGACCCTGGCTCCCAACATTGGGACACTTTTTTTCTTTGTTTCCCCAGCACATGCATACATAGTTTATTGTAGTTGCTTGTAGTTTGGTTGATTGATTGACTGATATGCAGTCATTTAAGAGCCATCCTAGCTAAATTGAAAGAGGTTCATTACAGAAGCTGAGGTTGAAAAGATCCAAGGTTAGTTCCTGCTTCATATAGACTATTTGGACAAGTCATTTAACCTCTGAGTTTCTTTATCTGTAAGTAGGTATAATAATATCACCTTGCAGGGTTGTTTCAAGTAGCAGATGAAAATGATATATTTTAAAGCACCTTTGTAAACTTTAAAGGTGCTACATAACTATAAGCTATACTATAGTTATGGATGGTAATCTGTAGAGCATATAAACATATAAAAAGCAAGTCTAGGATAGTGGGGAAGGAGGAATATTTGGTAAATGTTATAAATGGCTCGTGAATACTTAGTCCAGAATGATTAAAATTTTTTTTAATTGACATCTTAATTAGTGGTACACTTCTCTCCAGGGGAGAGGGACCCCAAAATCCCAAAATGTTAGGTATTATATGCACTTTTAAAGGCTTTGTTCCTGCCCCTTCGTGCCAATCATTGGGTCACAATCTAATTTATACATTCCTCCCCATAAGTCTCCCCCCACTCCCACTCATTATACTAATGAGCAAGAACAGCTACAGACCCTAGGTTAGTCTTAGAACTAGGTGGGGCTGACCTGACCTAATCTCAGGTTTTGATCTGATTGAGGCTAAGTCTTTTGTCTTAACTCACATACCTGCCCATAAGGCAATAATACTGGCAGACCCCAGTCTTTGTAATGTAAACTAACAATTCTCCCTTCACATTCTTGTGGAACCCAGACACCCCCATATTCCTCACTGTAAGAAGCTATGTTATTCTATTAAGGTAATCCTTTTTACTTTCCTATGTATCATATCCATGGTAAACTCAATAACTGCCTTTCATTTTGAGTAGGGTCAATACACTGGGTTCAAATCCGCTCTCAGACACTTAATAATTACCTAGCTGTGTGGCCTTGGGCAAGCCACTTTTAACCCTATTTGCCTTGCAAAAAGCTAAAAAACAAAACAAAACAAAAAAAGAAGCCAATGAGATTAAATGACCGCTAGGAGTCTGGAAATATACAAGTGCTAAATATCTAGCCTTAGTATATATAACTTAAATATGCTGTCATTGTTGTTGCTTTAAGTGACTTGCTGCATAGCTCTGAGTTTTTAAGGTTAAATTTGAACTCAAGACTTCTGAATCATTATGTTCAGAAGTAGGTTCTATTAGGGCTTTAATCTTCAGTTGAGTTTGTTGAAAATAGTCAGCTTTTTCTTTTTTTAATTAGGTTTCTTAGGTGTTTGAGGAATGAAAGCACAAAAATGAAAAACTTTTCTTTAGGGACTTAAAAGAAAAGAGAGTTCTCTGGACTTACATCTATGGGAAAAAAAACATTATTTCTCTTTTGAGACACCTGAGTTTAGCCTGTTTTATTATAGACAGGATTAAACCTTTTATTTCTATCTGAATTTGAACTAGGAAAGGACATTCTCCAGAGAATCCAGGGTGGAAGAAAGGCATGACTTTGAGATGCTCTTTCTTAAAATAACCAGAGAAGTGACCTCATGTACCAGGTGATAGCCTGGAATTGCAAAGGGATATCATCTTGTTAGCCTGCTGCTTGACGCCACAGAGCCAAATATATACAGAGCATGTTGTGTCATATCCTGTGGGGCAGGCTATGTCTTGTAGAGGGGAAGCTAATTGACAAAGGTAAAGAGACAATGCTTGGCCCAGAACCTAGGAAGGAAAAGGAGACCATCACTGCCAACTGGAGCCCCTTGATGTGGCTATAAACTTGGATTGGACAAGTACTTCTTTTTTAGACAAATTCTCTACTATCAGTATAATAGGTTATGCATAGTGTCTGCTTACTAGTACTTGAATCTTTCTTTTTCTACTTTACAGATGAACCTCTCTCTGCCTTTAGGCCCAACACATTGTAAAATGCTTCCTCTAGTTTCTTTGCTTTTGTTGGTTTTGAACTGATAAGGACATTTCATTTGGTTGCCCTCAGTGTGTGTCCTCCCTGTCTTTGGAGCACTTTCTATATATACCAAGCCAAGGAGGAAGACTAGTCTTTTGTCTAGTGAATGCTTGCCACAAAAGTATCATTGGCCAATTTAAGAAATTTTACAAAATAAGCATATCTTGTTAAATTTTGCTTTTTCAGGGCCCTAGGTGGTTCAGTGGATAGAGCGCTGGCCCTGTCATCAGGAGGATCTGACTTCAAATCCAACCTCAGAAATTTAATACCTAATTAGCTGTGTGACCTTTGGCAAGTCACTTAACCCCATTGCCTTATAAAAACCAAAAAAAACCCAACTTGGTTTCTCAAGGAGATGATTAAGAGGGAGGATTCTTTCTGTTTTGTAATCTTTTTTATCTAAGTTTCTATTCATGAAATAAATCTAAATGGAGTCCACACTGTAATTGAATGCTCTTTTCATTTATGTTGAATATGAAAGTTCTTCTAATATCATACAGAAACTTAGAGAAGTGTCTGTTTAAAGACATTCCTGCTTAGAGATTTGTTTTTCTAATTTTCCACCTGTTCCTTTCTGAAACCAAAATTATTCTTTGAAGCTATTTTATTTTTTCTGAAGAATGTTTCTGCTCCCTTGACTTTCTTTTACCACACTGCTGCCCTTTGTAGCATGAGTTGTTTGACCACCTGGTGACTTTAGGAGCAAAATAAGTCATTGTACCAAGAGTATCTTGAGAGAGAGAAATCCATTTTCCAGGCAGATGCTCTTGTTGATAGAGGAACTGTATCAGAAAATGTTACCTAGAATTCCAGGATTAATATTTTCCAGATAGCTGTAGAGCCGTGGTCTCTTGTGAAGAACCCATTAATCCTATCCAAGATTTTGCAAGTTCTTCTAAATTTGCTCTTTAATTCAGTGGCTTTTTAGGTACAGGGATGGAGAAAGCCTCACTTTTCTTCATGCCTACTAATTGTTATCTCTTTTCTAGGCTCAGCTTCGGGCATTCATCCCAGAAATGCTAAAGTATTCTACAGGCCGTGGGAAGCCAGGATGGGGGAAGGAGAGTTGTAAACCGATATGGTGGCCAGAGGACATCCCATGGGCAAACGTCCGTAGTGATGTCCGAACAGAAGAACAGAAACAGAGGGTGAGTGTCCCCTGAGCTGGAGCTGTTTCAGGATTGCGTACTGTAGAGATTGGCATACTGTCTTGCTTCCCCCCAAGTCCTTTCTTTTGGTTGATGCAGCATAAGATTTGAATAAAAAACAAATTGACCCACTTAAAATAAACCCAATTTGTCTCTTACCACCTTTCTCTTTTCCTTGGCTTTCTGTATAAGCCTCAGGTAAGGGCTCTACCCCCTGTTAGACCTCTTGAAAATAATTTTAACTTTATGTGTTGCTTAGAAGGAAAACTGTAAGCTGGGAGTAAAGATAGCAGTCACTTCAGAGACTTAACTTTTTCCTCAATCCTTATTGTCTTTGTTTATTGTTGAATGACAAGTGGTTTCTCTGCTACTTGTGTGGAGTGCATTTGTAGGCCTGATCATGTTCTCACTAGCTCCAACTTCCATTTATTGGAATAGAGAGGAAGCAAATGTTTAGTAAGTTTAGTCTGATCTCCCTTTTTAAGCATATTTATTTTTCATTCAGATTATAAATTTGAGAGGAATGCCTATTTGGATGTCCATAGAACCTCCTACATTCAGGACGCTTGACAAATAAAGATTATTTTAACTAAGGTTATAATAGTTCAAATTCATGCAGAGTTCTTTGCAGTTTAAAAAGTGCATTCTATGGGGTGTCTAGGTGACACAGTGGATAGAGCCACCAGCCCTGGAGTCAGGAGTACCTGAGTTTAAATCCAGCCTCAAACACTTAATAATTACCTAGCTGCGTGGCCCTGGGCAAGCCACTTAACCCCATTGCCTTGCAAAAAAAAAAAATGCATTCTATATGTTATTATTTTAACAATGATAAACATACAGTTAGTGTGGAACAGTAGATTGAGTCCTGACTCTGGAAGCATAATTCCTTCAATATTCCTGCCTGTGTGATCTGGAACAGGCCATATAGCCTGTCTGTTTTGGTTTCCTTAACTGTAAAATGAAGTTTTTGGACTAGATGATCTTTGAGATACCTTCTAGCTCTCAATTTGTGATCTCATCCTAATAATCTATATCTCTATAACACACTGCGGGCTAATAAGAGCCCTATGAGTTTCAGAGTGTGGACATTTTGTATTTCACAATTGAAGAAAAGTGACTCTCACAACAGGGCCAGAGATAGAACCTGCCTGGGTCTGCCTTTGGATACTGTATCATCCCTTTGTGGGAGAATTTTTTCTCTTGTCTCCATTAAGAACCCCCATGATATGACAATCCTGAATGGACCCAAAACAAGTGTATCCCAGCATCTGGCAGAACCTAAATTCCTCCTAATTATCTCTGGCATTCCTAAAAATTTACTGAGGTCAAGTGATATTCTGGGTGCAAACACCCTCTAATTACATAAAAGTAGATTTAAGAGTATAATATTTTTTCTTGGAAAAGTATAATAAATCCTAAAATAGCAACAATAATAATCAAAGTCCCCATGAGATCAATAAAACCTAGTCCAAGGTCTTTTAGAAGGAAAAAATATTTGATTCTAAACACCTTCCCTCCAGTTTGTAGGGATGCAGTTCATAGGATCGGCTTTAGTTTGATTGGATAAGTGGCGGCAGCGGGGCGGGGGGGGGGGGATTCCAGCTATGGGCTGAATAGTAATTATTATACTTTTTTGAAATGTTACTTTCTGGCATTCTGGGGACAGGTGTCATGGACCCAGGCACTACGAACTATAGTCAAAAACTGCTATAAACAACATGGCCGAGAAGACTTGTTATATGCTTTTGAAGATCAGCAAACACAACAACAGGCCACAGCCACTCATAGTATAGCACACCTGGTACCCTCCCAGACTGTAGTCCAGACCTTCAGCAATCCTGACGGCACTGTCTCTCTTATCCAGGTGAGTCTGATGCTTTCTTCTCTTGGGGTTTGCTTTCAGAGACGGCTCCTTAGCATTTCCAGTTTGGAGAGACTGCTTTTTGACCAAAGAGGCTGAGTATCCTTTATTTAATTTTGAAAGACCAAATAATGTTTACTTTAATTTATCCAGCATTTATTAGACAACAGTTATGCCAGTTACTGGGGATCCAAGGATGAAAGAGACACAGTCCCTGCCCTCATAGATGTAGAATGAGAACTCTTCCTATATGATAGTTGGGTGGCAATAATTGGTTAAGGACCCTTTCTGGGCCAGGCCCTGGGATGAAGAGCTGGTGATACAAAGAGAGAGAAAATACCAACTAGGGAGCTAGAGTCTGGGGTGGAGTGGGGGGTGGCATGGAGAATGAAGCAAGAATGAAGCTTAGAAGAGGCCTACTTCGACATGAAAAGGTGTGACTCCAGGGTGAGAAGGCCACAGGCCCAGCACCAAAGTTGTTAGAGTCAAAAGTATAGCCAGGGGAATGAATGGTACTTACCCAACACTGGTACTTACCCAACATTTTATATTGTTTTATATTTTTGATAAATAGGAATTGTTTTACATTTTGATAAATATGGAATTCTAGTCATATATTAAAACAAGGACTTTTTTAATGGTTATTTTTCTTTGTCAATACTCTTTCCCTGGGGTAGGAAAATCACATTTAGGGTTCAGGACTTTGAGATATAATGTGAAGGATTCTTTGCTAGAGTCTTTGAAGATTAAGTTAACTGGGATTCAATATACCTTTTACAGATTCCATTAAGGAGTTTCATTCATTGACAGCTTTCTGTATCTTTATTTAGGTTGGTACAGGAGCAACAGTAGCCACTTTGGCTGATGCCTCTGAATTACCTACTACTGTCACTGTTGCCCAAGTGAATTACTCTGCTGTGACAGATGGAGAGGTAAGAATAAAGGTTATATCTATACTTTTGCCTCATGAAACTAAGGAAAGGAGAGCATCCTTTCTGTAGATTTATTTTCCTTACATCTTTAGGAGAAATAACAAACCCTAAGTTTCATAAAGGGTCTTGTGCTTTGTATAAGATATTTTATAAGGCACATAGCAATGTCTGCAGTAAAGTAGTATATACGTATACATACACATACATGTATATATGTTATCTTCTGTGAATATCAAAACATTTTTCCTTCTATTAAAAAGATAGATTCCTAGACAGTTTAAGCAAATTTAATCATTGAGGAAAGGGAATATAATTTCTTTAGAGGGGAAATATTGTCTCTAAATCTACTACTCTTGGCTTAAGTGTCTATAATTTATTTAAGATTTTTTAAAAGCATTTGAAAAAGTTTCACATTAGAATCTTCCCTAAACTATTTTTTTTAATCTTGGGATTTGTCAGGATTAGAGAATTGGCTCAAAGACAAGAAACAAAAAGTGTAGAGATAAACAATCAGTTCAAGATAAGTAGTGTTAACAGTAGGACCAGTGTTAGGACTAGTCTTATTTAACATCTTTTTAGAAGTGATCAGGAAAAGATAGTACATAGTAAAATATTCCTGTTAGTACATGACTGAGAGCTCTCCCAAGTTCAAGCTAAAAAAGGTAAACTGTAGGAAACCCTTGCATAAAAGTGACAGTTGAAGTTCATACATGTAAAAAGAAGATAGTCCATTTAGAAAATAATATTGTAACTTCGTGAGCCCTGAACTATTAGTTAAAACCCAGAAACAGGTTCTTGGAATCACTATAGGCCATTTTCTGGTGATCTATATCCCCCATTGGAGGAAGTGGTGTGGACAAAGGCCAAGGAACAAGAAAATAAAGCCTAGGTCTAATATAGGTGAATAATGTAGCTGTGCCACATTAAAGGGTAAAATGAATGCATTTATATTTTTAAAAAAGTAATGATGGAGCTGAAGGCCATACATTTTATACAAATAATTTTATTTGATTATCAAATCTGGTTTCTCTCACTTCAATATAATTTTTTTAAGACATTGATATACTCTTTTATCTTTACCTTGTTATACTCTCAGAATTGTAATTGATACAGACATAATCTTGACCACATATTAATGCCAGTGAACTAATTACACAAGCTGACTTTACGGGAAAATTAGTGTTTTGATTAGTATCTTCCACTAAGGCCTTTGAAAGTACCTTATAAAATTTAACCTTATAAAAATTAGTGTCAGGGCGGCTAAGTGGCGTAGTGGATAAAGCACCGGCCTTGGAGTCAGGAGTACCTGGGTTCAAATCAGGTCTCAGACACTTAATAATTACCTAGCTCTGTGGCTTTGGTCAAGCCACTTAACCCCGTTTGCCTTGCAAAAACCTAAAGAAAAAAAAATTAGTGTCTCTTTCTTCACAATTTTAAGGAATATCTTTTTCCCTTCATACTATTTCATTTACAGTTCTAATCTAATGCCCCATCATAATAGGTAACTGAGCTTTCAAAATCTATTCCATTATTAACCTAATTTCTGACAGAGTCAATGAACTCAAGATGCAGAATGAGGCACACATTTTTCAACATGTAAATGTGGGAACTTGATTTGCTTGACCATTCATCTTTGTTATAAGGACTTGGTTTTGGTTTTGTTTTGTTTTGCTTTGCTTTTGTCCCAATATAGGGAAAGAAAGTGAGAGGAAGAGAAAATAAATGCTTACTAATTGGGGAGAAAAAGTTTATCGGATAACAACAAATATAAAAAGAAAAAACCCAAAATTTATACCTGTGTCAAACAGGAAAGAGCTGCTATGAATATTTTTTGCATGTCCTTTTTCATGATGTCTTCAGGATATAGACTTAGTAGTGGTATTACTGGATCAAAGGGTATGCACAATTTTATTGCTCTTTGGGCATAACTCCAAATTGCTCTCTAGAAAGGTTGGATCAGTTCACAATTCCACTAGCTGGCATTAGTGTTCCAGTTTTCCCACTTCCCCTCCAACATTGATCATTTTCTTTTTTAGGTATATTGGCCAATCTGATAGATATGAGTTGGGTTCCTCAGAGTTGTTTTACTTTGCATTTCTCTAGTCAATAATGATTTAGACGGGCCGCTAGGTGGGGCCTAGAGTCCCATAGAGAACCAGCCCTGAAGTCAGGAGTACCTGAATTCAAATCCATCCTCAGACACTTTATAATTACCTAGCTGTGTGGCCTTGGGCAAGCCACTTAAACCCATTTGCCTTGCAAAAACCTAAAATAATAATAATAATAATGAGGATGATGATGACGATTTAGAGCAATTTTTCATATGACTTTAATTTCTTCATCTGAGAATTGCCTTTCCATTTATCAATTGAGAAATGACTTGTTTTCTTAGAAATTTTATTTTCTATATATTTTAGAAATGAGTCCTTTGTCAGAAACACTAGTTGTAAAAAGTGTTTCCCAACTTAAACATTCCTTTTAATCTTGTTTACATTGGTTTTGTTTGTATAAAACCTTTTCAATTTAATTTAATCAAAATTATCAATTTTTTTTCTTTTATAATGTTTTCTATCTCTTCTTTGGTCATACACTGCTTCCCTTCCCATAGATCTGACAGATAAACTCTTCCTTGTCTTCCTAATTGATTTATGATATCACCTTTTATGTCTAAATCCTCTACTAATTTTGACCTTATCTTGGTGTGGGGTGAGAGATGTTGTTCTCTCCTGTCTCTTGGAACAACACTTTAAAAGAAGGTAATAAAGCTTTAAAATCTGTAATATTTTACATTCTCTACTGATAGTCATCAATACACATTTTTACATTTCTACCCAGTTATAATTAGTATATACCCATAAGCATGCTACACTTAATATTTATATTTTATATTGTCCCATATAAAGTTTTCTAGGTATGGGAAAATAGAATATAATCCATATTCTTTTCATTTCCATAGCTACATGGCGGCAGACCATATATTGTTCAGCCTCTGCTTAACTCTCCATTAATCAAATCACCTTGCCCTTAGTACTCTGTTGCATTCCTGAAAAGTGCTGTTTTAGGGTCACTCTATCTCCCCCTTTGGCCTCCTAAATTAATCGATTTTTGAGCACTAAATATGGTTCTCATTTTGTCCTTAGTACTGTCCTTAACGCAATGGGAAGATGCAAGGAAATAAAAGATCATTGCTGCCTTCTTTAGAAGTTAGCACATAGAACAAATACATAAGCAAAAGGCATGTAAGGCTAACAAATGATAACAGCAAAGTGTACATAAGCTATATACAAAATTTCACAAAAATTTTTTCTTACAAGTTTCAATGTGGAGATGAGTGTACAAGTGTAGATGATTTCATTTTAGAGATGAGAAGATTAAGGTCCAAAGTCACCCAGCTAACCATTGAAAGAACTGTTAAATAGAACTGTGGTCTCTTGACCTCTAGTCCAGTGCTCTTTCCATTATCCTACAGTGATGATGCTCACTATTCTTATACTAAAATTATTCTTCTTGGTGTTAATGAATTCTTGTTCAATTGATGAATTAGATATGTTTTATTTTAAAATTGGAAGTAAAAATTCAAAATGGCAGCATTACAAATGATATTTAGATAGCATTAGCCTCTGTCCACACACCTCCAAGGAAGAACCTTTCTAAGACAACCATTTCACCAGTGGCTGGCTCTAATTGTTGGAAGTTTCGTTTCTTGACATCATGCATTAATTTGCCTCTTTGCACTTTTCACCTATTTGTTGTTCTTGTTTAAGTCCTCTGGGACCAACAGATCTATGTACTGTCTTTCACATTATAACCTTTCAGACCTTTCAAAACAGCTTTTACATCCCTAGTTATTTTTTTTATCTAGACTCCTAATATCTCCTGATTTCTTTTTCCTACTTCTCTTCCTCTGAACTTATCATGGATAAATGGACAAAACTCCTGTTCCTTTTATAGATACTATTCATGCCCAGAGATTCTAGATTTCCATATAAAATGTGTCATGTAATTCATGTCATCAAGGGCCTTCACCTAAATAGCTTTTTTCCCTTCTCTTTCTAAAAAATTCAGGATCCTTTTTACCAAAACAATGTGATGTTTTGTTTTAATGAAATAGAGTCCTTCCTAAGAAACTCAGTGCCCCCAAATTATCAGGTGATGTTGGTATTTTTTTTTTTTTTGGTTTTACAAGGCAGTGGGGTTAAGTGACTTGCCAGGGTTACACATCTAGGTAATTATTAAGTGTCTGGGGTTGGATTTGAACTCAGCTCCTCCTAACTAGTGCTGTATCCACTGCACCACCTAGCTGCCCCTCTACTGCACCACCTAGCTGCTCCAATGTTGGTATTTTTAGGCAGTGCTATGAAATCAAACCAGCTCATCCAGGAAAAGTAAGTCAGGGTAGCATCACAAAACTTGGCCCCTATCCAAATAGGACTTTTATTTGCTTAGACCAACTACTGTGTTCACCAGGCAGCAGTTGAGTGAGTGCATGTCAAGAAATCATGAAGGCTAAAACAATTTTGTTTTATTGAAGACCAGTGTGACTTCTCTCAGTAGAGGTCAAAAGGCCAGGCCATATATGCAATCACATGATGAGATCTGATCCAAAGCAGCTTTCTTGGGACTGCTATCTTTTCATGGCATCACTTCCTTTTGGAATGTTGTTTGCCTATTGACTAGATATTTTGAAGTATTTAGATTGATGCAAGAATTTACTACATATATATATAGTGGGCCTCTAGGAGACATTGTACCTCTGAGAAAAGGAGATAAAATACTTCTTTTGTAAGTTGACTATGTCATTAATGGGGCAGCTAGGTGGTACAGTGGATAGAGTACCGGTCTTAGAGTCAGGAGGATGGGAGTTCGAATCTGGCATCAGACACTTGATTCTTACTATCTGTGTAAACTTGGGAAAGTCACTTAACCCTGACTGTTCACATTCAGGGCCATCTCCAGTTGTCCTCATGCATAGCTGGCCATAGGACCCAGATGGCTCTAGAGGAGAAAGTGGGGCTGGTGACTATATACAGTGCCTCCTCACTCAGATCCATTCCATGTCCTTGTCATGACATCAGGGCATCACCTCTCTGTTGCTGTGGTCTTCTGTGAGAATGAAGTACAAAAAACATCATGTCACCAATGTAGTAATGTTCAATTTTGCTTGATTCAGGGCTTACAAGAATGGAAGAGAAAAAGATAAAATCTTCATTTTTTTTGACATGAGAAGATTTTATTTTATTTTTAAATGAGATTTTATTTATTTTGAGTTTTACAATTTTTACAATTTACAATTTTTCCCCTGATCTTACTTCCCTCCTCCCACCCCCCACAGAAGGCAATTTGTTAGTCTTTACATTGTTTCCATGGTATACACTGATCCAAATTGAATGTGATGAGAGAGAAATCATATCCTTAAGGAAGAAGCATAAAGTATAAGAGCAATATCAGACAATAAGATATCAGCTTTTTTTCCCTAAATTAAAGGTAATAGTCCTTGGTCTTTGTTCAAAGTCCACAGTTCTTTCTCTGGATACAGATCTTTCCATCTCCAAATTGTCCCTGATTGTTGCACTGATGGAATGAGCGAGTCCATCAAGGTTGGTCATCGGTCATCGCCCCCATGTTGCTGTTAGGTTGCATAGTGTTTTTCTGGTTCTGCTCATCTCACTCAGCATCAGTTCATGCAAATCCCTCCAGGCTTCCCTGAATTCCCATCCCTCCTGGTTTCTAATAGAACAATAGTTCTATGACATACATATACCACAGTTTACTAAGCCATTCCCCAATTGAAGAACATTTACTTGATTTCCAATTCTTTGCCCCCACAAACAGGGTTTCTATGAATATTTTTGTACAGGTAATGTTTTTACCCTTTTTCATCATCTCTTCAGGGTATAGACCCAGTAGTGGTATTGCTGGATCAAAGGGTATGCACATTTTTGTTGCCCTCTGGGCGTAGTTCCAAATTTCTCCCCAGAAAGGTTGGATGAGTTCACAGCTCCACTAACAATGCAATAGTGTCCCAGATTTCCCACAACTCTTCCAACAATGATCATTATCCTTTCTGGTCTATTGGCCAGTCTGAAAGGTGTGAGGTGGTACCTCAGAGAAGCTTTAATTTACATTTCTCTAATAAGTGATGATTTAGAGCAATTTTTCATATGACTATGGATCACTTTGATCTCATCTGTAAATTGCCTTTGCATATCCTTTGACCATTTGTCAATTGAGGAATGGATTTTTTTTTCAAAAATTTAACTCAGTTCTCTTTTTAGAAATGAGTCCTTTGTCAAAAACATTAGTTGTAAAGATTGTTTCCCAGTTTACTGCATTTCTTTTGATCTTGGTTACAGTGGTTTTGTCTGTGCAAAAGCCTTTTAATTTAATGTAATCGAAATCATCTAGTTTGTTTTTAGTGATGTTCTCCATCTCTTCCTTAGTCATAAACTGTTTCCCTTTCCATAGATCTGACAGGTAAACTAGTCCTTGATCTTCTAGTTTGCTTATAGTATTGTTTTTTATGTCTAGATCCTGTATCCATTTGGATCTTATCTTGGTATAGGGTATGAGGTGTTGGTCTAATCTAAGTTTCTTCCATCTTAACTTCCACTTTTCCCAGTAGTTTTATTGAAGAGAGAGTTTTTATCCCAATAGCTGTACTTTTTCTTATCAAACAGCAGATTACTGTAGTCATTTCCTTCTGTTGCACCTAGTCTATTCCACTGGTCCACCACTCTGTTTCTTAGCCAATACCAGACAGTTTTGATGACTGATGCTTTATAATATAATTTTAGATCAGATAGGGCTGAGCCACCTTCTTTTACACTTTTTTCATTAAATCCCTGGAAATTCTTGACTTTTTACTTCTCCATATGAATTTACTTACAACTTTTTCTAACTCATTAAAGTAATTTTTTGGAATTTTGATTGGTAGAGCACTAAACAGGTAGTTTAGTTTTGGTAGAATTGTCATTTTTATTATATTAGCTCTACCTATCCATGAGCAGTTGATAGTAAACATCTTCATAATAAAAAAAAAACTTGTATTCATTGTACATCTTGTAAGGGCTATTTATTGCCTCAACTTCTGTTAATCTTTCTTGAAAATACAACAAATCACAGATATGAGAGAATCTGCCTCCTTTTGTCCTAGAGGGTAATGATGGGAATAATCAGAATCAGAGAAGGTATTACTTAACATTCCAAGTCATCAAGAGTATTTAGGGGCAGCTAAGTAGTACAGTGGTTAGTGCAGTCAGGAGGACCCGAGTTCAAATCAGGCCTCAAACACTTAATAATTGTCTAGCTGTGTGACCTTGGGCAAGTCATTTAACCCCACTGCCTTAAATAAATTTAAAAAAGAAAAATAAAAAAGTACTAGAAACATGTAACAACTTACACTAACCTTTCATCACCATCTTTTTCAATCTCACTTTCTCACTACCTCTGTTGCAATTTGTTACTAAATGTGGTGATTGAATATCAGTATAGTAGCTAATGGGATTATTTTATCTGGACTTGTCTCTCTTTTAGTTGGTTGCTGACCTTCCTCTCTGTTACCACAGGTAGAACAAAATTGGGCCACTCTCCAAGGGGGTGAGATGACCATCCAGACAACACAGGCTTCAGAAGCAACCCAGGCAGTGGCATCATTGGCAGAGGCAGCTGTGGCAGCTTCTCAGGAGATGCAACAAGGAGCAACTGTCACCATGGCTCTCAACAGGTAGAAATGAGAGTGGGGAGCTCAAGTCTCCCCCAAGACATCAGTGAAGTCCTACAAGAAAAATATATCTGGGGAGGTTGAGAAGTAGAATATTGTGGCTTTGTTCTTCAATCATCATCCAGCCATTCCAACCTAACCTACAGTAATTCATTGAATAGATTGCCTTCACTCTCCTTTTATGTTGCATATTGATGGGTGACAGGTGGCAAGTTTTGAATAATTCTTGTCCATTGAGTCCCCATGCTAATTCCAATTTAAAGGAATTAGGACATTATGGCAAATCAGAACCAGTAGATTTGGTCATTTCTTATTATAAGTAAAAGAAAAGACTTCTTTTCTTTCACTATATTCCTTGGTTGACTAGATTCGTATTTAAGCCATGCAGTAGCTGATTTTTTTCCTTCTTTTATTTATCTACCCAGATGTAGAATCAGTTTTAGATCACCATAGTGTGTATAATAATTCTCTTACCTTAGAAGAACTTGGGATGATTTTTATTTAGTTTTAACTATTAAGATGGTGTAGTGGCTAGAGCTGTGGACTTGTAATCAGGAAGACCCAAATTTGAATCCTTTCTTAATTACTTACTAGTTTTTGTGATCCTGGGCAAGTCCCAAAACTCTTTCAGGTTCAATTTTCTCATCTGTAAAATGGGAATAATAATATCACCTACTTCATAGGGCTGTTGTGAAGATCAAATGAGCTAATATGTGTAAGGCAATTTGTAAACTTTAGGCACTATATTTAATGCTTATGTGCCTGGAAATATTCTATAAATTATGCTAAGTATAATACAATATGATAATTTAAGTGCAAAATTATGTGGTACCTACTGCATTTATGACTGAAGATTAGAGAAGGTAAGACCAGTTTCCCTGGAGTAATCAAGAGAAACTTCATGGAGGAGATGAGACTTGAACTAGGGTCATTTAGACATTTCATGTGGGGGTTTAGTAAGGGTAAAGAAGTGATGGTAGCAATGATCACCGTGTGTTTGAAGAATGATGGAGAGACCAGAAAACTCATGACAGGAAGCTGTTGGAATCAAGATTAGGTAGATAGGGTAGAAACAAACAAAGGCATTAAGATTCAATATGGGAAGCAAGAAAAAGCCATTATTGGCATTTAAAAGAGAAAATTACATGATGAAAGCAGTGAGGATGGATTAGAATGGTAGGTGGGCTGGAGGTATGATATTGTCAAGAGGGCATTGCATTCATCTTTGATTATGATACTACTGAATTGGAAGAACTAGAAAGAAATGATCTAATCTGAAAGAAAATTTTCAAAGGAAAAAAATCAACAGGATTAATTCTTATTGTGTATGTGGGACAAAAGAGAGAAGGAGCAAAGAATTTCCCAGAGTTTTTCACCTGGGAATATGGTGCCCTGGGTAGAGATAGGGAAGTTCTCCTTCAGAGACAGCAAATAGGAAAAGTAGAAGCAGGTCCTACAAGTTATCTATGGTTAAGTTGGTATGGTTTGGTATCACTAAGCCCTCAGTGTTAATTAGACAGCCTGTGAAGTGACTTAAGAAGGAGCACAGAGCCAAGAAAAGACTAAGGTCCCTGTCCTAGAATCCAGTTGTTTGGATATTAAGCTAGTGCCATTTCTGTTGAATAATAGTCCCACTGGCAGTGGAGTCCACTGGGTCTCAGGACTTTTGGGAAGTGCTTGCAATGGCACAGTTACCTCAGATCCAAATAGTGATTTCTACTCATTCTTGATGTGCTTGCCATCAAGGAAAAGATTCTCCTTCCTTTATGTGGAAGTGCTTCTATGTGTCTGTAAAGTTTTGGATCAACAATTATCTAATGATTAAATATCACTTTAAAGAAGATTTACAGGCAGCCTACATTGCATTTGCAGGGTTGTAATTCCTCACTTTGAGGAGATTTCACAGACACAATAAAACTTATTGGAGAAAGGGAAAGTGATCTTTTCCAGGGTCTCTTATCAAGGCAGGCATTGGTCTGGAATTAGAATCCGTTGCTGAGTCCTCTGATCCTTGTAACATCTCAGTGACTTGGAACTTATTCGGTTCCTTACAGTCTTTGCTCAGCACTATTCTTTGCTGTAATAGAAGACATCCAGATAAGTTCCTGAAAAGAAAGAACAATATTAGAAAGAACCTCTCTCCTCTGAGCCTCAGAAGCCCACATGTTCTACCTGCCTTGTCTGAGAACGAGAAAGTAGGCAGCCATAGACAAGAAGCTTATATGACTTTGCAGAAGCTTCTAACCAGCAGATTGGATGTTTCAGTAAAGTATAGGTACCCTGGGAGTAGTGGGGATGGTGGAAAATATGAGACAGGCCCTGGCTCCTTTCACAGTTAGGGCAAGCGTTTATTTCTAAAGTCTACATGGGGAATAGTTTCCCTAGAGGTCTTATTAACAAGTTCAAATGCAGCTGAGGTGACTGTGGTGTTTACACCAAAGGAAAAGGCCCAGGATTTACTATGGCATGTAGGAGTCCAGAGATGTTGAAATCTGCTTGCAATCAGATAGTGCAGTATGCCCAGATAATATCAAGGGATGAGTACTGGCAGTGAGTGGTCTGTACAGCTCCTATGGGTGTTGAGACAAAATCTGACAGTGACTAGGACAGAGTCCTAAGGGGCAGCTGCTATCTGGGACCCCTTTCATTAAACAATTAGGTTGGAGTTAAGACTTTAGCTTTTATTCACTTATTCATTTTATTCATTTATTCATTCCTGTTATTTGAGATGGCACTGTTCCAAACCTCCCCCAAATTGGCAGATATCATTCACAATTCATTGTTAGAATTTTTCTTAGCAAAAATTGTCCTGGTAAGTTTGGTCATCCTTGATGTTGTTAGAGCTACCCTATTCTTACCTGCTTGCCTTTTAGGTACAAATGGAACAAGTGTGATTGTCTCACAGTTCCCTGTTTTGATCTAGCGCTATAAACAGCAAATCCTAGGCTCAGACCAACCTCCATCATGTCAGGTCGGGAAGATGAAGAAGGAAGAGAAGTTTCTTCCATCAGGGAAAAAGAGGCTCAGGAAAAAACCCAGGACTCAGAGCATGCTTTTATGAGTGTTTTAAACCAAAGCTGGATTGAGACAGGTGCATTTCATGTACTAGGTCCTTAATAAATGCTTGAAGCCTCTGCCTTTAGATTCCTTGTTGGAGAACCTATATAAAGCTTGTCTGAATTTTTATGATAATACAGTCTTCAGTTCTCTCAAAACCAAATGACCTTTACCAAAGGTTTTTGCCAAAAAACACTCTTAGTACATAGTAAGAAACACTTTTCCCTCAAACAAATGACCATAGAATATCATAGCTTCACAAAGATTTGGAATCACTGCCTTAAACCATCCTTATAAATACCACGACATCATAAATTACCAGTTCTCCAGAAATTGTTACTACTCTAGCCTCATTTACATAACTTGAGCTCCCTAGAAAAATAAAAACTTTCTTTTTTGCACATCAAAAATTCCCAGCTTTGGCTATTGGCACTCTAACATTTTCTTTAAATATATTTTCCTTTACAAAAATCTATTCTTAGATATGCCTAGCCTAGGGCCTGGCACAAAGTATATACGCAATATCTGTTGAATAGATGAATGGATATGTATTTATCTTGCTAAAATTTTATTTTATATTATCTGGCTTGACCTTACACATCTAACTAGACCCCGCCCCCCCAGGGATTTCCAGAAGTTTAAGAGAGTCAGTGACATTTCTGTGTTCCATTTCTTTCTGAGTAACAATTTTCTCTTGATTCTTTTGGTTAGATTTACATTTGTTTTGTATAGTGTGAAAAATTGATTTTAAAGTGTCAGGACATCACCTGGTGCTTGAGGTAAAGCCAACTAAATGGGTGTGAACTAGTTTAGCTTCATTTGAAGTTGTGCAGAGCTTGTCAACTTCAGAATCCCTAAACTCCATAAGAACTTTAGAAAGACCAAGAAATTAGAAGGAGGTATGCGATGGTCCCAAAGAATGCTAGCAGCTACCACTACTTTTAGAATAGGGACATGGTATTCTAATTTTACTCAGTTTGTTAAGGTTCAGAATAAACTTGAATCTAGAACCTCACAACTTCATCTTGGCCAGTACTATGCATGCTGTCACGTTTGAGTGTCATAGAAAGATCACCACATTTCACATTGTGCTGTAATGTAAGAAGGGAGCTATGACTAAAAATATTGGAAATAAAAAACTTGTTAATGCCTTTTTTAATGCTCTGATACAGCTCCACTACATTCTGATAGCATGTTTTTCATCTTTCCATGCAATTTCAAGTCAGATCATGAAATGTTTTCAGTTGTAATTGGGTACTGTAAATTTGACTGTAGCATTATTTATTGGCAGAATTTTCTTGCAATATAAAGAAATAAAACACCATGTTTTATTAATTATATAATCAATGATTACTACTTATGAGATTGTGAACTACCTTGTAAATATTAAATACTGATCCTTGTTTTAAGTCTAGATCAACCTTTCTGCTCTACTCTGGGTTTAGATTTCAACTGCTGTTCAAGGGCTACCTATTGCTATTGAAACACTGAGAAAGAAGTCTCCTCCGAGTATAAAGAGAATGGGCTTGGTTTTCTTATGAGCTATTGTACTTAACCCTAGTGGTCCTGTTCAGTATTTTTTCTAACATAAAATTCATTCCAAAAAATTTTATTTTAAGTAACAATATTGTAAAGATAAATGCATTTAAATATAAAGATAAAATGTATCTTAAAAGTCATCTTATTCTTCATCAAAATGAATGTGATGTGAATGGTAACGCTTAACCATCATAATGGATACTTGGAAATGGCAATAAATGTTTTCCTCTTCTATATGATTAAATTTAAATTACCAATGCTAAATAAATAGTTGGATAATTGGAATATAAGTTAGATGTCATTTTTTCATATTCTGAAGTTGACAAGTAATTGTTGGTATTAATAGCAAGAAGAGAACAACTTAATATTTTTAATGTGATTCTTTTGTTCACTGTCAGTCAAAAAGCATTTATTAAATGATACTCTGTCATTTATACTATGACTTTGATAAGTTCCCAGACACAAAAGAAAGACAAAAGCCATCCCTGTTCTCCAGGAGCTCACAGTCTGATGGGAAGACAATATGCAAACAACTTTGCCCGATAGATAGATAGATAGATAGATAGATAGATAGATAGATAGAGTATAAATTGGATGTAATCACCAGAAGGAAGGCACTAGAATTTAGGGAAATCCATAAATGCTTCTCAAAAAAAGATAGAATTTTATCTGGGAACTTGAAGGAACCTAGGGATGCTAGGAAGTAGAAATAAAGAGGGAAAGCCAGTGGAAATAAATGTTCTTAGTGAGAACATGGAGCATCTTGGATGAGGGCTATGTTACTGTATTACAGGCTATATGATGGGAGAGTAAGGTATAAGAAGACTAGAAAGAAAAAATTTTAAAAAAGAAAAAAGACTAGAAAGATGGGAAGGGATCTGATTATAAAGAGCTTTAAATGCCAGACAGAATTTTATATTCAATCCTAGAAGTAATAGCAAGTCACTGAAGTTTATTGAATAAAGGAATGGCGTGATCTAACTTGTATTTTAGGAAGATTACTTTGACAACTACCAAAATGGATTTGGAGCATCATCAACATAGAGATGCTAATCATCAACATAGAGATGCTATGGGGAAGCTAGGTGGTGCAGTGGATAGAGCACCAGCCCTGGAGTCAGGAGGACCTGAGTTCAAATCCAGCCTCAGACACTTAATAATGCCCTGACTGTGTGACCTTGGGCAAGTCACTTAACCCCATTGTCTTAAATAAATAAAATTTAAAAAGAAGGGGAAAAAAAGAAGCAATAACTCAGAGATGCTAAATGAAACTATGGAAACTGATAAGATCACCAACAGGAATAGAGAATGAAAGGGACTCCAGACTAAGTCTTGAAGACACTCACAGTTAGTGTATCTGACCCTAGTGTAGACTCAGCAAAGGAGACTGAGAAGGAGCAGTCTGATAGGAGGGAAAGCAGAAGAGTAGTGTCAAAATAACCTAGAAAAGTGACTATCAAGGGGAAGATTATTGCTAACTGAGCAGAGCAACTTCAGTTGAATGATGAGGTTGGAAGCCAGACCACAGAGTTAAGAGAGTAAGAGGAAAAGAAGTAAAGGCACTGATTGTAACCACAAAAAGAGGAGAGTTATAGGACAGTAGCTAGTGAGAATGAGCAGGCCAAGTGACAAGTTTTTTAAGGAAGAAGGAAACATAAATAGGTTTTTGATAGTGGAGAAGCAGTCAGTAGACAGGGGAAGTTTGAAGATAAGTGAGAGAGTAATAATGAAAGAGGGGGCATCTCCTGGAGAAGATGGGAAAGCATGGGATCATTATGCATTGAGTTCATATAGGAATACTTATGTTCACCAGGACATCTCTGGCATTATACAGTATATGAAAACAGTACTGTTAACCTGCTCTTAAATATCTACTACTATACTTCAGGAGTTGAAAGATCTATGATTTCATTTTGCAAGAATTCCCTTTAACCAATGCAGATTGCTACCTCTCATGGCTTAATGATTTGCTATAGGGTGAAAAATCATTGCCAGGTAACTTTTTATAAACCTCAGAAACTTTTAAATTTACTTGGCTAACTAAACTAGTCTTTGGACAACAGACAATACAGTTAAGATTTTCATGACACTCCTCTCTTAGTTTTCATCCTGCTAGTTGGGTCACTGTTCCATCTCTTTTGTTGAACCTTGTCCCATTTCCCTTTTTTTTCTATACTCTTAGTGATCTCATCAGCCTCTGTGGGTTCAACTATCACTTCTATTCAGTAGACTCCCAGATTGATATAGCCATCCCTGGTCTCACTCCTGAACATTAGTTGTTCATCACAGGTTTTGGTTTAGATATAGATGTCCCCTAGACATCTTAAACATGACATACCTATTATCTTTCCATCATATCCAATTATTTGCCAAATCTTGTCCATTCTACCTTCATTATATATTTCTCATCTTTTACCTCATCTCCACACATTATCATCACACCAGCTATTTCTTTTGCCTTGAAATATACTCCTTTCTTCCCCTTTCCCCACTCCAGCTTCTCTCAACTGAAATGTCTTTTTTTTAATGGAAATCTGCCCTAATTTCTGTAGTTGATAGTGGCCTGCCTCCCAGAAATTACTTCAGATTTATTTTGTATTTAATTTTCTGTATACATATTACTCCCCTTCAGGCTTCATGAGGATGACAACTTTTGGGAGGTCAAGGGGCTTATATCTCTAGCACCTAACACAATACCTGAACATAATAGTTTTTAATAAATACATATTTAATAGTTTATTGTGTCTGTCACTAGGCACTTTAGGATCTGTAAGAGTTTGCCCCAGCGTTTGAAAAGTCAGGGTCACCTTCATACTGTGATGAGACAACAGAAGGGGATTGCAGTGCTTTGTCAGGCTGTTTTTCCCACTAGTCGTGCTAGATATTCCCTAAGCTATCCACAATTCTTCAATCAAGGCCACTTGGGATAAATCAGTGGCATGAATTTTCAAGATGTTTCAGAGTTATGGCAAAGTGTGTAGGCTCAGAACAGAAAAACTAACTGACTTATCTAGAGATGTAAAAATCTACGATTTGTACTCATAAATCATGCTTTTCTGCTTTTTTGGAAGTCTCATTAACTATGCAACTTGCCCCCAGGGCTCATTCTGGGAAGAAACATTCATGAATTTGGGATGTAGAGGGGGAAAATGGTCTAGAAAATGGTAGCTGGAAAGGTAATTGCTGCCAGTGAATGGGCCTCTCCCTCCATGCCATGAAAAGTTTGAACTTCAGTAAAGAGGATTATCATTTTGCTATATCTATAAAAATGAGAAAGCTTTGTCATTTGCTGATCATTTTAAATTATTAATAAAAATCTTTGATGCTTTGGTTACTGTGAAGTAAAGAGGCTAAAGATCAGGTGGGGAGACCTGACTAAAACCTGGGAGCAGACATGAAGTCAAGCTAACTACTTAGTCACCTTTGTGATTTCCTTGGAATTAATAACCAAGTTATTATTTAACATTAGTTAAATATTAACAAGGTTTACTCTTGATTCCTTGGCTTGTTCTTTCCTGTAATTCATCTCTTTTGCTACAGAAAAGCCTATTTCCAAAGGACTGCCTGTGTTATTATAATGGAGAAGGGAAAAGGAAAGCTGAGGGATTAGCAGTGAAGACTAATGGCATATGCACTGTGATTATGGATCACAATCCCCACTATATTTTGTGGACACTCAGTCAATGCTAATTGATGTGGATAAGGAAGAGAATAATAATGGTTATCTCTTTCCATTCCAAAATGCATATTTCTTTAGACATTTTAAATTTTCTAAACTGCTTTTGGTTTTATCCATTAGTATTTTTAAAGCCATTCATTAGTTTCATGGACTTGCTATTAAACCCTTGCTCAATGGGGTCACAGTAGGGACTGAGAGGGTTAGTGGTGAGAGGGTGGGGGAAGGTCATTTGCCTTGCTTCAGCACCATGTCTTTTCATCTCATCCATCCTTTTCTCTTAATCTCATGCCTACAGTGAAGCCGCCGCCCATGCTGTCGCCACGCTGGCTGAGGCCACACTGCAAGGGGGAGGACAGATAGTCCTGTCTGGGGAAACCGCAGCAGCTGTAGGAGCACTTACTGGAGTCCAGGATGCTAATGGTAAGAGGGTATAAATATTTGATTGAATTTCTTCCCTGTTTCCACTTAAACCCTTAAGACATGACTGACAGCAAAAACAACCTTTTCCCAACCACTCAAAAGAAAAGGGGGGAAAAAAAGATTAAGCTTTGGCTTGAGTAGTAACCAAAGAGTGCTTTTCTTTGTGGCAAAGAGTGAATGCCCAGAGAACCTTTGGCCTCCTGTGGGGAGGTGGCCTAAGCTCCTGTCCATCTCTCTCACACTAAGACTTTGAAAATTAATTTGGAAATGGAAGAAGCCTGATTACTTTTCTGGCCCTTACAAGATCCCATCCATGGGTCCTGATGAGCTCCTGTAGTTCTGGTAACATTTAATCCCAATCATCAATGGCAGACAACTGGAGAAAGTGTTTCCCTGGCAGAATATGCCATAATGATGGCTGCTTAATTGTTTATTTGAAAGAGACTTTGCTTTCAGGGACTCTCAATCTTTCTGTAGTTAAAGCAGGATAAAATATATCATGTGGTACCATCTTCCTCATGTCAGCATTAATACTAATGTAAACCATTGCTCCTATGATGAGTGAGTTTCTCACCATGGCCTGATGTGATCTAGTTAGGGTGGTCAGTCCTCATAACCTCAGAACAGTTATCCCCACTTAGGTCTCTGGGAGTATCATGTCTCACACTTGGTTAGTACCACTCTTTTGGTTGCCATGCTAGATCTGTTTCCTATTTTCCATTGATTCCCTTAGAATTTCTCAATTTGATCAATAATGTGCAACCACACCATCATTCCCCCTTGCCTCTTCAGCTTTGTGAATGCCACTGTGATTCATGAGTTTGATTTGAAAGGGACAAAGTTCACTGAGTAGCAAAAACTACCTAATTCCAAGTCAGCTTTGTAGATAAGAACTTCCCCATGGAAGTTATTGGAAAGACTGAACCAAAAAGGAAAAACAATTCTTGTTATGCTTATCCTGGTTTTGAGGCAACTCAAATTTGAGCTACATAGTGTGGCGTTTTTGGTTGCTTTGTGAGAATAGGGAGACCAGTGTACTATTCTGTCAAGAAACTTGACAGTAGAGGCATTGATGAACAAATTAAAAAAAAAAAGAGTAACATGTCACTTGAGATAATGTGAGAAGTAATAGAAAAGGTAATGATTATGTCCTCCAGAAAGGCCAAGAGAAAACATTTTAATGTCTTGGTAAGACAAGGGAAAAAAAGTTTCTAACAATAACCTGCTCGTTTCTCTAGGACTCTGGGCTTTAGTGACATGACTCAATAGGAGTCACTGGTAGACTGCACCAAACCTCAAAATATTGCAGTATTTCATGTATCTGAGAATGATCATGTTTAGAATCAAAAGAATCTTAAAATAAATTAAGAAAAAGTTTGCAGAACTTCATCCTTATCTGCCTATGTCTATCCTTACTCTTAGTGTTCGTTTTAAGAATTCTTACTTAAAAAATAATCTTTAAAGGAAAAGGAATGATCTCTTTATTTAATATTGATTAGAAGTGCAGTTGCTGTTGTTATTATGTATCTGGTAAAAAATATTTTTCTGGATGAATTGAAAAGAGATTTTGTTATCTATTCTTTCCCTTTCTAGGAATGCTTGACTGAACTCTGAATACTCACTCTCCCCCATCTCTTTTGCAATCAGTTGTTACATCTCTCTCCATCTTTTAGCCAGGATATAAATGATAAAAATCAATCCATACCAACTGTGTATATCACTGCTTATTCTATAAGTGTCCCTCCACATTGAGGGTTCAAATTATCTTTTGCAACTAGGAGAAAAGGGAAATTCTGGTCTGTAGCCAAATAGGCAGTAGGTGTTAGTAGAGTTTTCCAACATGTGACTGCAGGGATTTGCTGAATTCTAGCTTTGAAGCTTATAATTATCATTTTCCCTGAACTTAACACTTGTTCTTCTACCTCTGCACATTTGAACAAGCCCTCTCCTATATCTGGAATGCACTTTGTCTTCATCTCTCCTTTTTAAGATCATTATCCTTCATTCAGTACTCAGATGTCCCCTTCATTGTAGAACCTTTCTTCATCTTCCAACATCAGTTTTCTTTTCTCTCTTTGTGCTTCTCTCTCATCACTTTACTTTTTATAAATATTTACTTGTCTGCATACATGTAGCATAGTGGAATTTAAATTCCTTGACAGCAAGTATTACATCACACTTGGCCTTTTCTTCTTTGTGGTCTAGCATGATGTCCTGCAAATTGCAGGTGCTTAATAAATTGAATTAAATGTGATTCTTTTTGCCTTTCCTGTCCTATAAAGTCATCAGGTTGTGTCATACTTTGTCATGACACTTGTAAGAGAGTGCCTGTTTCTAGCAATTGAATTTGGTCAGCATCAAGTAAAATCAGGGGAAAAAAAATACAAAAACAAAAGCCTAGGGGCAGTTAGGTGACACAGTGGATAGAGCACCAGCCCTGGAATCAGGAGTACCTGAATTTAAATCTGGCCTCAGACACTTAATAATTACCTAGCCATGTGACCTTGGGGAAGCCACTTAACCCCATTGCCTTACAAAAACCTTAAAAAAAAAAAGCCTGAAGAATTCTTACTGGAACTTAAACTAGCTTCCCCCCCCCCCCCCCCATATCAGATTCTGAGCTGGTGATGACTATTTGAGATTTTCTTTTTATCCTTGCAAATCCTTTGTGATGCCAGAGTTTGTCACTTCTGTGATGACAGGACTATAGTTTTTCTCCTGTGAACTGAGCTACCATTACCTAGGTTCTTCTATGAGGAAGCTCAGCATCAACAACTAAGTATTTTTTACTGACCTGAAAATAGATAATACTAGAGGGGAAAAGATCCTCAATTTCAGACAATATAGTTTTAATGTAGGTCTTACTAGCAGAGTACTCTCCTTTGATGATTTAACTATCTTCCTGGCCTAGGGCAGAGGAGAAATTCATTGAAAGAAAAGAGAAGAGAGACATGGGGCCTGTCTGTACAGATTAAACTGATAGTGAATAAGGCAGTGGGAGATGATGATGTTGAGAACAGGTTTTGAATTCAGAGTGGAAAGACTGTAGGGTACAGTATTTCCAAGGTATGTACTACCCACATACCTACCCACATACCTTAATTTGAAAACAGATACAGTAACAGCCTTATTGTTATTTTATGTTCTCTCTGTTTCCTCTGGAACTAAAGAAGTCCTCAACTCCCTTTTCACCCTCTGGCTTAGTGTGTGGTGGTGCCATTCAAGCCCTGAAAGGCTTCCCCATGACTGAGCAGAGCAGCTGAGGTTCCGGTTGTCTCCTAAGAACATACTAGATGTTTTAGTTCCCCGTCCCATCCTTTGTCTTTAACTCTTTTTAAGCCATTTTTGATGCAAAAGCACACCTCTGTTAACAGGTTCTGCTAGCTGCAAAGACCTATCTCCCCTAGGCCTGATCTGACTGAGGAGAGGACAGTGACAGGGTGAAGGATGGAAGGGTAGGGAGAGAGGATGTTGACCAAAGGAAAATGTGCCCAGGGCTGGCAGAACCAACAAAAGAAGGAATGAACATTTATTAAACATCTTGTTGTATGTGCCAGTTGTATGTGCCAAGTCTGAGAGGTGGATGCTCTCATGGTCCCCAATTTACAGATGAAGAAAGTGAGGTAGGTTGAAGAACAGATTGAAGAACATGTGAGTGGAGAGAAGGAAATATTCTGAGAGATTTTATAGAGGTAGAAATGATAAGATTAGGCAACTGATGAGACGCATCAGGTAAGAGTGACACTAAAATTGTAGATCTGAGTGACAAAGCCTGGTTACACCCAGGACTTCTTGAACATCTAAAACTGTTGGATTTAAAGTTGACAATTTAAGATCACAGCTCAAATTGTAAAAATGTCTCCCAGATGACTGTATCTAGCTTGTGTGTCTGTCAGTTCAGTAAATGAATATAATTTGTTTGCAAAATGTGAATCCTTGGTCTAAATAGAAATGAAAACTGAGCCTTTGTGCTTTTGAAATTTTAATCTTCCAGTTTGGTCTTTTAGCAGTCTCTTCTCATATTCTTTTTTGAACCCAAGAGGGCAGCATTGATCAATTCCCCATTCATTTGGAATGTCTGTGTGGAGATAACATACGAACAAGCTTTTGCTTCCTCATTGTTTCTCTTTATACCTCTTGTATCTGTGGTGTCAACTGTCCACTCTTAGGTCTCAAATATGCTGAGGTGACTGCTTCCCTGTGTCCAGGAAATGAAATTCTTTTAAACCTTCTAACCCTCTTCCAAAGAGCTTTCAGCTGTTTAATCTTTGACTGTGCTTTTTTTGAGTTTGGAATGGAGGCAGTTAGGTGACTTAGTTCATAGAATGCTGGTTCTGGAGTCAGGAAGACGAATTCAAATTCAGCTTCAGACACTCACTAGATATGTGACCCTGAAAAAAGTCTCTTAACCTCGGTTTGCCTTAATCTACCAGAGAAGGAAATGGCAAATTACTCCAGTATCTTTGCAGAGAAAACTCCTTATGGGGTCATGAAGAATTGGACCCAACTAACCAATGATCAGCTTACTTGGTCCTTTTGGCATGGGCAAATGTCTACCAAACTGCCTCAGTTTGTCTGTACAATACAGATGGACACAATAACACAGATGATGTGATGCTTTGTACTGATTAGTGCTTCTCTGCCCATCAACCTGAGCTAAAAATAGCTCATATTAGTTCTTGTTCCTGAACCATGAACACACCCAGATTTCCCCCTTTAATAACAACTGGGTTTACTGAGAATTAACACCAGGGATGAAAGGGTTCATCTCAGTGTTCCCAGACAGTCGACAGTGCAGTTTCTCCAGTTGCAGAATTCATAGAATTTATTATTCCTTTGCTATATAGCTTATGTGCTGGTGAAAGGCAAGTCACCTCACAGAACACATTCTAATCATTTCCCAGGTCTACTTCTTGATCAGTTCTCTATGATTTCTTTAGGATCTCCTTAATAAGTGAGAAATTTGTTATAATGCAGTAGTTGATACACAAGAGCTTCTAACATAGTAAGTTGCTCATTCCCAAACCCTCAGTTTAGCTTCTTGACTGTCACTGTCTCTTGCAACTTCTAGTCTAGCAAAAAGGAACATTCAAAGTTTGTGTTCCTCCCAGAAGTCGTCCAGCTGACCTGCCTCCCCAGACCTATTACAACCTTCTCTAGCTCTCTGACCCTTTCCTTGCTCACTTCATCTTCCATTATCAGCTGCCATGGCTGCTGCCATCCTGGGTACCTTACACATGCCCTGAAGTAGGGAAAATGAACTGAAGGGTCAAGTCTTTTAAAAATTAAAGCTGGGGGGCGGCTAGGTGGCTCAGTGGATAAGAGCACTGGCCCTGAAGTCAGGAGTACCTGGGTTCAAATCCAGCCTCAGACACTTAATAATTACCTAGCTGTGTGGCCTTGGGCAAGCCACTTAACCCCATTGCCTTGCAAAAAACTAAAAAAAAAAAAAATTTAAAGCTGATTACAAGGTATTACCATTGCATTTAAAGTGATAGCAGCCCTCCCCATTTATCTCCACTGCAATATGTTCCCTTTTGTTCGGACCTGGCCCTGGCTATTAAAAGGCTCAGACAAACTCCACTGGGCTCTCCCAAAAGAAAAGGGCTTAACTTGGTAAAGTGGCTGCTCTGGGGCACTGTGTAGTCTGGGATTCTTGCTGAGGCAGAATTTCCTTAAAGGGAATACAGATTTTACCTGCCTGTACTAATATGAGTCCTACCAACTTAATGGCAGCAAGTTTAGATGGAATGATGAATATATACAAGGGGATGTACATGAGATACGGCTAGGAATGTGAGATGTTTTCAGATCATTAAAAGCCTCAAATATCAAACAAAATAATCTGAAAAGGTTAACAGGGAGGTAGAAGAATAACATGACTAAGTCATTACCCAAGGAAGATTATTAAGGGAGTAATATGAAGGTGGATTGGAAGAGGAAGAGAGTGGAGCTAAGAAAACCTATCGGGAGGTTATTACATTAGTCTAGGCAAGTAATAATGAGGCAGTGTACCATACATACATACATCATTATTCTTGTTTACTGATTTCTATAATTCTTACTCATGCCTTTCAATTCGCTATCTTTATTTAAAAACACTCAAGCAAACAAAAAACTAGTTTGATTTAGTTTGGTTTTCCTCCCTCTTAGGGAAAAAAAAATCCTAGATATGATTTTAGTTATGCTTATTACTACTTTAGAAAAAAAAAGCCTGAGTTCAAATCCAGCTTCAGACTCTTGCTAGCTGGACCCTGGACAAATCACTTTACCCTGTTTGTCTCAGTTTTCTCATCTACAAAATGAACTGAAGAAAAAAATGGCAAACCACTCCAGTATCTTTGCCAAGAAAACCCTAAATAGGGGCAGCTAGGTGGCGCAGTAGACAAAGCACCGGCCCTGGAGTCAGGAATACCTGGGTTCAAATCCGGTCTCAAACACTTAATAATTACCTAGCTGTGTGGCCTTGGGCAAGCCACTTAACCCCGTTTGCCTTGCGAAAACCTAAAAAAAAAAAAAGAAAAGAAAAAAAGAAAACTCTAAATGAGGTCACGAAGAGTTTAACATGATTGAAAGTGACTAAACAACAAAATACATAAAATTTTTTGGAGAGGGGATAGAGGTACAATGTGAGTAACTCTGTGTGTGTGTGTGTGTGTGTGTGTGTGTGTGTGTGTGTTAAAGGGGCAAGAGGAATAAATGGATTAAAAGAAAGGAGTGTGGTGTCCAAGGTGGTAGTTGAGATCCATATCTATTGAGACTACCCAGGTGAGAGGATAAATCTACATCTTCCTGAACGCATTGCTTTGTTCTCCCTTCTCCTTTAACTCATCCTTTCTTCCCCCCCCCCCCCCCCCCACACACACACACACGGAGCATTTATCATTCTCAGGGCCTCTCTTTTCAAATCCTTTTTCTGTCTTAGGAGAAAAAGAAATAGTGGTATGATGGTCAGAATGATTAAATAATTTCCTCAAGATGGACGGTTCCTGTACTATGATTTATTGTATGATGACGAAAATGAGAAAAAGGAAGCAAGGTGTTAGAATCTGCAAATGTTAACATCCCTCCCTAGTTTCACATATTGCCAAACATTTCCTGGTCAGTTCCAAGTCAAGACTGAAATCCATGTCTTTCTTACAGCATGACTTAGTTAAAAAAAAAAGCTTTCAACTTAAGTGGAATCTGGCAAGGTTTTTTAGATCTTCCACCAACACAGACAGGATGACTTTCATGTACTACTTTGGGCAATTTAAGAATTGTTTTCCAATCTCCATTGTAGTAAGGGTGTGATTACTAAGCACACCTCTCCTTGCTAGGAGCTCCAGCCCTATCTATAAACTTTATCCTAATCACTCCAAAGTGCAAGAATTAGCAAGAACTATATGAAATCAAAGCACATACATAGCTCACCTCAGAGAGTAAGCAGTATCTAAATGAGGACAGATTGGAGGCCCTCTCTGGCCCTATGATCTAGTGAAATACAAGGTGGTATTAGTGTTATTATTGAAAATCCTCCAGGTGCTTGCCCTACTTGACCTTGGTCATATCATCTTACTCTCTTTGTGTAGTGCTGGCCTTCTCTCTCCCTTCACACAGTCTTGGAGTCAGGAGCCCAGGCTTTGTGACACTTCAAATAGAGTACACCTTCCCTGAATCTCCCCAGCTCAACAGCTTTGTCTCGTTTCTTTTTTTTTTTAATTTTTTTTTTCGTTTCTTTTAAGATGATTCTTCCCAGCCTTTTCTTCACTCTAACTATTTGCATTATGGAATAGTATTCCTTATGTCTGTGATTCTCAATTACTCTTTCCCTTAGTTTGTCTAATAAACTCTACATGAATACTTCTGAGATCTGTGATTTCATTGATAGAGGCAGATTCAAAATGACTTGAACATACCATCTTCACTATCTTCAGGCCAGACTATTACAAAACCTCCCTAAACTTAGCTAGGCTGGTCCAACCATAAATTCATAGGCCTAGATTTGAATCCTTTCCTCTCAGTTCAAAGTTTCAAAGTTCAAAGACTTCTCAGAATTCAGGACCTCTTCCATGTCATGAACAAGTAGTAGAGAAGAATACTAGAGTAATATAATTGTAGTATATCAAGTTTTATGGTAATTGATAATTGTGAAAATTAGACACATAAAATTTTAACTAACGTAATGCATGGTGTTTTATTTAAAACAATTTCTCTGTGCCCATTAAACTCCCCCCAAAACTTATTCATACTGGAACCTATAGATGTTTTTATTCCCACAAGACAAAAGCAACTTCTATTGACTCTCTCTGTTGTCAGGAAATCTGAAGAGATAACTTTGGGTAGAGTTGATAAAATAGATCTCAGTCAAATTTTATTTTGGTACTGCCTTTTCTATAAGTTAAAAAAAAAAGTGAAATTCCTTAGATGTAGTATAATAATATCCTCCATTTAGAACAATAATTCTCTTTTTTAAAGGAAACAAGGAGGATTAGATAGACAGACCTGAAAAGATCTCTTCTTGATTAGGAAAAGAAGAGAGAGCAACTCCAAACTTTGGTTTTGGGGGGGGGGTGAGTACATTATGAAGGATGCAACCTGATCTGAATGGGAAGCTGGCTGGAATCCTGTGAACCTGCTGCAGGGCTCTATGGCATCTTGAAAGCAGAGAATGTTTCACTCTGTATCCCTCCCCACCCCTACACTGGAAGAGAATGTAAAATCCCTTCTCAGTTAACTTTCCAAACAGGGTCTTTCCCAAATAAATTAGCCTCCTTTCCTCACTAATTGTTTTCATCCTTGGAATCATTTGGATACATCTTATTTAGAAAAATATTCAACTCTGTTTTGCCCTGGACTTTTCTTTTGGTTGAAAAATGAACCCAAATGTTTGAGTTGCTCTTTTTTCTTCTTTTTCTCCTTTCTTACCTGTCTTTCCCTTTTCATTCCTTTATTCCACTTGTTAAAGCCCTCACAGGGAAATAGGAGGGAAAGGGGAGAAGGGGGAAAAAGGAGATTTAGAGAGAGGAGGATTTGGTTTAGGGAATGAATTTAAGGATATTTAAAACTTCAAAAACTTAAGAAAAACAAACTTAAGGACATACAAAAATAATTCTAGCTCTTTTTTGAAGTAACAAAGAATAGAAGTTTGGGAGTTATAATTGTTAAATGACTGAAAAAGTTGTATATAAAAATAGGATGAGATATTATTGTGCTGGAAGAAATGCTAGAAGGGGTGGCTGGGTGGCGCAGTGGATCGACCACCAGCCCTGAGTCAGGAGGACCTGGGTTCAAATCCAACCTCAGACACTTTAATAATTACCTAGCTATGTGGCCTTGGGCAAACCACTTAACCCCATTGCCTTGAAAACCCCCCAAAATAAATGAATAAATAAAAGAAATACTGGAGATGGTTTCAGAGAAACCTGGGAAGACATAAGCTAATGCAGGAGAACAATTTATGCAGTATGGTAAAGACAAACAAATTTGGAAGAATTAGAAACTCTGCTTAATGTAATCACCAACCATAATTCCAGATGACTAAAATATCTTACCATTTCCTCTTCCTAATAGAGAAATTAAGAACACAAGACTGTAGAAGACATTTTTTTAAGATTGAGAGAACAGAAGGGTGTGTGTGTGTGTGTGTGTGTGTGTGTGTGTGTGTGCAATAAGCTTCTATTCTTTTTTGAGTATGCCATCCAGAAGATATAATTTTATATTGGGGTGGGCTTTTTTTTCTGTTTTTTGCAAGGTTGTGTGATTAAGTGCCTTGCCCAAGGTCACACAGCTAGGTAATTATTAAGTGTCTGAGGCTGGATTTGAATCAGGTCCTCCTGACTCCAGAGCTAGTGTTCTATCCACTGTGCCACCTAGCTGCTCCTGATTTTATTAGAATATTGTATTAATAAAAGCTTAGCTTGTAGGAATAAGGAAGAATCAAATCTTGTACTCTCCCAACTCTTTTCTTTGAAAAGGATATGAATTCTAGCATTCATTTCTTCTTCCCCAAAACATATGGCTCATAATATGCTCAACCCCTCTTAAAAATTCTAATACCTTTCCTCTTATAATTATGTCCCATTCTGTACATAGTTGTCTTCTATGTCCTAGTTTACTTGTTGTGTCCCTAAGGGTGGGTGCTGTCTTTGGCCTCTTCAGGCCTTGGCTTGACCTAGGAGCTGGATAAATATTTATGGCTTGACTGAATGACCATTAGCTCAGTTCCTTGTGGTCAGGAATTAAACCCATGGTTTTTCTTCTAGCATTGTATATAAAAGGCAAATTTTTTGAAATGAAGGGAAATCATTATATGTAATATGCTCCTTTAGATAGTGTCTACTCAGGTATTCATTGAGAATAACCAACTATAATGATACATTGCAGTCCAATCATTTAAACTATTAAATGGGACTAGATTGTCACTGTCCAGGTGAAACACAAAGTTGCTGCTACCTTCTGGGTATTTTGGTTGAAAATCCAGAGTGAAGTTATTTTTCTCAAAATTTTCTCCTTTTCTGATGGGAGATAGACCTACATAGGTGCCCCTGCTGCCCTGGGGAGGGCAATGAGAGCCCTTCTTCAACCCTGTCTCCAGTGACCTTCTCAGCTTGAAGACAGCTTGGCTTTGCTAAAAAGCAGCTCATGTGACTGCAGTAATCCACAGCCAGTAAACAGCTGGCCAGGATAGTTGCGGGAGGAATTGGCCTATTTTTCCTCTGCACTGCAGACTCTTAAGAGCATGAGAACCCGAGGTTTGAGCTATCAGTGTGCCCAGCAGCATCAGCTACTTCTCATGTCTCTCCTCCTATAATCTGGGCTCCTTGAATGTTCCCAGGTGGACTCCCCCAAATGCATATTCCTCTTATCTAGCCATAGCTCTTTCAGGGCTCTGGCAGGTTTTATAATGGCACCAAGAAGGATCAAATATCCCGGGGCCCAATGTGTCTTTAGGCTGGGTGGAGCCATTGCCATTGGCAGAGTTTCGGTTTTCACACTGTAACATACACACTGCTGTGAAATGGGGAGAGTGTGGGCCAGTTCCCAGGTGCTTTTCAACCCCAGAGCACCTAGAAGATTACCGTCTTCTCCATTCTTAGTAGGTTTTTAGCCCTAGTCCCTTTCTTGGGAGAAGGAGGGGGTAATTCGCATTTCCTTTAACCTATCCCCACCCCCTTCACTGTGACCTCCTATAGCTTCTGCTTATCCTCTGTTATCCTGCTCCAGAATAGCTCTCCCAAGGACAGGGCTGTTTCCCTGAATCCATTTTCCCCTCCCCCAGGGAGATGAGCTGATAGCACTAGTTTGAACACTGTACAGAATATCTTAGCCCTGCTCTTCAGACCAGCTAGATGCCATACTTGCCTGGGGTTTTAGTATCTTTTGTTCCACCTTTCTCCCCCCAACCCCTCCAGTGGGACCTTGGGGTCACTGCTGAAGAACTGGAGATACCTTGATCAGCTTATTTAGTTATTCTCTACTTTTTGTGCTTGCATACCATGGGTTATCATTAAAGGAAAGCATAGTCTCAGACTTTTTCTAATAGCAGGGTCCCGTTGTGGAGTATTCACCCAGGAAGGAGGGAAAAGAATTAATCTTTAGAAGGAGCCTTCGAAGCTTGTTTGTAAAACATTCTTGGGGCCACATTCCTAGTGTCTAGAGTTACCAGTACTTTCTCTTCATTCACCAGATACAACCCACAATTCCAGTGGTTTACAGTTGGTAATAATCTTTGCAGTTGGAGTTTTTTCCTCTCAGGTGAAGTTACCTCCTTCCAGTCAAAGGTCTTTGAATGACAGTCCTTAGCATAACCTAGGCTCCACACTTCCTTTCCTAGATGCCTCCTACCCAGTCACAAAGGGATCATCACCCCAGTGTGCTCTCTCTTTCTCTACTGCAGTTGTCATTGCCTTTAGAAATCTAGCAAGTCTTGAATCAGACATCCCGTTTGGTATAAAAGTAGTCTTTGATGCAACCTGTGTTATTAGGGAATGCTGGACCAGTGAAATAAAGGAGTTATGTATACTTTAAAAAAAACTAGGGGACAATAATACAAAATGGTATGTATGAATTTATGACAACTGTGTAAAAACAATTATGTCCACATTAACAATGATCAGAAAATAATTTAGAGAGATGGTCATAACCTTTGACATTTTCTTCTTGTGCCAAGTTATTTATGGCCATAATAAAATTAAATAATTAAAACAATGAGATGGGCACCAAGAGCCAAGAGGCTGAAATGCCAGTGGCTCTCTGTTCTGAGCACCATTTCTGCCTGGGTATGTGTTCTTTTAGATATTGTCACCAGCATTCAACTTTACTGAAGTTACCATTGGGCTTGGTGTCAGGAAAGACAGGAGCTCCCTCCTGGAGCTCACAACCCTCCTGAAGGTGGCTGTTTTTAGGGTCTCAGAGAGCAGTAGTGAAACTCTGCATGTAGGAGCCTCCATGAGTCCAGGCTGACCCTGACCCCCTCCAGCCTGCCCTTTACTGCCTTTGTCTGCTCCAGAATTAGGAGCCAGACTCAGTGCCCAGGCTTAGTCAGACAAGCTGGGGTAGATGCAGGTGACATTGGAGAGATTCCCCAAGGTTTTGGGCACTTAGCCATAATTTGCCAGACAAAAAGATCATCACCCCCATATTTTCTTGGCTGAGTTAAATGTTTCATATCTCTCACTGCCAAATCCCTTGAAGTTCATAGGTCTTTCTGATGCTTTGGATTTAATGATTTGGATTTACTTTAACTTTAGTAAAATTATAATTCTGAATGTTAGTCAAAGGAGACCTTTTTCAGTGTCCATAATTACAGGTAGTATTGTTTTTATTTGTTTTTATTTATTTTATTTATTTATGTTCTTGCAAGGCAATGGGGTTAAGTGGCTTGCCCAAGGCCACACAGCTAGGTAATTATTAAGTGTCTGAGATCGGATTTGAACCCAGATACTCCTGACTCCAGGGCCCGTGCTTTATCCACTGCGCCACCTAGCTGCCCCTACAGGTAGTATTGTTACAAGGAATTTTTAGGTGCCCCACCAACACCAGAAACATATATAATTAATTGAGTTTCATAAAAACTCTCTCAACCAAGAAAATGGTGATGCTTCATGATTGATTTGTTATCAGTCCTGCCATTGAAATAATACAAATGTAAACATAAACATAACTATCCTCTGGGCTTTCTGACAAATAGTTGGCAGAAGATAGATTTTGTTTATGCTTTCAATTAGAATTTTGGTAAAATGTCAATACACTGTTATTACCCTTAAAACTTTGTACACCTCCAGTAAGATAATATTGGCCCCTGATTCTCAGGTTACTATGACAAATACAGTGTTTTATTGCTTATATTTGTTTAATAAGAAACAAATGTGCAACTGGCAGCAGCTTGACTAGAGCAGTTATCTGAAAAGGATGAATGGTCTTCCTTTTGTGTGAGGTGTTCTCTTCACCCACTCTCACCTCCCCCCATTTCCCCCTCCCCCCCCCCCCCAGCTGGATATCAAATGAAGGTGTGGTTGTGGTTGGAGTCTGTAAAGTGAATGTCTAAGTGGCACCTGCTTCATTCAACAGGTCTGCTTTCCAGGTGCCCTCCCACTCCACATCTGCTCCCGACAAAGCCTCTTTTCTCCTCCTGTTGGCCCATAGAGAGTGCAAAGACTTGAAAAGAGGCAAGCCAGATTCTGAATTCTGCTTTGCCAGCAGAATCTCCAGTAACATTCTAATTATCCCCCAAATCTTCATTATTAGTGAGGCCCCAACAGAAAATTTGCACAGTAGGGTTGAAGGGGGGAGAGGAGAGGAAGCATCCTTTCAGTTGCAAAATGAGCAAATTGGATCTAGGATTCATTGAGGGGGCTTAAATATGGAAGTTCCGACCCCTCCGAACATGGCTACAAAGACTGTGCTATCAGATTGGCTTCAGTGAAGTGGCATCCAATCATTCTTCTTCGGAGTAAGTCCAACCTTGTATTCTGAAGTGCTAGGAACAGAAGGAATGCTTCGTGGAGCTGGACAGCTTTCAGATGCAGATAGATTTCCTCATTTGTTCTCAGTTGGGGTTTGTTTTTTCCCCTTTTAAAAAAATGGGAGTGGGGGAGGGGCAGCAAAGGGAAGAACCTGTTTCTCTTTGACTTGTCAGCCATGAATGTTGCTCTTGATGTTAACAGAAATATGTCCATTGAGGAATGAGCAAGGGAAATGCTGGAGAAACATATTTTAGTTGAACACCAAAAGTATCCAGTTACAGATTGAGTTTCCATCCAAACAGTGCCAGCTCTCATGGTACTGCACCATGTGTGTTGTGAGACTTGTGTACATATATGACATTAGCTTGGCTTTGCTGAAGCTCTGAAAGGAGCTATAGGGTCTGGTGAGTCTGAGCCCCTCTCAAAGCTTCATTTTTAACCACTAGTGAAATAGAAAAGGAAATTCAAGCAGGTCCTGAGTTTGATCACCTTCCTCTAACAGGGATCTCTTCCTCGACTCTGTCTTCCTCCCCCTGCCCCCTCCCAACCTCCTGAAGTAGTGAGTTGTGTCTAATGAGGACAGTGACCCCAGGCTTTTAGGTACATTGGGTTTAGCTGTCTTGCCTCCATGGCTTCCCTTTCCTTCCTTGAGCTGGCTTGGCTGCTAACTAGGACCTCCCTTTCCCAGAAAAGAGAGGCCATTGGTAGCAGATCACTACTTGCTAAATTCTGTATTTGAGTGCTTAGAAAAACCACACCACTTGTGTGACACAGAAATGGGTAAGACACTAGCAGAGGCCATAACCAAGCTGTAGCCCTTAAGAGCAGTGCCCCATAGGAATTTCCAAAAATTCAAAATTCCCAATTTTATTAGGTAAAGCTTTATAGTCTTAATTCTCCATGTGTGATCAAGAACAAGGATTTAACTTCATTGTCTATTTGTCCTCTTATATAGTAGCCCTATCAACTAGTGTTTTAAAGATAAGCTGCTTCAAGCTCCTAAGAGTGTGACCATATGGAAATAATAATAGTAGCTCAAATTAATATACTGCCTTTCTTCCAGCATGCTTAAGTCTCTTAACCATAATCTCACATTCTCACAACAGATGTGAGAAGAGTGACCTATCTATTCTGCCTGCTTTTAAGGGCAGATAAATCATGAATTTTATAGAGACTGAGTCACCTCTTAGCCAGTCAATCATTTTATTAAACAGGATCTTTGCCTGGGGCCTAGGATATGAATACAAGAGGGAAGTAAGCACTCCCTGCCCTCAAAAAGCTTAGATTGTATTAGGGATAGTATGTATTCTTAAGCATAAACACAATCTATGCAAAATGAACACCAGCCTGGTAGGAGAGGAGAGGGCTGTAGCAGCTGAAGGCTCAGGAGAGGACCCATGTGATGAGAGATGAGAGCAAGGAAGAGGAGCCAGGGTAAAGGTCAAACAGGAGTTCTTTAGTCTCGGGCAATCAAAGTAGACTGAGTAGGAAATGTCATAGTTAAGATTATAAGTATATAATATAGGTATATTGGAGTGAAGGGGATACAAGGCAGGAGTCCTCTGAAATAATGCAGGTGAAAGGTAATAAGGATCTGAATTAGGGTAGTGGCTTTGTGAGAAGTATCTTAACAAAATGGCACACCTCTCTCTCTCTCATGGTGGAAGAGAGGGGTCTACAACCAAGAATAAAAGAGAGTTGATTTTTTAGGAAAACAAATAGGTATAGACGGACCTGTGATTTTAAGAAACTCAAAGATGGGGAAATTCCCTCTATCAATGCAAGTCAGTATTATTCTTTGTTGTCTAAAGTAGTGAGATCTTAAATGACTTGCCAAGAGTCAGCAGTCATTATTAACAGAGCTAGAACCTGAACCCAGGTCTTCTTGCCCTTGAGGCTGACTCTTTAACTGCCACATCATATCTACATGAAACATAAGTAGGAAGGGAAATGTGCTATTAAAAATACTATAATTCCAAAACATTTTTTATTAGATTGTATATAGTGCTTTTGGATTATATGTATTTTCATTAACACATTATTAAACGCTTTATGTATTATACATGTTCACACTGTTAGAATTTGGAATATTGGAGGATACATGATAGAGAAGATCCCGAAAGCCTTACAAAAATGAATATCAAGGATTACTTTAATTCTGTGAATTGGATATAATTATTGTCCAACAGGGGTTAGCAAAACCAAGTAGCTTCCCTAGCTGTTTACCAAGCAGATAATAGGTAGTGTTTTCACCATCTCTTGGTCATCATTTTTTTTTAATTTATATTTTGGTGTCGGGTTTCTTTGTAGCTATAAGTGGAGTATAACTGAGAATATCATCAGTGAATTAGGTTTTTTTTGGGGGGGTGTCATGAGAAGCAATTGGTTGCCATAGCAACACCAAGAAATTTCAGGCTCTGGATGGGCTTCAGAGGTGGTGGATGTTGTGTGTCATTCTCATTGCCTTGTGCTGGGATGGTTTATCACCTTGGACATGGTTAAGATAAGCAGGATATTGTTAATCTTTGGCCAAAGCTATAATCATGTATTTTATCAATTTACATAACCAATAGCCAGTGCTACCTAGAAACTTTAGATAAACATTTTAATTTTTTAATGCCTAACAAACAATACAGTATTCTCATTTACTACATCAGTTGAAATAGACATTGCTTGACTAGTTAACTGAATTCTGAACTAATTTTTAAAATATTATCTTGTGTTTTATTGATTCATTTTTTGTTCACTTTAAAATAAATTCTTTCCCTCTACCCAATGAACTGCACCTTTCAACAAAGATTAAAAAGTGGGATAGGGAGAGGGAATTAAACCTCAATGGAGACAATATTCCACCCCAATAGTCACCCAGTTCTATAATGAAAGAAGGAAGGTACATTTTTTGAATGAACTCTTTTTTGGGACCAAGTTTAATCATAATTATTCAAAAGTTGGATTTTTTCTTATTGTTCTTTCCATTCACATTGTAACAGTGATTGTTTCCTCTTTCTAGATGCTTCACTTTGTATCTGCTCATTCAAGTGTTTCTGTGCCTCTCCAAGTTTCTTCATGTAGTATGTTTCATGTAGCATAATAATATTCTATTCAAGTGCCACAATTTGTTTAACCATCCCTCCATTTGTGGGTACCTATATTGTTTCCAGTTCTTTACTATCATAAAAAATGTTGTTTTGAATATTTGGGGATATATGGAATCTTTTTTACTCTTCAATTTTCTTGGTATTTGCTGAGCAATAAAATCTCTGGGCCAGCAGATATGTACATTTGCATCATTTTTTTAGCCTAATTCCAGATTGTTTTTCATAAAGGTTGGGCCAATCTCAATTTATTAGCCTACCTGTCTTCCTGCAGCTTCTCCCTACATTGACTGTTTCCACTTTTATCATATTTGGCAAGTGTGAAATGTATGAGATGAAACCTGGATTGTTTTGATTTACACATTTTATTACAAATAATTTGGAGTAGTCTTTTATATGGCCTTAAATAATTTGCAATTCTTTTTTTTTTTTGAGAAAGGAGAGGAATGTGTAGTCAAAAAAGCACTGAATTTGAAGTCCTTGTATTTAAATCCTTATTGTCACTTACTGCCTGTGTGACATTGGAAAAGTCACAACCTTTCTGGGCCTCAGTTTTCCCATCTACAAAATGAGACATCAGACTAAACATGGATTCTTAACCTTTTTTGTATTATGAAACCTTTGACCATCTAGTGAAATATAATCCCCTTCTTAGATAATTTTTTTCTGAGGTTTGTTGGGCGCTTTTTAAACTTCCTAATTGAAAGAGATATTAAATTGCAGTTTGAGGTTAGTGAAAATACAGGCATATTTTTTTTTCTATCAAAGATCACAAACCCAGGAGCAGCTAGTGGTGTAGTGGATAAAGCACTGACCCTGGAGTCAGGAGGAGCTGAGTTCAAATCCCTCCTCAGACACTTAATAATAACTTAGCTGTGTGACCTTAGGCAAGTCACTTAACCCCAATGCCTTACAAAAAACACACATACAAAAAAAAGATCACAGACCCCCTGAAATGTATTCATTGTTCCTTTGAAGGTATGTAGCCCTAAGTTAAGAATGCCTAAAATAGGTTATCTATAAAGTCCCTTACAATTCTAAATCTATGATCATAAAAACCCTCCCCTTAAAAGTGAAAAATTAGACTCAATTGGATTAGGTGAAACATTCCAAAGGGTATTCCATTCAAGGATTTGCCTTTGAAAACTTCTTACTTAGAATCCTCTGTTCAAGTGAAAGAAGAAGGAGTTTTGTAATTTATTTCAGTTCTGGCAAAGTAGATTCAGAGTAAGTCTACAGCTTTCTGAGGAGATTCAGCATTTTGAAACTAAAGTACAAAGAACCTGGGATCTACTTCCCGGACAAAAGGAGAAAAGATTAGGGAAAGAATATCTACTTCCACCTTAAGCAAAAGCAATGCTGGAGGTTATATATTTGGAAAATGAGATATACTACTCCATCTACAAAAGGAATTTTATATCAGTCCACTCTAAAAAGGATTCCTCTTTTTTTTAATAATAAAGTACAAAGTCAAGGTTATTTAGAAACTGTAAGACATTAAAAGCAAGGATATAACAATTTAATAAAAGACTGACAGGATTTATGATATGTGCAACTTTATAATAGAAATACATAAACCTGTCATATCTAGGACCCAAGAAAACATATATGAGGACTTTGTCTCCCACAGATTCTAGTAACATTCTTGATAGGTCTCTTGAGGTCTTTGAAAAGCTAAAGAGGCCCTAATTTTAACCTACTTAACATACCTAAATGACCCTTTCCTTCTATTTCATTTTTCATTTAGGGTACTACTTAGGATTTGGGACTCCTTTTAAAGTTCATCTAGGGGGACAGCTAGGTGGCACAGTGAATAGAGCACCAGCCCTGGAGTCAGGAGGATCTGAGTTCAAATGTGACCTCAGACACTTAATAATTACCTAGCTGTGTGGCCTTGGGCAAGCCACTTAACCCCATTGCCTTAAATAAAATAAATAAAAATAAAGTTCATCTAGGGGCAGCTGGGTGGCTCAGTGGATAAAGCACCAGCCCTGAATTCAGGAGGATCTGAGTTCAAATCCAGTCTCGGACACTTAATTACCTGGCTGGGTGACCTTGGACAGGTCATTTGACCCCACTGCCTTGCAAAACTAAAAATTATAATTATAAAAATTAAATTAAATAAATAAAAATAAAGTTCATCTAGTCCACTGCCTTACTTCTATGAATGAGAAACGAGACCCAGAGAGGTGACTTGCCCAAAGTCACGCAATAAATCATGGGAGGACCAGAATTAGAACCAAGTCATCTTCACTACTACTGACCTCCCTGTAATTTCTGTATTTCCCTAAAGCTACTGAATTTCCTTAAAATTGTTGTTCATAATCATTTCAAATGTTACACCTTTACTAAATTCTTCAAGATACCAGCCCCAAAGCCTTAGAGATTCAGATCTCTGAAGATTGTATCTAGAAATGAAAAGAAAGGGTGTGTAAATAACACAACCAACCTCTTGGTCCACTGTTCTTCCTAAAATGTATTCTCTTAAGGAGTTTGTCCATTCAAGTTAACTTAGTTAATAATAATAATAATAATAATAATAATAATAATAATAATAATAATATTTTCCCTTCATTTTCGAAGAAGACCACATCAGGGAGATGATGACATGAAATGCACACGAATTGGATTTGAGTAAGGGGATGCTGTACTAAGTCCAGCCTCACTTTCTCCTCCAGAGTCATCTGGATCTAGTGGCTAGAGAGGAATCAGGATTGCAGTGAGGCAATCATAGTTAAGTGAGTTGCCCAAGATCACACAGCTAGTAAGTGTCAAGTGTCTGAGGCAGGACTTGAACTCCCATCCTCCTAAATCCAAGGCCAGTATTCTATCCACTGTGCCACCTAGCTGTCCTACTTAGTTCCTAGGCAAATGATTACCTGTAAATTCTTGGTTCTCTCTACTCCTTCTCCATCTCTAATGTACAGCCTAATACCACCCAACATACTATGCATGTCTTCAATGATGCCTATTCTCAAAGGCTTCTTTTTTTCCCACTATCATCACTGTAGTCAACTGCATACTTTGGAGCATCTACTTGTTTAGGTTTATAGTGAGAAAAGAAGAAACAATCTATGTACTTAAAGGGCACAGTCACTGAATCCCATGGAATCCTCTGTCATTTTCCTTTCCATTGTTTAGATGGAGAAAAAGGGTAGGGGGTGGGCGGGGGAGGGAGGTAGTTAGTAAGGAGAGTATCTGTGAGGCCAGACCAGAACCCTTCTGGATAGAGCTAGTTCTTATTGTAAGGAAGAGTGAAAGTGTACAAAATTAAGTCCCTCATGCAGATTCTCTTATAGAATTGATAACCATATACAGTTGTATTTGTGTGCTATTTATCTAAGTATGTCTGTATAATTTTGCTTAAACTTTATAGTCCTAGGAGGATTTCTTCCTTCCAATTTAATTCTCATTAGAAAGCTCACTATAGTGAATAGTCAAGAATGTTGTAGATAATTATCTCTATTTACTCTTTATTTCTGCCTCTTATTTTTTTTTTTTAGTTTTTGCTAGGCAATGGGGTTAAGTGACTTGCCCAAGGCCACACAGCTAGGTGATTATTAAGTGTCTGAGGCCAGATTTGAACTCAGGTACTCCTGACTCCAGGGCTGGTGCTCTATCCACTGCTCCACCCATGCCTCATAGACACTTTAATAAGCATATTGTCCTAAAAGGAAATTCCAGTAGATCTTTGGCTAACATGCATAATGGTCTCCATAAATTTAGGTTTGAAGTACTCTTTGGGATAAACAGAGAGAAGGGCCATGGGGAAAAAAAGTAGTTTTTTTACAGTAGGAGCTGCATTAGTCACTAAGAAAAATATTCCCCAAAACTGCCCAATAATGGCAGCAAATGTATCTGGTAAGCAGATTGACTTAGAAACTCTGTCATATCTCTTCTCAGTCCCTTCAATGCTAGGAGACGAACAGATCTACTCCCTCCACCTCTGTGCATCTTGACCTGTGGTAGATTTTAGTTTGTTCAGCTACTTTGCTCTCTTCTTCAGTATCACTTTTTTTACATGCCACTTTGTGAATTTGCACATTTCCCAATCTTTAAAACATTTATATTCATTCATGTCTTCCTCTGATCCTTTAGATGACCCTTGTTAATTCATTAAGATTTTGCCAGTCTGGTAGCTTGTACCAAGTCTGAAGAAGTTTCCTGTAGGGATCTGGTGATGTCCTGTATGTCCATGATCTGTTATCTAAGGCCAACTTTAGCACTTCCTAACTGTGTGACTCTAGGCAAGTCATCTATAAAATAAGCTGAAGAAGGAAATGCCAAGCTATTCCAGTTCTTTGCTAAGAAAACTTCCTTCATGGGGTCTCCAGATCAAGAATGACAAGAAGTAAATCCAAAAAACTCTAAGGGCCATAATCAAGTACAGACAAAATCTTTGGACTTAGGAAGGAAAGACAATTAAGAATCCTAAAGGCAACTAATACATTTTCATTCTTTCTTGCCACTGGCTATATTTGCATTTCCTTACCATTCTCTTACTTCTGTCTTACTTTGTTTCTAATATTCATTTGTGAATTTCAATCTTATTAGATCTACTCACTGAACTGGTTTTTTTTTTTAAGAATTTATTTATTTTGAGGTACAATTTTTCCCCTATTCTTGCTTCCCTCCCCCCACACCACAGAAGGCAGTTTGTTAGTCTTTACATTGTTTCCATAATATACATTGATCTAAGTTGAATGTGATGAGAAAGAAATCATATCCTTAAGGAATAACTGGCTTCTTATACTTAGCTTTTCTTTCCTTATTCTGTTTACATGTTCACACCTTAACCATTCTTCTTTCTTTAGTAGTGGTCTTCATTTAACCTGCTGGTTTCTAAAACCCACTTGCAGCAAGTCAACCCAGAAATACTTGGAGATAGTAAGGGAATACTTTAAGCAGAAATTGGACTGCAACTTCCTTCTCATTTCTAAATTAATGTCTCTTCCTCTTTTCCCAGTCACATTCTTTTATTCCTGCTTAGTTGTCCCTCTTTTACAGAGCAGTAAGTATTGTTTGGCCAGTTTTCATTTTGTTTCCCTTCCATCTCCTAGCATGCTCTCTGTATGATCATTAGCTGCCTATCTTTCTGAACTCCATTTAACCCTCTTCAACTTTTTATTCTATCCCAGGTGAAAACTATTCCTTTCAGCTTTTAATTTTCTAGTTTTTGCAAAGCAATGGGGTTAAGTGGCTTGTCCAAGGCCAGTGCCCTATCCACTGTGCCACCTAGCCGCCCTCCTAGGTGAAAACTTTCCATGACTAACTGGAAAAATCTTAATGTTGAAAGAGGCCAGGTAGTTACAATGAAGAACAAATCCAAAAGGTTTTCCAGTTTATGGAGCTGACCAGTTCAAAGACCCATCCTTTTCCAAGCTACAGGACAATGAGAACTAATATTTAACTGAGACTTTAAAAATCTGGCAAACTTTTAAGTTTGTCATTTCATCTGATCCTCACAAGGACACTGTGGTAGACAGACTCCAGACACTGTCATCCTCATTTTACAGATGCAGAAACCAAGACTGTGAGAGGTAGAATGACTGTCATGCAGCCTGTTGATATCAGAGATGAGATTTGAACCCAGGTCTTTCTGACTCCAAATCCAACCCTCCATCCATTTTTGTCACAAGCAGATCTCTCTTGTGTATACAAATGGCAGGACCTGCAGTTCTGTTTAGGAGTATCTTGTTCCTTCTCCAAAAGAAGTCAGTCAACAATTTAATAAGCACTTGCTGAGTCAAGTTGAATACTAAGGATACAACAACAAAACAAGACAGTCCCTGCCCTCAGAAAGCATATATTCTATCAGGCAGACTGTGACCTAAGAATTTGTACAAATACATACAGAAATTCAAGAAATGGGTAGTGACTTCATCACTGTCTCTTTGGTCTTAAGTGTAATACATTCATGCTGATTATTAATATTTTTTAACATGCATCATATTCTTGAGATACTGGAGTCACAGCATAGACAAAGACCAAAACTTTATTCAGAAGGAGTTAGCTTTACTTCCAATTTTAACCATCTTAAATTTGAAATAGGAAAACTGGCTATCAGTATACACAGCAAGCTACTTCTTTAACTGTTCTCTATCAGTGGACTTTGGTTCCACTAACAATGACTAATATTCACTACAAATTTGCAACTCACAACCCATCCACATCTGTCCATCATGTATGACTTTTTTTTGTCCAGCTGGTGTACAAAGGGTCTTTCCATTGTTCTTTTTATATTTCATGCATCCTGGTATAATTCACGGCCAGTCCATCTATTATCCTTTCACTTGAAATATTTTAAAGCAGTCCTGAATCTTGTGCTGCCAGTCTATCTAATTTCCACAGCCCATGGTGAAATGTGAAGTTGAAAACAGAAAAGAGTGACACAGAAAACATGTCTGGTCTGCCTCTCTTTTTCTTTGTTCCTCAATCAAATTCTTGCCATCTGGGTACTGAATAACTGCCACCCAAATTCCCTCACACCATGGTCCAGATAGGAAGGAGATCCTGACATTTATCTTCACCATTCCCCAGAAGCATAAGCCATGGACACACACACTGTGGGCACTGGACATAGGAGCCAGGTCCAGGCCTCCTATGGCACAATCTAGATAGAGAAGCAAAACATAAACTTTGTAATTTAGAAAAGTGCCATGTGCCAAATGAATATTATAAGCAATAAATTGGAGGAGAATGAGCATTGAAGTTAATGTTTTTCTTGAAGATTTCTCCATATGCATTACCTTTCATTGTGGGAGATTTTTAGCCTCTTTAAGAAATATAACTGTAAAGAAAACTGCATGATACCTTTGTAAATTATGCCCAGAATAAATAACTGAGGCCAGAGGCACAGAAATATTCTTAATCCAAGCCATTGGTGGCCTTTTGGTGCTCAGTAAAACCTAATCATCAGGAAAATGGAGTAAAGTTTACAAAATTTCCTCATCACACTAGCCAGGGAATTGCCATATGCATTGTGGTCAGGTTGTTTAGCTGAAGAAGTCCTGCAACCTAGGATTTGTCATTTCTGAGTCAGTTTTGACCTCTCTGTTCCATTTTGGATACCTGTATATACCAAAGAGGTTATACTGTGCCCCAGGGAAAAGCAGACTAAAATTTGTTGAGCATCTCCCTTTTGTAGTCTTCATGATAAAAACATTTCCTTCAATCATTTTGAGCCCATACTTCTAATAGTGAAAATTCTATAAAGTTCTTATCCTGTCTCTGCCACTATGTGACTTAACTTCTCTAAGCCTCCATTTTCTTTCTCTTAAGAGGGTTGGATTAGCTTCTTTCAGAGTTCCTTCCAGTTCCAAAATATTATTACACTCCCCACAAATCTATAAATATGTTACCTACCTATTACCAGCCTTTCAGATGGACAGAAGGTCCTAAAAAGCCTTGCTTCCCTTTGCTTCCTCTTAGCTATCATGGGAAGACTAAAAAGGAAAAAACTTCCAAATTGTGGGAAAGTGCTTGTTGCTTAACACAATTGAAATGACCCAAAATCCAAACTGAGCTTAACATGTGCCATCTCTATTGGGGTTAATCAGTTTTGAAGCTTGAACAGATGTGTCAAAGGGACAATCTCAGACCTGATTATTATATCTCAGCATTTTAATGATATCTCTTCCAAGGGCAGTCAGCCTACCTTAAGCCAGAGGGGGTTTGCTAGCACCTCTTCCCCTGTCTTTTGCTCTGGCCACTGTCACAAAGGCTGGTACATCAGAGTACTGTGGGCCACTTATCTAATCTCAGACCAAGTTGGGTGGGTGGGTGGGTGGGTGTGTCCATCTGTCTGTCTTTATCTAAAAATCCCTGTATGGAAATATTAGGACACTTGAGTGATAAAATTCCTCCCTCTGCAAATCTTTCAAGATGAGTAAACCCAGGTACCAAGTGTCATTTGTGCCTCAGACAGCTTTTCGAATTAGGATTGGCCCCATGAAGATAGCAAAGGCTCAGGTTGGGGAGCCTACAAGGTGATCATTTGGATGAATCCTGACTCAGGTTGCCCTGAGACGGGGAGCTCACAACATCTGCAAGGGCGGGGCAACTGACTAAATGCAGAAAGGAAATCTGGTGGAAAAACAATGATCCACCTATCAAAGTTGGTTATGAAAACATTCCCTACCTTGGATTGATAACCTTTTCATTCTAGTTTAAATCTACTCCCTTGATAGTAAAAACTAACAGAGTTGAGTTTAGCCAATTCATTGATTAGTTACAGTGATTAAATCCATTTGGTCATCTCCCTTATCACAGTCTATAGGTTTTAGCTGCATGACTGAATTATATTTGTGGAATGAGTGATATGTCCCTTGAATTAGAAGGCATCTAAATTATTGATGTGGTAAGAAAACCAAGTTGAAAAGAGAGGACATCTGTCAGAGATCTTGGCTTCTGACTTTGCCGCTGACCTCTCTTCAAACACTAGGGTGCTGTCTCCTAGTCAGAACCTTTGGCATCCTTTACATTCCAGGGGTGACCCACCCAGGGGACTACTCTTGACCAGGATTTCCTCATTCACATTGGACATTTTTGACCAGAAGAGTGAGTAGAGGTTAAGAAAGATAGAAGAATAGAGTGTGAGTGCACTTCCTGCTCTTCCTACAAACAAGTGCATAGAAGTCACCCAGCTGCAAAACTGTTGGCAAATCCAGCCCAGCTTTCCTAACTCCTTTCTCATCCTGTAAAATAGGAGTCTGTCTTTTGCCCCAGGAGGATGCCGACTGTCCCTAAATGGAAGCCCAAACCAAGTTCAGCGTCCTTGTTGTCTTGAAGGCAGAGAGTGACCCTTGTCCTTTTTCCTTTGTCTTTTCAGGCTTGGTGCAGATTCCGGTAAGCATGTATCAGACTGTGGTAACCAGCTTGGCTCAAGGGAATGGTCCAGTTCAGGTGGCCATGGCTCCAGTGACCACCAGGATAGCAGACAGCGCAGTCACCATGGATGGCCAGGCTGTGGAGGTGGTGACCTTAGAACAGTGACACTGACCTGGATCATGGGCTCATTTTCTATTCTACAACAAAGAAGTTTTTTACACGTTTGCAGAAGTGCAATCAGGCACCATTAAGTCTCCCGACTTTGGAAACAAGTTTTGTTATCCTTTTTTTTTTAAAGGAAAAAAAGGGAGGGAGCAGAGGACGCATGAAATGGCATTTTTTAAAAAGCACCACTCTTGATTTTCTGATGCAGTGGAGTTCAAGGCAACATTGTCGCCTTCACTGTCCAGAAAAGGCCAAATTGTGGCAGGCCTCCATTCTGCAGAAACGTGTGTGTGTGTGTGTGTGTGTGTGTGTGTGTGTGTGTGTAGAAAATATATGTATATGTGTACATAGGTATATACACATTTACATATATGTGGAATATATATGTGTGTGTGTGTGTGTATATATGTATTTATATATGTATATATATAAATACATATATATATATATGAGAAACCCACATTAAATTAGCTGTATGAAATCAAGGTGAGCTGTCGAAAAAGTAATTCACCCAGTTTAGTGGGTGGCAGGTTACACAGCTAGACACAGTTGCTCTGCTATATGTTTCTATTGGGGCCATGCATTGAGCTACTGACAGACTCAGGCAGAGGTAGCCATGCCCTCTGAGAGAGCTGCCCTAAGAGTGGCAGGGAAATCTTTTTCTACTGGACTCACCCCAAGGAAAGGGACTGCAGAGTGGGGTGGATTTGGCAGTGTCCACATGCAGGCAGGGACTGTGGTTAAGGCTGAACAGAGGCAGACACTCCTCCTCGGGGCAGGCCTGGCCTAGCCTAGCCTTGCCCCAGATTGGGTAGGGACTCCCTCCTCCACCTTCCTTAGAAAAATCCCTTTTTTTAATCTCATGGCAATTTCAATTTTGCTTTGGTCAGCCCTGGTTTTGGTCTTATCTTATACGTATGAACTGAAGAATAGCAAAGATAGGTAAGATTTGAGTGAGAAAGAAAGAGAGAGAGAGAGAGAGAGAGAGAGAGAGAGAGAGAGTGTGTGTGTTGAGAGAGAGCACAAAGAGAGAAAGAAAAAAATATCTTCAAAGAACAGGAGACACCAACTACCTTAAATGTTTTTTTTTCCTACAACTTTGTGACTTAACAATATTAAACCCTAGAACTGAAAGGTACGTCTGATCCATATAAGGTATGACTGTTACTGATGATATTGGATCAGAGTAAAAGAAAACAAATGAACCAAGGATAGAGTGGGTGTTCTCTACCCTCCAGGACTTTGATTCCTGTTCATTTTCTCTCTGCTTAGTGACTTTGGAAATGGGGGTGGAGGGTTTACATTTGTACCCCAGGATCCTGGACAACACAGGTCCCATACCTGTCTCAGCAGGCCCTGTACAGCTTTCCTACCCCTAACAGTGGTTGTTTGATCTGTATATTCTTTTTTCTCTCTTAAATACAATTTCCCTGCTGCAAGTGTTGGATTTTCAGTGGCAGATTATCACTTGAATTCCCAGCGAGCCAAACCTCTGCTCCTTGAACACAGATGGGAACCCCTCTTCCTCCCTCCTCCCAGACCCCCTTCCCCCACAGTGTGTGCAGCAGCATATGTATTTAATGTTTTTTTAATACAACATTAAGAAATTCTTCATGTCTTGCTCAGCCTTTGAGAAAGTTTCAAATTCTCGGATTTGCTTGTTTTATATGAAGCTATCCAATGTTCTTTGTATGTTTTTTTTTCTGTATGTATTGGGGGGAGGGGGAACATTTACATATAAACAGTCCTAAGTCTACAATTTGTTATTTTTTTAATTATTATTATTATAATTATTATTATTTTTTATTGTCATTGTGAAGATGTCCAGTGGCTTTAAAGTCCTTGTTTCCTTTGTGGTGAAATAACCTCCTGGTAGTTTGAGAGATTGCCAAGAAGATGGAAAAAAAACGCAAAAATCCAGTAGCAGAGCATGGAATCTGTGTTGTTTTCCCATTCTGTTTATTACTGCCTCATTCAATAAATAGTTACAGATGTGGCTACAGGAAGTGGGGATGTGTATTCATCTCTGGTGGGAGGGGAATCATGGGATAGCTCTTGGCCTCTGAGACAAATAAACTACCTTTTAGGATTGACTTTTATATCTGTGGAAAATATTTGATGTTTTAAGGTAAGAATTAATGCCCTTAAGATTATCTAAAATTATTTAATTTCCCAAGAAATCCTTTGAATCAGGATCCATACCCCCATTTGGTGTTGCCAGTTGAATATCTTGCAAGTGATATCAATGGTGGAAAAGGATAGAAAGTTAGGTTATCCTGACAGGGAGAGGTTGTGAAATGTTGCACTTTTCTTTCAAAATATAGCAACACACACACACACACACACACCCTCTCAAACCAGCATTCGATAGGATGACTGTCTTCAGGTATTTGAAGAGTTGTCATCCTGTAGTAGGAGAATTTGGGTGCCCACAGGGCAGAGCTGGAAGCAGAAAAGCTTTAGCTTTCTGTGAGACAAAACTTCCCAACAATCAGACCTGGCCATCCAAAAAGTGGAGATTAGCTGTTTCCTCTCCTTTACTTGAAGTCTTTGAGCCAGTCATGTTGTTCAAGGTAGGGGATGAACAAGATAAACTCAAATTCTTGCTAGATTTAAGTTTCTCTGACTTGGTACTGTTCTTATTCATTCTGGTGAGGATTTGTTTGCAATGACATGACAGACTCTTCATAGAGAAGGCCTCAAAACTGAAGAACTTTGAGAACCATCAGAATAAATTACCAAGGAAAGGTGGGGAATCTTTTTTCAAAAGGCATATTTAAAGATTCTTTTCCAACTGGGTCCTTGTCATTGCTACTTCTAAAGGCAAGGAATAGATTAGCAGTCTGCTGTACCAGCTTCTGCCAATCAGGTTGGGGCTCAATATATATTTTGTGATCGAATTAATGTAACTGGAGTGTACAAAACCATGACAAGGTGTGAATGGGGCAAACACAAACTGGTTCCCCAATTTCCATTGGTAGAGGGACACTAATAGCTCTAGGAAGGTTGCTTGACTAGGAAATAGACCCAATAACTCTCATATTCCTATTCCAGCAAAACCCTGAAGTTTACACCATACCGAATAATGATCAAGATATCTACTGAAAACCTTCCACTCCAGAACTACTTAAGAGGTGGGCTAGAAGCCCAAGGACCATGAGCAAAGCCAGAACCAACATAGGGTAGCATACCAGAAATAGGGCAGGAACCAGCATAAGTTGCAAGGCTCTATGTCTGGAAGAGCAGAAGCCTCCTCAGAGCAAGCCCCAGCAAAAATATCTTAAATCTTAGGGATTGATAGCTGGATAGACCCAGGGGTTCTGAACTTCCAAATGTTTTATTTTGAGATTCTGGACAAGATTCTAAAGATCTAGTATCTGAACCTCAAAAATCTTGGGGAACCTAACCTGTGGAGGTAGTAAAGATCAACAGAAATGCAACCTAGAATAAGAACAAGCAGAACCTACTACCCCCCCCACCAAGTACAGGGGGCAAAACCTGACCCTGCCCAAAGCCCCCTCAGGAATTCCAGCTGAAGAGGTAAATCAAAGAAAATATCAACCACTATCAGAAAGCATTACAGACCTAGAAATGACCAAAAGGAAAGCGAAACTACCCACAATTATAGACAGAGACTTAAAAGAAAAATAAATTTTCCACGCACACCATATAATTATCTCAAAAAAATAAAGTGAGAGATAAAAATGAAATAACTCTGGAAGAAAGAATTGAAATAATAAATAACTTAGAAGAAAACATGATAAACCTAACTAGAATCGACTAAACAGTAAATAAGGATGGGATAGTAAGAAATATTAGAATGATACAAGGAGCAGCTTGGTGTTGCAGTGGATAGAGCACCGGCCTTGGAGTCAGGAGGACCTGAGTTCAAATGCAGCCTCAGACACAATAATTACCTAGCTGTGTGACCTTGAGCAAGTCACTTAATCCCATTGCTTTAAATAAATTTAAAAAAAATGATAGGACTCTGCCAAAATCATGATAACCCTTCCCCTCCAAAAAAAATTCAGAACACCATATTTCAAGAAGTCATAATGAAAACTGCCAAAATCTACCCAAACCAGATGACACTAAAGATATATAAATGCCCTTTTTTTAAATTGATCACCTCTTAAAAGGAAAACTCACAGGAATATCATAACCAAAATTCTGAGATCTCAACTTCAAAGAAAAAATACTGTAGGTATTTAGAAAGAAGCTATTCAAATACCAAGGAGCTATAATCAGAAATCACATAAGACCTGAAAAATCCTAATAAGACACAAAAATAATACTGGAAAACACTACTACAAAAAACAAGATCATAGGTTCCAATCAAGAATAACAACCTGCAAAGCTAAATAGAGTCTTGCTGGGGGAAAAAAATTCACCTTTAATGGAATATAGGTGTTTTCAAGCATTTTTTTAATGAAAAGACTCAGAGCTGAATAGAATCTTTGAAATGCAAACACAAGTTGAAAGAAAACTAAAAAAGTAAATTTAAGCAATTTGAAAGCTCTGTAATAGGACTAAAATTCTAGTAGGGTGAGAAGTGTTCCTTTGGAAACAATGTCCTCAAAAGAGATTTGAGATAACAGTGAGGAGAAAGGTCTTGTGAAGGGGTCATTTTTGTACTGTTTTAAAGAAAAGTAAAAAAAAAGTATTCTAGTATATGAAGAAGGAAAAAGAAGTAAAACTTGCTATTTCTCATCATTGGGAGTGCATGAAATGGCAAGTCAACAAGCACATTTATCAAACTCTATGTTTGACACTGCTAAGTGGTCAGAATACAAAAGGGGGGGTGGAATAGTCCCTGGTCTTAAGGAATTGGTAGTCTAGTGGGGAAGATAATGTGAAAACAAAATATCTCCATGATAAATTGGCGATAATTGTAGACAGGACTTTACCTGAGACTGGAGAGAAGCTAAGAGGCAGAGATGAAGAGAGAAGAGTTCCAGGCATTGGTGACAGCCAGTGAAACCAAGTCAAGGAGATCTAGTATCTTGTTTGAGGACCAGCCAGAAGGTCATCGCCACACCAGAGAACATAGGAGTAAAAAGGCTGGAAAGGTGGCAAGGGAGCCGATCCAAAGCTTCCTGGATGGAGTGGGCTGGGGGGTGGAGATAATGAGCTCTTGAAAGACCCCTGTGGTAGCAGAATAGGAGGAGATAGAATGGGAGCAGGTTATTGCAACAGTTTAAGCATGAAGGAGGAATGGAGAAAAGTGAGCATCAAATGGACAAAGGAGTATTCTACAGAGCTGAGTGTAAAAGTTCATCAGATTCTACAAGGAAATGGGTGGTGAGGAGAGAACCACCTAAAAGGGAAGATTATACTGGAGATGGAATAATTTGAAGCAAAACCAACTTCCGGATCCTTAAGGAAGGATGGGGGGGAATCTTTTATGTCCTTGTCCTATGTTAATTGCCTGATAGATACTTCTTGACATAAAAGGAAGTTTCTTAGTTTGCCAAATGAGAAATGATTGAATAAATTGTGGTATATGACAATATTATTATCTTATGCCCAAAGGGCAATAAAAATGTGCATAGCCTTTTATACAGCAACACCACTAATGGATCTTTATCCTGAAGAGATCATGAAAAAGGGTAAAAACTCCACATATACAAAAATATTCATAGTAGCTCTGTTTGTGGTAGCAAAGAATCAAATCTAGGGGATGTCCATCAATTGGGGAATTGCTGAACAAATTGTGGTATATGTACTTTGATGGGACACTATTGTTCTATAAGAAATTATGAGAAATGGGATTTCAGAGAAGCTAAGTAGGATGAGCAGAACCAGAAGAACATTGTACACCTTAAAAACATGGGGTGATGAGCAACCATGATGGACTTGCTCACTCCATCAGTGCAACGGTCAGGAACAATTTTAGAGGATCTGTGATAGAAAATACCATCTGTATCCAAAGGAGGAACTATGGAGTCTAAACAAAGACCAAAGATTATTTCAATTTTTAAAAAGTTGTCTTATGGATTACATATTTTAGTTATCTCAAATATTTTCTTTCTTCCTTAAGGATATGTTTTTCTCTCACATTAAATTTTGATCTGTTCATATCATGGAAACAAATGTAAAGACTATGTCAGATTGCCTTCTGTTAAGGGGAGGGGAGAAGAAGGGAGGGGGAAATGTAAAATTCAAAGCCGTGCAAAAAAATGATTGGCAGAAGCTACTGTTGTATATAACTGGAAAACAAATAAAATATTTATATAATTTAAAAAGGAAAATATTATTGTGTTTAAAAAAAAAAAGGAAGAGTTACCTGGGTTCAAATCTGGTCTCACACACTTAATAATTACCTAGCTGTGTGGCCTTGGGCAAGCCACTTAACCCCATTTGCCTTACAAAAAAAAAAAACCTTAAAAAAATGGAAAAGGATAGCTTCAGAGAAACCTAGAAGACTTTATGAACTGATATATAAAGTAAAATAAGCAGGACCCAGGAGAACAATTTATATGAGGACAACAACATTAAAAAGAAAAAATCTTTGAAAGACTTAAGAACTGATGCAGCGACCAATCCCATCTCCAGAAGACATGAAACATGTTATCTACCTCCTGAAAGAGATGGATTCAAGACTAAGACATGACCTATATTAGATTGTGCTTGCTATGTTTTGTCACAAGAATTTTTTCCCCTTTTTTACATAAATTTTTAATTGGAAAGGACATTCTATAGTAATATGTCCCCTTTTCTACCTCTCCTCAAAAAGAAAATAGAAATACATATATATATATATATATATACATATATATACAATATATAATACAAAAATATATATATATATTTAATGCATAAGAAAGGACAGAAATTCAGAAAGTAGAGACAAGCTGGATAGTTTTGTAAGTAATACATAATATATGCATTTAAAAGATAAATTGATTGATCTGAAATAGAGATTCAAATTCTTTTTTCTGGTGCTTGGAATTTTTAAAAATGTTCATTAAGCTGGGAATATGGGGAAAACTTAGATGCCTTACAGGTGTCTAGGGGTCTATTTAAAGAAAAAATTTCATGAAGAAATGAAGGGCTTATGATCTCAGGATGATAGCAAGATGTTGGATGGTTAAATGTGGGGAAAAACTGAGAAACAGCAAAAACCAATTAATTGTTGAGTTCATCCAAAAGGAAAACAATTGTCATGAATGTTGGTAATATGAAGCCTATGTTTCTCAGGATGACTAACCCTGGAATTTACCAAGGTGATAATAATGATCAAAAATGGGTGACTTTTGTGAAATAAATGAATTTCTTCCTGAAGGCTCTATTTTGGAAAACAGATGAGTTTCCTATTGGCTATAATGGTCCAGGTTCCATTGACCTGAATAAGGTACCCAAGTGTCTCATCTTAAATCCAAATAATAGGAAATATATGGATGACATGGGTGTCTTATGGCATAGTATATAGTTTGAAACTGAATTTGGAATAACGACATGATACAGACTGCAGTCTGAAGAATAAATCTAAAAGTATTATGGTTTTAGGTGAAACTCTGGGTCCTCACTATTTAAAGCAAAAAAAAAAATTATACCCCATCTTAAGATTATCCCCTAATAATTTTATTTAAATAAAAGCTAATTGATGACTCTTTCCTTCTCATCCAAATCCCCCATATGTGAATGTTTGAATGGCTTTATGACTTTTAAAAAAATGTTAATAAAAAAACTTGAGTGTAGTATAGTATAGAATCATACTCAGTACTATAGATGTACTTTATGTTTTACTTGTCTTGCCACTTGTAGTGAGAGCAGTAGGGTCATAGGTTACACATTTGCTTAAAGGATCCATATTGAATGCTTCTGCTACTGTCAATGTAATGCAAAGGAGGCAGATTCACTTGAAGTAACGTGTGTTTGTTAATGTAAGAATTGCTGTTATTCAAAGTTCAAGGACTATTCCCTTTAATTTAGAAAAAAACAGATATCTTATTGACTGATCCTGTTACCTCTTAGAATTCTTGTTTCCTCTAAGGATATGATTTCTCTGTCATCACACCCAATTTGGATCAATGTACAACATGGAAACAAAGAGTGACAGATTGCTTTCCATGGGGAGGTGGGGGGGAGGGAAGTAAGATTGGGGGGAAAATTGTAAAACTCATAATATCTTTAATAAAAATAAATTTAAAAAACAAAAAAAAGGATTGCTGTTATTGAATAAAATGATTCCCTAGTACCTCGTACCTCCCTGTCTCAACACCTACACAACTTAATGCTACAGATAAGATCTTATTATAAAGAACATGGAACACCATGATGATTTTGTTTTAGGGGAATTTCATTAAAAGAAGTGTGTTAGAAATCACATCCTCTGTGTATAGGAGCTAAAAATAAACTGTTGACATACCCAATCCATATTCAATTAGCAAGAAATGTTCTGACCACAGTAAGAGGAGGGAGGTGTCATCCATCTAAGAAATATTCTAGACCTACTCTCTTTTTGGGGGGGGTGTTGCAAGGCAATGGGGTTAAATACCTTGCCCAAGATCACCCAGCTAGATAATTATTAAGTGTCTGAGCTTGGATTTGAACTCAGGTCGTCCTGACTCCAGGGTCAGTGCTCTATCCATTGTACCACCTAGCTGCCCCTGGACCCCAAGAGTAAGGTCCATTACATCTCCCTTCAGGGTTCAAGGAATAGTCCTGCGGATTGGGGGCATTTTTCTCTTAATACTGTTGACTCAGGTCCCCATTCTGCTGTACAACCTCCCCCTCATTGTTAACCACTAGAAATTCATAAAGATCATGTTCCATTTAGCCAATTAATATCCATTAGTATTTTCAAAGGGATGTTTACTTTGAAGATTATAATAAGCACAGATATATAAACACACGTACAAACACACACACCTGGGGAAAACTCTTAATAGAGTTCCTCTCTACTATTAAGGGCAATAGTACCCTTGGTCCCTAGGGAGAATGGGCACAAGCTCCTTCCTCAATATTCACTCACCTTTTGCCAGTTCATTTCCAGATGCAAATGGATAAGGGGCAACTACGTGGAGCAGTGAATAGAGCACTGGCCCTGGAGTCAGGAGGACCTGAGTTCAAATCCAACCTCAGACACTTATTACCTAGCTATGTGACCTTGGGCAAGTCAGTTAACCCCATTGCCTAGCAAAAAAAAAAGCAATGGATAAATAAGTCCAAAACCAGTGGATACGTCTACTGAGCTGGGTCCCAAAGATTATTATGTGGAGCATTGGCCATTAAACTTGGTAGAGACTCCACCTCCAGGTGACTCAGTTTTCATTCTGAAGGTCACAAGTTAGTAACCCTCTTGACATAAAACAAAGATAACAAATGCCAAAGCAGAGGACCATAGGCTATGTGTCTACCTTAGGTGGAGAGAAAGGCCTCTCATAATAAGTACCTCATTATGAAGTCAGGAAGGAAGGAGTCAGACTAAAAGAGACTGACTCCAGTGAACTAAGACCTTTTGAAAATATTTCAGTTAATAAGTCAATCAAAAAGGCTCATTTTTGACTAGCTAAAATATCTACATGTGCTCCATATTTCTCAGAGGCACTTCCATCACTTGTCATCAACCTTTTCTGAAAGCTGACTTTCCACACGCTTCTTTGTATGGCTTTGTATCAGTTGATTCCTGCTCACCCCCCCCCCCCTTTAGTGCCTATCTTGGTTTTTTGGATGTTATTTTGGTGGGTGATTGAGAAACTTCAAGTGGATTTTTCTGATGGATGTGACTGGGTGTGGTACAGCTGTATTACTGAAATATAAAAGAAATTAGAAGTATTTCTTCTTGGTGACTGAATAAATTGAGAGCTCAGTCCAGTCCTAAACTAAAAAGTAAGCAGCACAGAATCACTTTGGTTCTAGAAAATGATCATTTTCTAGGGAGACCAGGGACCAGAGAAAAGATGGGGATTAGAGAATTTGCTGTAGCCCAAGTTTGAAGAATGATAGGCTGACTCTAAAGTGAAACTTCACACAAATGGACCAAACTTGAGGGACCTTTACATTCCCCACAACCTCAGAGTGACATGAGTAAGATTATTTAGATCCTCAACTAATTTTCCTCATAATAGTTGATAATTAATTTATATTCACAAGGAACATCTGGAAGTCTATCTAAGCCTTCCAGAAGAATTTAAAGCCTTAAAGTGTTTCTTTGGAGTTTCATTGGGATGGACAGACAGGTCTACAGAGGAATCAAGTGGGCACAACTCTTAATTCTTAAAAGGAAGGTGATGAGATGAATTCAAATATCTGCCCAGAGGCATGAATTTGGATTCCCCAGAACTCCTCATCTTCTTTCTCAATTAGTCTGCTTATCTCTAAGAAGCAAGAGGTCAGCCAGACTTTTCTCAATTTTTATTTTAAAAATTAATCATAGCTAGATATGTATACCTTCTGTGATCTGTAGAACCTTATCTTCTGGGGAAGTGAAACTTATCTTTTGATAATAAGAAGAACAAATGGCTCAAGGACAGAAATGCTAAAATTTCTGACTGCCAACCCGAAAACTGTGTAACTGTGTGATCTTGGGCTGATTCTCTTCAGACCCTAGATTATTTTCTTTTGTTTGTTTGTTTTTAATTTTTGCAAGGTAATGGGGGTTAAGTGGCTTGCCCAAGGCCACACAGCTAGGTAATTATTAAGCTTCTGAGGCTGGATTTGAAACTCAGGTACTCCTGACTCCAAGGCAGTTCTCTATCCACTGCACCACCTAGCCGCCCCTATTTTCTTTTAAATTAAGTGCTAATATGGAGTTCAAATCCAACCTCAGACACCTAATAATTAGCTATCTATATGACCTTGGGCAAGTCACTTATCCCCATTGCCTTGCAAAAAAAATTTTTAATTAATTAATTAATTTAGTGCTAAGTCTCCTTAGGTTATTAGCAAGCATTTATTGAGTCTTAATTACATTTATTACATGTACAAGGGACTGTGAAAAGTAATGTCTAAGATAGCAAAGGAATAATAATAATTCTGTATTGCTGGGAAAAAAACTGAGGAATCAATTGTCCATTGACTTGTCTGGTTATTCCATAAATCAGGGTTATCTAGGCTATAGAGAAAAAAAAGGATTTTGTACTCTTTTTTCTTCATGTAATCCTTACAACCACCTTACAAAGTATTATTATTATTTCCATTTTACAGATTAGGAAATTAACTGATTTGCCATTAAGTGATTTGTCCTTCCATATTTACATTGTTAATAGTAGAACCAATAATATTCAAACCCTAGTCTTGTGGCACAGACCTTTCTTTCTTTTCATTTGTGGCACAGTGTTCTTTCAGCTATCCCATGCTCTCCTAGATGACTGTGATTTTGGGGTTTGATTCTTATTGTTCATCCTTCATTTTTGAAGAGGACCATTGGTGTTATGAGTGATGTCTTGACTAGTGAATGAATTGGATTTAAGTAAAGCAGAGTTGCAAAAAGTTGTCAGCCTCACTCTCTCTTCCAAAGTCATTGAAATCTAGTGGGAGAAAAAAAGGAAGAACAATTGGCATTGACCCAGGATGTAGCGAATGACTGTATTAACTTTGATGTTTGACCAAACCCTAAGCACTTACACAGTACCTGCTTCAGGAGCCTTCATGGCCATTGGAACAAGTTGTTCTCATCACCCAATTTACCATAGGAAGTCTTACCATGTTTGGGGTAGACACTCCTCTAACTTGCTGATGGGTCTGAGGTCTATTGGTTACCCTCAGTCTGGCAAGACAGTTTTGCCAGGGTGTGACTGATGCACCTTAAACTTTCTTGAAGTCAGAGGTGAGACGTAAGTAGCACAGGTAGACCCCAAAGGTGGATGAACTGTTCTGAAAAGGATTCAACAAGTCCAAACACCACAGGTGCTAGGTCTCCTTGAACACTCACGCCTGGGTAAAGTTAATAGAATATTGAAAGAAAGATGGCCCAGGTGAGCAAACTTTGTATTTAATTGGTTTGCTAACCAAAAGCATACAGAAGAATTAGGTCCTTCCTTCAATGATCTTGAAATCTAATGACAAACAAAGCAGCATTGTATTTGGTCAATGCTATCATGAGGTTGGAAGTTGGATCAAAGGTGTGAATATTGAATATTGAACTTGGGGTCAGAAGGTACAGATTCTAATTCTTATTTATTTATCTTCATCCCTATACCCATGTATAGTTTTAAGTTACAAAATTTCCTTCCACCCTCCCTTCATACCCCACTCCCTTCAGTGGTGAACAGTCAGGTTAGCATTGTACATACATACTTTGATAAACATATTTACAGATGAGTAATTTTCAGTATGAAGAATTAGGATTAAGGGAAAGATACATAAGAGATAATTTTTATAAAGTGTTCATCAGATTCTGAAGGGGTGTGTGTGTATGTGTGTGTGTGTTTTGTTTTGTTTTGTTTTGTTTTGTTTTGTTTTTCTTCCTCTGGATGGGGATAATATAGTCCATAGCCAGTCTAATAAAATTGTCCTAGCTTCTAATTCTGACTTTACTACCTGCATGGTCTTGGAAAATCCCTTCTCTGGTTCCCAGTTTCTCTTCCATAAAAGTCTTTCCTAACACTTCAGTCTAACTGTGAGTTCCATCCTAACCCTGAATTTCTTTGAAAATGGAGGATGTGTGGGGCAGCTAGGTGGCTCAGTGAATACAGCACCAGCTCTGGAGTAAGGAGGATCTGAGTTCAAATCCAACCTCAGACACTTACTAATTACCTAGCTGTGTGGCCTTGGGCAAGTCACTTAACCCCATTGCCTTGCCAAAAAGAAAAAAGAAAATGGAGGATGTGACAAGGGTTATAGGTTATTAATTCAATCATTTAAAATATGATCAGTTGATCATTTAAAAAGTTAAAATAATTAAAATACTTGTAAACAAAATTTAAATCATGATTTCAGTTAACTGGAATTTTAGTTTTTGCACTCTATACATAGGAAGGAGCAAATGTCTTCAGGGAAAGTGCTCCTACTATTGTTTGAGTTGTGGATTGAATTAGCTGCCCTCTACAAGCCTTGCAAAAAAACAAACAAAAAAAAAAAGAATGTATTTTCTTAGAGTTTTGCAAATCTGATCAATAAGACTGAAACTGAAAAGAAAGGGAAAGAAAACTCCCTATATAAACCCTGCAAAATAGCCACAGTGTAGTTGAAAGCTGTTAAGGCACTTTCAGGAGAAAGGAACCAAAGTCAACTATAAACCACTTCTTCAGGTGTCTGTACCTCAAGGCTCAAAGTATGAGTAACAAGGAAGATGAACCATAGATTCAAAAGGCAACAGATTTCCAGTCGTATCACTGAAATTTAGTGAGATGAGAATCTTGGAATCTATCTCTAATATTTTTGTAAAAAAGAATTGGCAAATTACTGCATCTTGCTGCAGACAAGATGGGGGGGGGGGGGAGAGAAGCAGCTGGAGGCATCAATGGATTCACTTCTGAATCAAGTGGTGGACCTGAAAAGCTCCTTGGGAAGTTTTATTTGCAAGCTTTGCTCTGTTTTCTGCACAACTGAATGCCCTCAACAAGCATGAGAAGACCCCACTGCTCTGGAACCAGGTTATCATTCCTCTGGTGCTGTCCCCGGATCATGATAAGGCGCTCATGTGGTAGATGAGGGATGGGTTCCTGTCTTCAGTCATGAGGTGGTCCCCGACCACCTAAGAATTAAACCAGATCTGGAGGTTGAGGAGCAGGAAAAGCAGGTCACATTGTCATTGATGCTGCCCAGAAGTAAATTCAGACCTTGAATAAAATGTGTTCAATCCACTGGAGAAAGTAAGCAAAGAGGAATGAGAATCAGGTCTCCGTCAGAATAAACAGACCTTCAGCTCCACAGACACCAATGCCCTGGTGGCTGCAGTCGCCTTTGGTAAGGTTCTGTCCAACTGGAGACCTCTGGGCACCAGTGGCCCAGGCGAGCCAGGTCAGCCTGGGGCAGGGGCTCTCCTGGCTGGAGCATCAGGTATGCAGGAACTCAGATGTCAGGCGCACCCAGTCAGCAACAGAACACTCTACTCAGTGGACTACAGATGACCCAAACCGGCCAGCCAGGTAAGATGCCAAGTGGCATCAAAACCAATATCAAGTCAGATTCAATGCACCCCTACCAGTGGTAACCTGCACCTCTTCTGCATCCTCAGCAACTTGGAGCACCCCCTCCTTTTCTGAATGCCCAGACAGAGCCCCTTGCAGGCCTGTTTCTGGGGCCTTCCCTCTCAAACTCCCCAGGACTCCTGACTGCCAAGGTCGCACTCTGACTCTGGGGAGCATCTGTTCAGCCTGACCAGGCTAGAAGGCAGCCTTGGCATTCCCAGCTGGTCTCCATGAAGCTCAAGGCCTGTCCAATCCCGGGTCTTTAGGACCCTTTCCCTTAAGGCCCTGAGCCTCTATGAAGGCTTCCTTGGACCGAGGCAGCTGTTAAGAGAAGGGGAGAGGGGTCCCAGTCTTAGTCTGGGAGCTAAGGGAACCAGGCAGTGTGAAGAATGGTGCTGTCCCATCACTGAATAGAGAAAAACTCCTTTTCCTACTCTGCCTGGGTAAGGGGCTGCCTGAGGAAACACAAGGGGACAACAGCAAGACCTTTGACCAAAAGCTCGGGCAGGGGTACAACTGAGGGGTCTCCCTACACCTCTAAGTGCTCTTGGGCAATGACAGCAGGGAGTTCCAGAGTGTTGCTCCACCAGCTGCCCAGCTTCCTGCATGCTGTGCTGGGCCTGCTCCAGGGGAGGCCTTAGTCTACACTCTGGGTCTTCCCTTCACCTTCTCCAAAGCCCCTTGGGGCAGGCAACTGCCCCCCCACTTCCTCCCATACCACAGCAATCCCTCATGGGTCTGTCAAATATCCTTAGAATAAAAAAAAGACTTTAAAGTGAAAAAAAAAAGAATTGGCAGGTGAAGGGGGGCAGGCAGAGGTAGGGAGTAGCTTTTCTAAGAAGGTATAATTCAGTCCCTTTGCTAAGAAAACCCCATGGACAGTATTATTGTGCTATGGTTCATGGGGTCTCAAAGAGGTGGACACAAATGTGTTTTGAATACAGTAGGAACTTAATAAATATTGATTCTCAGAATTTAGAGAAAGGAGACATAAGCTATTGAGAGCAGAGGCAGAAAGAAATGCTATTGCCATTGGAATATGCTATAGGACAGACATGAGAAATAGATGAGTTGTCTGGCTGGGTGAACATTAGATTATGGTTAGAGAACTTCAATTAGATGACATCTGCTAGATTTATCTGCCCAAGGTAGGAAAGTTAATAATTTCTTACTTGTCTTAATGATCACATTAGCCTTCAGAAGAATTCTCAGGAAAGTGAAAGAAAACAAGAAGAAACTGGTTGCTCACTAATGACAAAATAATGAGAATCTTGGAAGTGATCACTCCATCTTAGAACATAATAGAGAAGGCTAGAAAAATCAAACATATAGCTTGATCTGCATCCTAGATTTTGAGAGAGCATATTTCAAATGATTTAGAGAAAATATAGAATCTCATGACCAAAATTATATGAGTAGTCAGCCCAGGAGGGAAGAATAAAATTTCAAAGAGACAAAAATATGATTCTAATGAGTAGTGAAAAGTAGAGTTGGCTAAAGATATTGATATATTACAAAGAGAACTCAACATCTAACACCGATTTTTTTTTAAAAGAAAAGACGTATAGAATATTGAAATCAGAAAATTTAATGGAAGATAAATATGAAAGCACATTGATAATTATGAAAGCAAAGTTTTGAAGGAGTAGCATCAGCTCAGAATGAAGAGAGGCTAGCAAGAAACATTGAGGATAGCAAAAGAGAAGAGGGGATTAAACCGAATTAAGGAAAAGAGAGTCAAAGACATCTTGGAGTCCCTATTTGAATTAAACTGAATAACAAGAAAGAAAATGGAAGGCAGAGCTTTTGTTTTGCTTGATTTTAGGGCAAATGTACTGAGGAAGAAATGGAAAGTTTAGAGTAAGAATTTATTTGACCCTTTCTTGAGTTCAAGTTACTGAGTCCAGATAAATAATTTCCTAGGACTGGAGTTCTCCCCTGAAACCCTGTTATGGGGTCCACAAAGTCAATGCTTTTCATAATAAAATATTATTTGCCTTTTTCATTCTCATTCTCTCATGAATGTACAGTAGAATTTTCCAGAGGGTTCAACTGCAAGCATGAAGAATGAATTAGTATCTCTTCTACAGAATTGTACTTTTGACTAAAACTGGATGCCTCTGTAAACATGACAAAATGGGAAACAAGCATAAAGTTGTATTGTAAACTGAAGTGTGATGTTTGTCTTGAGGGAAAGTGCTCCTGTTATTGTTTGAGTTGTGGGTTGAATTAACTACCCTCTACAAGTATCACCATTGTTATTTGAAAGATTAACTGCCAAACTATGGTTATTCAGATTTGGGTATTTGCTAGACAGATTTTTTTTAACTTTGAATTTTATTTCTTTTTAATTTCATCTTCATTGGTTGTATATTCATCTTTTTTCACTTTTAATATAGTAATTTGGATTTTCTTCAAGCAATATCCTATCATCTATATCAAATGGTCTATCTCTTTTATTTATTTATATATTTATTTTTTAATTATAAAAATATTTTATTTGTTTTTCAATTACATACAATGGTAGTTTTACCAAAGAGTTTTTTTGTGAGATTTTGAGTTTTACAATTTTTCTCCCTCCTTCCCTTCTCCCCCCACCAACAGAAGACAATCTGATATAGGCTTTACATTTGCATACATGATAAACAGAGATGGAAATAGAACTTGTTATGAAAGAAGAATCAGATCCAAAAGGAAGAAAGAAAACATTAAAAATTGAAGATAATAAGCTTTGTTCTTTAGGCTCCATAGTTCCTTCTCTGGATATGGATGGTATTCTCCATCACAAATCTCCTAAAATTATCCCTGATTATTGAACTGATGGAATTGAACAAGTCCATCATGGCTGATCATCAACCCATGTAGTTGTTAGTGTGTTTAATGTTCTTCTGGTTTGGCAGACAGTTTTTAAAAATAATCAAAGTGAGCCTGACACTTCAAGCAAAACAATTGAAATTATTCATTCTCAATGATAAAATTCAAAATTTCAGCAAAAATTAAGATTTCAGAAAACTTGCATTCTGCTGTGTTTGACACATTTAAAGACTTTCCTAATGAGAGAAGTTGTGATATTAGTAAATATGATTTTTTTATATTGTATAATGAAATTTGTCATCCTTTGGAAGATCTATATTACCTACTGAGACAATATTTTCCATATGATCAATGTATGAGGTTACAAATCATACATGCATAAAAAAATCCATTCAAAATGCCAGAGAAACCAGTGAATTTTAAAGTAATAAATAGCACAGAGGTCACTCATATAGTTTCAGATTCCACATTGCAACTAACCTCAAAAAAACCTCTCAATTTTGGTATAACATCAAAGAAGAATACCCACGATTATCTGAAAAGACTAATAAATACTACTCCCTCTTCTAACTATATAGCTATAAGAAGCTAGAGTTTCTTCATATATTTCAACTAAAACAAATGACAACAGATTGAATCAGGAGAAATGAAAATTGCAAAAATGTAAAGCAACATCACTTCTCACAAATTTGTATTTGTTTTGGAAAGTATAAGAATTTTAATTTTTAAAATTATATCGGGGCAGCTAGGTGGTGCAGTAAATAAAGCACTGGCCCTGTAGTCAGGAGTACCTGAGTTCAAATCAGCCTCTTAATAATTACCTAGCTGTGTGGCCTTGGGCAAGCCACTTAACCCCATTGTCTTGCAAAAAAAAATTTTTTTTTAATTATATTAACATGTAAACCAAATGATTGTTATTTTTGAATGGATAATTTTAAATTTTATTGGTTTTAATTTCCAGTATGATAAATATTGATAGATATAATCAAGGGTGTTATGGTGCTCAAATGAGAGAATGGATATAAACTTTCATGCACTATCTAAATACAGTTCTTATTGTCTCCAGTCCCTGGTCTTCAGTCTGGCATTTATTCATTCCCTGAGCCTTCTACCTTATTCCTGCTGTAAAGATCAAGCAATGTTTATGGAGCAGTTCAGGGGTCTGCTGGTAAATGATTAACAATCAGACTCTGGAAAATGAAAAAAAAAAGTATGATAAAGTGTGGTCGTCTAGCCACAGTGATCTTTGAAAGATTGTGGAGAAAAAATGTGGAGAGGTACAGGAGAATTGGAGCAGGATGAAAGCTGTCCTAATTTGTACTATAAAAGGGAAAAACAATGGTCTCTATTCCTGATAAATTTTTAGACTTTATAATTAAAGGGATGATTAGTGGATATTTAGAAAAGGAGGTAATAATATACCTTCTTCAGCAGCAGGTCATGCTGCCTTAAGGATGCTGAACAATGTAAGATCCATAATTTCAGTCATCAAATCAATCCAAAATTCCAGAAAATCAATATGACGACTACTACTCACTTCCTGACAGAGAGGTGATAAATGCAATATGTAAAATGAGATACACATTTTTGGACATGGCCAATGTGTATTTATTTTGTGAATTTATTTTGATTGACTTATTTGTAATAGGGATTTTGTTTCTTGAGGGTTTTGAGGGGACAGGGTAGGAAAGAAAGGGGGAAAATAAATGTTTGATCATTGAAAAAATAAAGTTTTAAAATAAAAACTGGCAAAGAGTTAAAAAAAAATCTCTCATTTAGTTAAGAAATTCTTCCTTATATTAAACTGAGATCTGATTCCCTTTGACTTCCACCTGTTTGTCCCAGTTCTGTCCATTGGGGTCAAGCATGAAGACTTAAATATCTTTGTGTATTTAAAGATAGCTATAAAAACTCATCTGACTTGGTTTTCAGGCTCTGCACCTCACTCACTCTTTTGAACACATACTCTTGCAATATGGTTGAGCTTTTTATGGTTTAATTAAAAAAAAAAAAACCCAGCAACTTTACTCCTGGCTTCCAATGATCTTTTCTGAAGCCTAATCGCAACACAGAATTGACCGTAGTTTGTGAGCCAAAAGTCCTGGCTGTTCTAATAACCATGTTATACTATTATTGATTAATAAACCTGAGACATGAGTCAAAGTCAAAACAGGTTTTCCTCATCCAAGACTTTGTGAAATTAGTTACTTTTAACCTGTATTCAGGGTCTTACATTTCTCCTTCCCAATTTAATCTTGTTAAAATCTTGATTGTTATCTTTAAATTTGACAAGCATACCCTCCTTGAAACTGTTGTCTCTCCCTCCTAAATACAAAACTGAGGTACTCAAGACCCTGGGTAATCTGCCCCCAGGACACCTTTCTTTCCTCCCTTGCTCTACAACCAGACATGCATATTCATTGCCCTTGGAGCACTACTTCATCCATTCCCACCTCCATGTTTTTAAATATTATCTCTCCCCATTCCTCCACTTCCAAAGGCCCCAATGCCTTTCTCTCACCTTACCCTGATGTCTCCATTCCCTGACCTATCACCCCCTCACCACCCCCATGGTGCTTTCTCCTTCCTTTGAAAAGCTATCCCATTTTTTGGCCTGTACTACCCATTTGACTTTTAGCATAGATTTCCTTGTATCTTTTTTTTAAGTCTTTTTTGCAAGGCAAATAGGGTTAAGTGGCTTACCCAAGGCCACACAGCTAGGTAATTAAGTGTCTAAGGTCAGATTTGAACTCAGGTACTACTGACTCCAGGGCTCAATCCACTGCACCACCTAACCACCTCAGCCTTGTTTCTTTGAAAGGATCAAATGAGATAATGTATGTAAAGCACTCTGCAGATGTTAAAGGGCTATCCAAATGATAGATAGTGTTGCTGTTCTAAGACTAAATCATAGTGTTGTGGAAAAAAATATTGGATCTAAAGTTAGGGGTTTGTTGTTCAGTTGTTTCAGTTGTGTCTAACTCTTCCTGGCTCCTTTTTGGAGTTTTCTTGGCAGAGATCCTGGAATGGTTTGCCGTTTCCTTCTCTAGCTCCTTTTATAGGAAAGGAACGGAGATAGACAGACTTCAGTGACTCACCCAGGGTCCCACAGCTGAAGCCAAATTCAGACGGGTTTTCCTGATCCCAGGCCTGGCTTTCTATCCACTTGGTTACCTAACCACCCTAGTCAATGCCACAGTCCTGTGTGATATGGTGGGGAAAGCACTAGACTGGGAGTCAGGGGACCTAGACTCCAACCCTAGCCCTAACATTTGTGTGTGACTTTGGATGAGTCTTTAGGACTCCTGGCTCTTAATTTGCAAAATGAGGAGGGATTGTACTGGATAGACCAAGGCTAACACCCTGCTTTTATGGCTTCCCCTTTTCAATCTGCCAATCTTCAATGTAGAAACAGATTTAGTGATCAAAGGGATCAAAAGCAGTTGATCTAGTCCAACTCTCTCATTTTACAGATGAGGATCTTGAGGCCAAGAGAGGTGTTGTGTGTTCTGCCTAAGGTAACACATAATAAAATAGAAGAACTAGGATTGGAACTTGGGTCCTCTCACTCCAAACTCAGTCTTTCCCATCACAGTGTGATGTTTCTACTGTAAGAGATTGATATGTGCTCTGTCACTATAATCCACTGGCCCCATCCAAAACAGCTGCTTTACCTTGACTCCCAAAGACCTGATCATAGTGTGGAATTGATCAAGAAAAAATATTCTAGCCAATCTAAGTAGCTTGGAAGGACTTTGAATAGAGACTCAGCTATGGATGGATATCTGGTGTCTGGTGGTGATGTTGGGGGTTGGGGGGCAAGGTTCTAGTTCCTTCAACAGAAGGCATGCTCTTTCCCCCCAAATCCCAAAGGATCCTTAAATCACTTTCTTGTCTTTCACAAACTTGGCATCAGTGGAGATTCTGACAATGTATTACATACAGCACATGATAAATTGAATGTAGGAGTCTAGATCACTAAGACTGGGCTTTAGCTCTGACACTTGCTATATGACACTGCAAGAGAGAAGGAAACAACATCCCCACAACAACCTTGGCAGTTAGGCATTATTATTATTCCCATTTTTATAGTTGAGGAAATTGAGGCAGAAAGAGGTTAAGTGACTTGCCTAGAGTCATACAGCTTAGAAAGTGTCTGAAGCCAGATTTGAACTCAAGAAGAGTCTTCCTAATTCCAAGCCCAGTGATCTCACCCCTGTGTCACCTAGCTGCTTAACAAATAATAGGTGCTTAATAATTGATTTTTCCCTGGCCCCTATTACCCACCCCATTCCAGGAACTTTCCAAGAACTTTCTTCTTCCTGTATATATCCTGTGCTCCCCAGTAACTCATTCTGTATTTCTGTTCTTTCTCCCCTTTCCTTAACGTAATTTCCTAATTCCTTGTCCTAAAGTGAGAACAACTGATAGTTCTATTTCCTCCCCTGGGTTGAATCCAAATATTGTTATTTATTGTTGCTCATACTTCATTTTTCAGAGAGGACCAGCATCTCATAAGGAATAGAATTTCAAATTTTATGAGTTTTTGTTGTTTTATTTTTTGAGAACAGACTCTGAGTTAACCCTGGTTTAAGGATCCAGGAATGTTACTGAGGCTCCTTAGCTCTTGGCTAAACTCACTTCTTCCAGCCTTCTACCTCTCGCCCCCCACACATACACTTTCCCAAACAGAAGAAACAGAGGTAGATAAATGCTTCTTTCCCTTTCTAGAGGCAACCTTACCAAAGCAGAGGAATAGGTTACGGTAGTGATCTAAGGAAGGAAAGCTACCCACTCACCTCCCTACTAAGGGCTCCATGTTCCTCCCATCAGTTCCTCTCTTCCCCCACCCCCAGATGACCACAGCAATGTTTACTTTAACTGTAGAAAAGCAATACTAATTATAGTTTTAACTGCTTACCATTTCTCTCTAATTACTGGGCAGCTCAATACTGATTACTCACATCATTCAGTATGTGTCAAATTAACTTCAATGTGAGATTGGATTACAACACTGAACTGTTTGCTCAGGGTTTAGATTCACTCTCTTGCATAGTACCATATTGTTGACTGACAATTTAAAAAATAGAAAGAAAAGGCTCCCAAGTCTGTGTGTGGCCAAAGCCGACTCCAGGCTTCTCAAGATTTTCCCTTAACCAAGAGAAAGGGTAGTAAGACCACAGGGTAGAGGTGTGTATTGTGGGGGGATCAGGCCCAACTCCTAGGAATGCCTTTCTCCCAATGGAAGGGCCAAGTTAAGCAAGAGTAGGTTGCATCTTCTTGCACAAGCATCTCTAAAGTTTCCGACTAAAACAGAAGCCTTCTCAGCCTCCAGAGCCCAATGTCAGACTTAATGGGTAACCCCAAAAGTTAGAAGCCTTAGTTTATGCCTACCTCACCATATTATCCTTCAGAGGTTGCACTGAATGCATCCCTCTGAGAATGGATTTGATGTAGAAGGACCAAGAAGGGCTAAAAGAAAATTATAGTTTTATCTTTGTGTCTCCCTCAGTGTCTAGAATTGTGCTGTACATACAATAGACAGTCAAGAAAGGAGTATCTTTAGCAGCCTTGAGGGGTGACTGGGGAAGAGGAAGGGAAATATTTGTAGTGATTTGATGGTAGGGCAGAGTTGAAGTAGTCAAAAAGTTGGAAGGGCCACCCCAAATGTCCAATTTAGAGGCAGCTGTGTGTATTAAATCATGTGTCTAGAAAAATCTAAATTCAAATCTAACCTCAAGCTGTGTAACTCTGAGCAAATCACCTAAAATCTCATTGTCTCAGCTTCCTAATCCATGAAATGGGGAAATAGTACCTACCTCTCAAATAAAATATGAGTTTATGTGTAAAGCACTTTGCAAACCTTAGCTATTATTAATTTAATCAGAAAGCTGATTTAATCAGATTGGCTGGGTAGGAGCCTGGGATTGAGAGAAAGATTCAATTATCTAGAAAGTTCAGTGGACAAATCCTAAAATTAGTGCTTTTCAGGAGTTAGGAGGGGATCTGAAAACCCTGGCTAGGGATTGCCTGCCTGAAGAAGCTCATAATTCTTGAGAACTTTCCTTAAGTATCAAACCTTAAAGTATATATTCTACTCACTTCTACTTACTTTAGCCTGATGCACCATTTCTAAATTTCTAGTCTCCCTTATCAGAAAAAAATAATAAACTCTAAAAAATGCACTCTTGTGGTTTGGAGCAAGAAGAGAGAGAAGATAAAAGGAAGTAGGTGTTGTTAGTTGTGTCCAACTCTTTGTGACCCCATTTGGGGTTTTCTTGGCAGAGATACTGGAGTTGCTTGCCATTTCCTTCTCCAGCTCATTTTAAAGTTGTGGAAATGGGAGCAAATAGGATTAAGTGACTTGCCCAGGATCACATTGAGTTTCTGAACCCAGATATAAATTCTTGAAGATGAGTTTTCCTGACTGCAGGCCCAGCACTCTATCCACTGTGCCACCTAACTCTCCTACCAGTCTGTGCCAAGACCTGTCTTAAAACTCCTCAGGTGTCAATAGCAGCAGGGCAGGTAAGCCAGAACACTCTGAGGTCCCTTGGAAAAGGCTTCAGGTTTAGAGTCAGATCACCTTGTGTGAAACCCACACCTCTGCCTTTTACTACCAGTGGGACCTGGACAAGAGCCCTAATCTTTCTAGAGGAAGTTCTCAAAGAGGACCATGACATCAGGGAGGTTGCAAGTGAATTGGATTTGAGTGAGGGAGTGCTATGCAAAGTTACCAGTCTCATTTTCTCCTCCACAGCCATCTGTGTCCAGTGGCCAGATATGAATCAGGACAACTGGAGAGGGTTCTGGATGCAGTGGGAGACCTGTAAATTTTAAACTAGGGTCCAGACCCAATGATTAGGAGAGACATCCCAGCTGGGAAAAAAGAACACAAGATCTCAAGTCAAAAGATTTTGGATTGAATCTCTATCAATGGGCAACCATGAGCAATAACTTCTCTGGATTTCAGTCCCTTGATCTGTAAAATGGGAGGGCTGGACCTGATGTCCTCAAAGGTTTCCTCCTCCACATGGAAAGTTATTCACCATTCATTCTTTCAATGAGCATGTCAAAGTGCCTACTGTGATCAGGAGCTGCAATCAGAATACTGTACTAGTGAAGGGGTCCAAAGGTCAGAGACAAGGGTATGGTAGAAGGAGTATTAAATTTGGAGTCAAGGGACTTGGATTTGAAGCCCATCTTTGGCACTTACTACCTGTGTGACCTTAGGCAAGTCACTAGACTTACTTATAGACCTTTGCTTCCTTCCTTGTAAAATGAGAGATTTGTTTGTAAGGCCTATGTCAAAAGACTTTAAGCAAAAACAAGTTCTCTGCTCTAATGGAGCTTAGACTAGAAGTTAGATCTCAGCATCCTCGGGGCCAAGAAGGTCCAGTCAATGATGCTCCATCTTTGAGTTAGGATTTAATAGGAAGGGTAGGAAAGAAAGTAGTGAAAAGCAAAATCCCTGTGAACAAAAAGTAAAACCCCCTAAATGGGTCCTAAGCAGTAGGCATTACCCTGGGAGTCTGTATACTAAAAAAAAATTTAATTATATTTCAATATAATTGGCTTTTTTAATAATTCTTCATATTTTAATTTATACTTTTTAAAATATTATTCAAAGAAGGGGCCCATATGCTTCAGCAAGGCAACCCAAGAGACAAGTCCAACACACACACATAGACATAGATACACAGACACACCACTTAAGAGTCCCTACTCTAAAGGGTGGCTAGATGGCCATAATTACCGAGCTGTGTCACCTTGGGCAAGTCACTTAACCCCATTGCTTTGCAAAAACAACAACAACAACAACAACGAAGAGTCCCTACTCTAAGCAGAGAGGAAACTGGTACCTGGCAAATTAGGTTCGTGAAATCCAAGGACCAGGACTTCATCCTTCTAGAATACTTAGTGTGATTGTGGAATGAGAATGATGTCATGAGACAGAAAAAGAAAGTGTACCATGGAAGGGAGGAAGGAGGGCTGACTTGTCAGAAATGTGGAGTTTCCCCACTTCTAAAATGGGTTTCCCAAAGCCTAAGTCTCCACTAAATGGGGGGGGGCACTTGCAACCTAATCTAAGAATAAAAGGTTTTGATTTTGAACCTGGGGACTGAAGGCAGAGTTGATGAGTTTGAATAAAAGAAAGATCTGAAAGAATATGGAAAGGAAGTATGAGGATGGTGTGGGTATGGATGGTGATGCCGAGAGGTCATCTTTGTACCCCATCCCACATCTCTTGAGTCTGCAAATGTGTGAGTTGATAGCCCCTTATTGTTTAGGCTTTCTCTGCTGCAATGGGATAACTAGTGTTCTGAAACTATCACTTAGCGAATTTTCTCAGCCTCTGACCTGTAGAGTGAAAAGATAATTGGCTCTGGAGGCAGAGAGTCCAAGCTCAAATCCCCACTTCGACACCTCTGTGGTTGTGGGTATACCTTTCTGGACCTTTGTTTCTTCTCTTATGAAGTGAAAGGGTTGGATTCTGAAGTCCCTCCTAGCTGTGGATCTAAGATCCCACAACATCTCTCTCTGTTTCTGTCTGTCTGTCTGTCTGTCTCCAGTTTGAGACAAATCCCACAAACTTGACCTCACCTCTTCATTGAAGTCACACAACACTTTTGAGTCCAATTCAAAGATGTCACCTCTAGACTTCATTACCAGATCTCACTATCCTTCAGCCTCCCTTTAGAGGCCTTTGCTTCAATCCATCTCCAAAGGTGACATCTGGAAGGACTGGAACCTTCACCCTTCGATTTAAAGAAGTTGCTCTCACAGCTTCTAGTCTCCTTTCCTTTATGCAGAAACTGTTTCTTTACCTCATTGTCTCCTTGATCTATAAGTCCAAAACTAAAGTTTCTCCTTGGGGAAGTACCCTTAGTACTCACTACCTCCATCCCCACCAGCCTTCCACTTTGCCTCATTCTCTCAGCAAGCAGATACTGACCACTATTCAATGTCTTTCCCTTTGCTTGAGAAGATTTAGGACCTGGGATGCTTCAGGAAAGGGGAGCCCTAGAAGGGAAAGGTCCAGGATTAGCACAAGAACCAGGAAGAGAATCCAGGAATCTTGATTCCATCTCTGAACTATTTCAGGTTGCTTTCCATTCCAGGCTTTGAAAGGTGTTCCCAAAATAAGGGAAGTCCAAGCATCAATAACAGAAGAGGAGCTACCTGGCTGACTGGAGGACTGTGACCTCAGGGGGGTGCAGGGAAACATTGAAACTCACTTCCAGCTGCACCCATCCTCTGCCACTGCCAAGGGGGTCTGGTCTGGCCAAGGTGGGGAAAGGGAGGGGAAAAAAAGACTGGGGGAGAATGCAGGCATGGTGCTACCTCGAAGGCTGGTGTTGGTTTCGCTGACTGCCCTCTCAAGCCATAGTTGGCAAGTCTAGAACCACCGGATTCTGTTATCTCACCAGTGTGAGTTCTACCATTGCCAAACACAGCAGGAGAGAGGCGGGGGCAGTCTGGGCCATGGTACTGGTAGCTTGTAGACTCTAGGAAAGAAGAAGACAAAGAGTTAGATCTGGCATGGGCAGAAGAAAAAAGGAGATGTGAAGAAAGAGGTCTCCTCTCTACTTGACCCAAGAATGGGCATCATCAGTTCAAATGAACATTCTGACCAATGAAACATTTAGCTGTATTTTGGATTTTCAGAATTTTCATTTCTACCTGCTCAAAAAAATATAAGTGGGTAGTCTAAGATACAGGGACCATGGAGATAACTCCAAAGGAACTGATGCTGGTCTTTCTACCTTTCACCATTAGAGACTGTGTTCCCCCTTGCCCTCCTCTCTTTTTATCAATCCTTCCTCTCCCTTCCCATCAATTCTTCTATTCTTGTTTCTTTCATGTTCTTTTCTTTTTTCCTGTCACAATGGGGGCACTTAGTTTAATTATTCTATTTAAATTTTTTTCCCCCAACTACATGCAAAAACAAGTTCCAAATTCTCTCCCTTCTTCTCATCTTACCCCTCCCCCATTGAGAAAGTAAGTTACTCAATGTAAAGACTGGGGGGTGGGGGGAGGGAAGTAAGATTAGGGGGAAAATTGTAAAACTCAAAATAAATAAAATCTTAAAAAAATAAAAAATAAAATAAAATGTGTAGCCCAGAAAAACAAATGGGGGCACTTGGGACTACACAAATTAGTGACTCCATCCTGAACTAATCCCAAAAGCCATGATGTGGAAGGGAGCCTAAGACATCATCCCCTTCCTTGTTCTTCTCCAAGAAATCAGTGTAAGACATCTGCAGCTAATAGAAAAGCTATGGTGATATACAAAGGGCAGAGAATTTTTGTTCCTAAGTCCTTCTTTCTCAGTCTCTAGTTGATTTCCTGTCCAGGACTCTATATTACAGGCACAACAAAAGTATCATGACAGTCTCAAGCAAGGAAGGCGAGCAGCCTACTCTGATCAAATCACATCTTGATTCTATCCAATTGTGCACATGAGATTTTAGGGAGAACACTGGAAAACTGAGATTCATCAAGGAGTGAATGGATCTGGATAGTGAAGGCTTCACACCTTGTCCTATGAACATCAGTTGAAGGAACCTCTAGAAGAGAAGGACTTAGAGAACAGGATGGAATGAAGGATATGTTAGTTGAAATGGTCATTCAATTAGACATACCAGTGTGGGAAAAACTCAAACCTTAGAGCCAATTCTACTTTTGGACAGCTCTAGGAATTAGAATTTTTCCATGTATTAGGTCAAAAAATCTTCTTCTTCAATTTCCACCAATTATTTCTAGTTCTTCCACAGCCCCTCTGCCCACTTATTCTCTTGGTGTGATGTCTCTCCCCCATTTGAATCTGAGCCCCTTGAGAACCAAACCATGGTCTTACCTTTCTTTGGATCCCCAGCACTTAGCAGAGTGTCTGGTAACCAATAAATGCCTAATAAATGATTGTTAATTAGCTGACTTATGATCCTAAATATGTGAATAACCTCTTTGTAGAAGATGCTTTGCTTAGTCCTAGAGGGCAGAAATCTGAGCAGAAATCCTTGTAGTGCAAAACTAAAATGGAATGCCCTAGGAGTTAGTGTACTGGATGCTTTCATGTGGCAAATAAGATGATGACCTTTCAGGTATTCTGGGGAAAGAATTTCTGCTCAGGTGTGTATGTGTCAAATTCAAATGGAAACAATCCTGACTGGCTGCATATGAATGCAGAAAACCACAAATTCACTTTATCTATATTTTATTATATCAATTTTTATTTATTTTGTTAAGCATCTCCCAATTTCACTTTAATCTGGTTCGGGTTGTACTTGGGAGTTTTGAATCACTGATCTGACATTCCTAAACTAGAGTCCCTCCTACTTTATCATCAATGAAATAACATTCATCCTAACTTGCAGGCAGAAAAAGACAACTTGGACCCAGCCATGGATTTCCCAATGCATCCAGGTCACCCCTCTAGAACTGACAAAAACATAGTGATGATATAATAAGCAACTATACTCCTAGCAACTCTGGAAGAAGTGGTTCCTGAGAAATGGCCCAGTGCTTAAACTGAATTGGGGGGTATTCAACCCTACTTTTTTCCTGGGGTTCTTGAAACTACCCTGTTCTTTTTTTTTAGTGGCTTGTCCTGGAGGACCTGCTACTTAAGCCCTCCTACTTAACCAACTGGATGACCCTGGGAAAGTTCCTTAATCTAGGTCTACCTCAGTTTTATCATCTTGTAAAATGAAGATAATAGCAGCATCTAACTTGTAAGGATCAATGAGTTAATATTTATAAACAAACCAGTGTAATATTTATATGAGCAAATATAAAATATTTGCTTTACAAACTTTAAAGCACTACATAAATGCTAGTTATTATAATTATATTTATGAAATGATGATAAATAGTTGTTATTGTTACTTTCTTATTTCCCTTCACCAACAGATAGATAAGACATCTCTCTTCCCTTTTTTCCACACCCTAAGTGTTGGCCCCACCTGTGATAGAGTATTCACATTAGAGTAACTATCGCTGACAAAGGTGCACTTTCATAATATCCAGTATGAGGCCAGGCTTTTTGACACTAAAATCAATGACTCTGACCCACACCCCCTCCTTGTCACAACTGTCTCCTCTACCCACCTATACCTCCTTTTCTTCCTGGGTCTCATAAAGACCCAGGGACCCAGGAACAACCAGGAATTTCCTGAGCTTCTGAAGGTAGACCAACCTCCTAGGAAAATTTTCTGGACTGGGATCAGATTCAAGTAAAGATGTCATCCTTTCCTAATGGGATACTGAATAACTTCTCTAAGTAAACATCACCTCACCACACACTGCAGAGGTAGCAGGAGGAGTCTTATAACCTACCTTTAAGGATCTGGTCAGCAGCTATCATATGTCCATCTGAGAAAAATCTACATGTCACAGAAGGAGATGGTGGAACTCAGTCCGGAGAAGAGTCCATCCCCAGCTTCCTCAGCATCTTCTAGGCTGGATCCTCTACCAGAACTGATCTCCAGCATCAAAGGAAGGGGCAGTCCTACAACTCACATCACTTCATGAATCAAGGACGGTCCCCAAAACTCAAAAGGGAAAACCTGAAGCTCCTCAAGTCCTCAGGAACCACAGGATCCACCTAGGGCGTAGGAATGGAGATTAACCCTAAATCGATGGTAGGTACTTAGAAGCATGGGAGACTTTTCTGTCCTTCCCAACCATACCACATCAGCCTAGGCCTTAAGTTTCTGCATTCAACAAATCATCCCACAGTCTACCCTAAAACCTGTAAGAGTCATCTTGGGCAAAATAAATGTAACCATAGTCCCTGAGGGGTCCAGGTCTGCTTCCTATCCCCATTCTGGGGGCTCATCATGATGACAAATGATGACATCACTTCTTTGTCCCTGCCTCCCCCTGCCCTTATGTGGGCCCTATGAAGGGCACCTGAAAGAGATTGGGGGAAGGGTCAGAAAAGACTCAACCTGAGCTGAGCAGAGTGGATGTCCAAGGGAAGATTAAAGGTAATTTAAAGGGGGAGGAAAAGGGAGGATAGAAAGTCCCTCACCAAGGACCTAGGGACCTAAGAGAGACCAGGAGGCAAAACAAGAAGAGGGATTCAATCACAGCAGGACATTTCCCTGTCTAGAAAGATCACTGGAGCCTTGATTTGAATTGTAAGGTTTTAAAAAAGAAATCAAGTAGACACATCCTTCAAAAATGTGGGAGCCATAATGCCACACTGAGGCAGGGGGTTGGCTCAAATGATCCCTAACCTCTCTTCTTCCACTGGTCCTAGTTAGGAAAGAGATGGGGGCAGGGCTAGCCAGCCTACCTCTGGAATACCTCAAACTTGTCTGTACTTGGTAGAAAATTGACACTGAAGAGGCTTGTCCTCACCTTGGCTGATGGGGCCCCCAGAGGGATGATACAGGGTGGGCTGCCTCACCTGCTTTGGGCACTAGGCCTCCCAGCTGGGGCCACCCAAGAGCTTAGGACAGACCCTCAGAAACTGCTATATTGGGGTCCAAACCCAAGTTCAGAGCTGAAGTTTGGGAAACAGAGGAAGGGAGTCAGGGAAAAGTCAAACTCTACTAAAGGGTAATTTTCTTAGAGGGAGTGACCTGCTCTGGGGAGCCATCTCAATGCTCTGCAGCCCAGAGTACATCCATTAGGCTGAGCAGAGGTTCCATTTACTGGGGTTAGAAAGCCCCCCAGAGTCCCCCAGCCAATGGAGCTTGCGTGGAAAAAGCACCAGGCCGATCAATGGAGGTGGATCACATTTCCTCCTTAGCCTGAGGCAAGCTACTAAGTCTGGAAGAGCTTGGAAGGCAGGCTGGGCAGTGGGGGAGGGTGATGCCATTGGGTGGTAGAGGAGAAAGTCTGGCAGTGGCTGGGGATGAGGGATAATAGCTGTGATTGAATCATCAAAATGTAGCATCTGGGGGAAGCAGAGAGTGTGTCTGAAAAAATCAAATTCCCAGCCCCTCCTGGGAGACCTCATTTCCAGAAGCTCTAGAGTCTGCTCCCTCCCAAGAATAGGAATACCTCCCTAGACGTTCTGTAAAGGAAAGTGAGCTTCCCTACCAAGTGTCAACAGCCTCTCTTAAAAAATAATGACAACAACAAAGCAACCACCTTTTTTTTTTCACAGGATACAAAATCTTCCACAGATCAGCTCTTAGTTAGGAGAAGATTACCTTAAAGCAAGTAAGATTTGAATCAGCCAACATGGAGGACTTCTGGCTTAGCATCAAGTGCTCACAGACTAGTGTTAGAATCTCCTTTTCTGTAGATCTGCAATTTGAGAAAAGAGACTTGCTTATTGGTGACAGCTCTCTCAGGTAGTCCTGACTTCTTCAGAGATCTCCTCTGAGACCCAAAAAGGAGGAAAACATGACATGCATCCCCATTTCACAATGGAGGAATTGAGAAACGAATTTGGAAAAGGGGCTAGGAATCCAGTGATGGCCAGTATCACCTGGTTATCAACCTCCCATTGTAATACCTGACTCAATTCCTCTGCCCTTCTTCAATGAAAAAGAAGTCCAATAGCCCAGCAAAGATGAGTTGGTGTCCTGAGAGTGATCCAGTCTAGCCTACCAGTAAGGGTTTCTTCATAACACCCCTTCCCCCTGCCATGGTCTGGGAATCAAGCCACAAAGCTTATAATCTCGACAGAAACAAAGCTGGAAAAAAAAATTAGGTCTGATCCCATCTGCTCTTCCCTAACTCCTCCCTTCTCCCTCTACTCATGGCTGAGTCCCAACCAGAGGCTAAGGTCTCTTCTAGGGATCCCCGGAGACTATTTTGTCCTGAGACTTCCGAACACTCTAGGGTCCCCTACACCTATCCTGGCCACCTTCCTCCAGCACCAGTTGCTTCTAGAGAAGGGAAGAATAGAGAGTAGAAGAGAAGGAAAGGGTAGAATAGAGAAGGATAAGGAAAGAAAGAGAGAAGTCAAATCTGAAGGATAAAAATCTCATTAATTCCTCTTTCCCCCTCCCATCTGCTTGGAATGGGGGGCACCCAGCCCAACTGAAAGAGCTATTTGTCAGGGTCATATTTCCTGCTTTTGGTGACCTGAGGGTCAGGAGCAGCCCTTCAGGCTTTGTCCCTGTGGCTCTGGAGTCACATTGAGTTGAGGGGGAGTTAAAGGTGGACCCCAGCAGAAATGGGGCCATAAGGCAGAGACAGAATTCTGGGCACCACCAAAGCCTGTTACCCATTCTACCTCAGTAGAAAACCCCTTTGCTGACTTTTCCCCCATTGGCATCCCCAGTGTCATCCTCATTTCTGGATGTCTTTTCAGGACATTAGACTTGCCCTACTGATAGCTTGGACCTGTTTCTTCCTTTGCCCAGAGCTATGCCCCATGACTCATTCAGAACCTAAGCTCACTTTCCTCTTATCACCCTCTGACCTCTCCCTCAGCCCTGGATTTTAGAAGAAGTGGGAAGGTTAAGGGTAAATGGCTTGGTGACCATTTTAAACCTAGAAAGCAAAATGAGGGTAATAATGTTAGCTCTCTGGCAATGCCACACTACAGGGACTGGGTGGGAATGGGCAGAGGCAGGTCTAACCCCAAGTTACATACATCAGGCATGAGGAACACCTAAGAAGAGCTTACCTGGGGATTTTTGTCCGCCCCATAGGAACTCATTAGTCCTCACCATAGCTACAGGAGGCTTGGAGATAGGTCAGGTCTCATTCTCCCTATTTGGAAAAGAAATTGGGATTCAGAAGAGGATAAACAATTTGCCTGATGATCCACAAGCAAATCATGACAGAAAAGATCGATTCAATAAGGAGGCAATGATAACAGACTAAGTATTTCTCAATATGAAGAGACCCCCAGCTCCACCCAGAGGACCATCTCTCTTAGTGGTAAGAGCAAAGGTAACTTCCCATCTTCCCACAGACCTTGGGCAGTCACAGGGGGGTTAAGAGAGTATCCCAAGGGAACCAAAGAGAGTAAAACATAAAAAACATGTTACTTGTTAAATTACCTGCCTTGCCCAGCTCCCACTGAGCATCCTGGCTTGAGACTGGGTAGGTCCAGAATCCCTCAGTGTTCACTGGAACGGAGCACGTTGAGACAGGGGCTGTTCCCCAGGAGACCCCATCCTGAGGGCCTTGGGAAGAAGAGATTGTGTGTTGGAGGGCTCTCCTATGACCCACAATAACCTTGCTGTGAGACTAGGATGTCACTGGAACATGCCTGCTGACGAGTCTGGAATCAGGGCTAAGGAAAAGAATGGTCCTTAGGCTGGGCAAAGTAACAGAAATATCAGAAGGAAGGAAAAACAAAGCATAAGTTCCCACATTTCACAGAAACCCACCTATGTAGGAGAATTGTAGTAACTGAGTAAAGTATCAGTGGACTCTCAGGAACCTGGCTGAGCCTAAAGAGAGGAACTCAAGTCTACCAGAGGCTCACTGTGGCACAGGGTCCAGGACACTAACCACTACTATCTCACACCTCCAGGTGTTTTTTCTTTTCTTCCCTTTTCTCCCTAACCTAGCTGGAGCCCAGATGCTCTGGTATGGCCTGCTTCCTGCCCAGGTCAAATCCCAAAGGATCCAGAAGCATGTGGGAGACCTCAGTCAAAAAAAAAAAAGCCTTACCCTTGAGGGTATGAGGTCTCTTTCATCATCACCCGTAGCACCAGACCCTCCAAGTCATCCCTCAGAGGTTCCCATTTGCTCTCAGCCATTTCTAGGGCCATGTCTCCAACCTAAAGAGCCCCTGAGATTTGACCTGGCCCCTCTGAACACCTCTGTCCCAGGACCAGCCTTACAGATGGTGACCCTCCCACCCTCCCAACCCTCTTCCCAACCCCAGTTCCCCTCAGGGCAGTCCCATCTGCCACCCCATCTCAGATTGCCAGCTCCCACCCTCCAAGCTTTGGGGCAATGTAAGCTGATAGCTGCAATAGGAACTGGGAGCTACCCACCCTGGGGCTCCCCTCTCTTCTTACACAGGGCAGCTGGGACCAGATGGGATCCTAGGGCAGAAACCATAAGGGAACTGGCTGGATGAAGATATACCACCTGGGTGGGCCTAAAGGCCTGAAAGTTCCCATGTTGATGTGGGGAGGAGGATTCCCCTCTTGGTAGTTGGGGTAAATCTTCCTATCTCTTCTATCTCTGGGCTCTGCCACTCTTTGTCAAGCCCCAAGAAATCCCATATCCTCCACTGTCTCTCATCATTATCATGGCTCCATACTCCAAGGCCTCCCCACCAAATACACACAAACACCACACCCACCACTAGCCTGTAGCCTGCGATGCCGCATCTTGCTTTTCCCATATTGGCACTACACATGATTGCTCAGAACAGAGAGACAGAAGCAAAAATGTGCTAGTGCCAAAACGGGCCAAGCAGACATCTCTGTTGGGAAACACAAGAAATCTACCCTAAGTCTCTTCCCTCTGAATTTTGTTGAGGAATGCCCCAGGGACTGTGGGGTAAGAAGGGAGGAAGAATGGAAAAGGAAGAATCCGTACTCTCCAACTGGAAGCTTCTCTCGCTTGCTCACCCCACAAAGGAGACCTTGAGCAGTACTGGCAGTTCTGCTTTGGGATAGGGATGATTGAAGGAGAGAAAGAAATGTCCTCCCTCCCTCCCTCCCTCCCCTCCCCGGAGCTTCAGGCCCCCCAGCCCTGGGTCCAGGTGAGGCGCTTGTGGATCTTTCTCTGCTCTGTTTATGGCCCTTTGGTAATTCACTGATAGTGTGTTTTCACAGTGAATTCTACCAGTGCCATACACAGAACAGGAGTGATGGTCTCCCGCCCGCTGCGCCCTCTGTGAAGAAAGTGATGCCCCGGAGATCAGCAGCTCCCTTCAGAGATGCCCCAGCAGGGGGGAAAAACACCTTCTCCCATCCTCACAGCCAACAAGCTGCAGCAGAAAAAAGTGGTCAATAACAGAAAACCCAACCCATTAAGTCCCACAAAACTGAGTCATAAGAGAGGACCTTTTTTTGGTAATGGATTCAAAATGCTACTTCAGCCAGTTCCTGGTTCATTTACCTTGGAAGAGACAATGAATGAATACCAGTCATAAATACATAATCGGGAAACCTCAGGTCATAAATCTATTTTGCTCCCAGGAATCAGGGCAGAACCCAGTCTCTGTACCCATCTGCCCCAGTAGATTCATCATCTGTTGTTTCTGAAGGAAAGAGATCAACCCTGGCTAGTTCAGAGTTCTATCGACCATCGCATTCCTTAACACAAGAAACAAGTGACTCCCTGTCCAGCAAAAACCCTGATGTGAAGAACCAAGCTAAGACTTTGAAAAACCAGAAGGCTAGTGTTGGGAACATCATCCATTCAGTTTATCAACCTGCAGTATCCCCCCAGTCTTCTTTTCACCCTTATACCACTTCCAGTGGCAAGGAAAACAGTCCCAAACAACTTCCTACCTTAAGAGACATCTCTGGCACATCCCCCAAAGTTTCCACTTTTTTGCACAGAACAAAACCAAACCAGGACAAACCACATCTCTACTCTACAGAGATGAGGGAAGGGGAGGGGAAAAGGGAGGGGAGGGAGTGGGGGAAGAGGGAGGGGCCTGGCCCCAATTCACTCACTAGAGTCCATAGAAGCACAGTACAATATCATACCTCCCATCCTTGGGCTCCAGCTGTCCTCTATCCATCTCTCCACCCCTGGCCCACCAATAGCATACCTACTCATCACCACAGCTGCAGATGGACCATATTAAAGGAGTCGCTGCTTCTCCTTTTCCTCTTTATAGGACTCAACAGCAGATAGCTGTACCAGGATGCTATCCTTTGCTCTAGGGAACACTGAAGATTCAACCTCATCTATTCCAATCTAGTAAATCCTGAAAAATCGTTGCCCCGAGGAATCAGGATCCCATAGGATAGTCAGAATTTGCAGCTCTGTTTCCATTCAAACCTCCAAAGTTGGTGGATCTGGAGAATATTAGGATACTTTTTGTCCCACCCACATACTCTTAGGATAGAATGAAAAACAACCCCGAAACTCAAAAGATAAGCATGGCCTAGAGGGCCTTGGCCAACAGTGTCCTGGATGGCTAGAAGTGCTGCTTCAGTCCTGGGAGGGCAAAAGGGTGAGAAGAAGGAACCTTACAGAGCCAGGATCTTCAGACATATGGGAGAGCTCTCTTCAGCAGAGCTATTGCACGAAGAATGCCAGGAGAGCTGGCTGGAACCCACAGAGGAAGCCATCCCAAGGAGACTGCAGAGGAAAGCAGAGGCACCAGGGAGTTTAGAGCATGGGCCAAGGGGGTGAAGTTGCATCATTGGCTGCCAGAGTAGCCACCTTTGGGACAAGCGCCAGTGGTTGCTTCTGATGCTTGCAGTACCTTGGGGAGAGAGAGAGAGACAAGAAAGGAGGGAGTGAGAAAAGAAAGAAGAGAGAGGGGTGCTAAACAGAACCTGATGACTGGAGCTGTGGGCTCTCCATACTCCATACTCAGTTTATAGGCACTGTCTTCCACCTTGATCTAGCCCCAAAGCTGGTAGAAATTTGGGGCCTGAAGGAGCACTATCCTTTAAAGGCTTTTTATCTGTTACTCTTGGGAGAAACATGGAGAAATCCCACCAGTCCAGAAAACAAATCCCCATGGAATCACTGACCCAGGGTACTCACATGAGCCCCCACACACATCCTTTGAAGGTAGAGAGTATCTTTTGTCTTTCTTTGTATCCTTAGCACAGTGCCTACATATAGTGGGCACTTTATTAATAAATAGGTATTGCTTAGCTAATGCACATTCACTTACTAGCCCAGGAGAGCAGGTCTGCAGAAGCACTTTCTATCTGAAGTCTTGGAACAGCACAGGGTGTGGCTATTACTGGGGTTCCAAATGCAGTAGGCTAATAAGGTTCCCTGATCCTTTCACCTCTCCTAATTCTCAGTATCAGTCACATGACACACCTAACTCCAAGGGCTTCCTCCTTTCTTTTCATCCAAAGCATCAGGAGGTTTAAGTCCCAGGCTCTCTAGGGGAGGAGACTATAACCATTAATTCCCTCCTCCATCTGAGGCAGAGGAGACCCTCTCTGGATTCTCAGAGTAGAGAGAGAGATCTTTTTAAAGTTTCTGTTCCTCCCCAACCAAATCCAATACATTCCTGGGCTTTCCTCTTCTACAACTTTCCCTGACAAAGACTATATCATCCATTATGGGCTTAGACACAACTGAGATATATGGGAGTCAGAGTAGAATCGTAGCAAAGACATGGACTTTGATTCTATCTTCATCAGGAACTTATTCTATACCCTTAAACAATTCATATCTCCTCCGCTCACCTTAGTTTCCTCCAGAAGAACCCTTTCAAATTCATGGGGGTGGGGTGGGGAGCTGTGCTTGAGAATTCTAAGGAGGGTTATTCTGATCTCCCTTTTGTATATACCCACACCTGTCACTGAAGCCATTTGATAGCCATGCAATTTCTCCACCCCATTGCACAGATGGAACAGCTGAGGCCCATAGAAGGGTAATGAATGGTTTACCAAGAGTCAGCCAGCAAGTTTATGGCAGCTGAGGACTGAGGCTTGGATTGTCAACCTCCCCTCTTTCCTTCCCCCTCAAGCCCTCATGGATCTCATCATTCCTCATAGGAGTCAGGAACAATCTCCCTTTCAGATTTGAGAAGCTGGAATGACCCATAAAATCATCTGGTCCAATCGCTTCATTTCACAGATGAGGAAGCTGAAACCCAGAGAGGGTAAAAGTGACTTCTTTCAAGGTCACATTGCTCATTAGTAGCAGAGAATCCAGTTCTCCTTATTTTCAGTCCAGTGCTTTTTTTTATTGTACCAGATGTCTCAATCACTATAATGAAGAGAAAACAGACTCCATCTAAAGGGGTCTGAGAAAAGATCTCTGCCACATCACTGAGGGACTCATCAAGAGAGTCTCAATTCCCCATCAAAGATTGTTCTCTGGGAGACCATGACTTCCTCTTTCCCTTTAAACTAATTGCAAATGTGCCAATGAGGCCCTAAGAAAGATAAGATGACCTTGCCTTCAGGTGTATAGTGGAAAGGCCAGGACAGAAGAGGGTAGGACTGAACTTGGAATCAGGTTAATCCTCAAAAGTTAAAGACTACTGCTGCCTAGCCACCCATGTGTTCTGGCAGGTTTGGAGAACTAGACATAAGACTAAATAAGAGAGAGAAGGTGTTGTCCACTTCTGCTCAGGGAGAAACCCTTGCTGCAGCCCTGATCCTGGGTGCTCCCAGAACCTGGGGGTGAGGGAGACATGCCACAGGAGCTGGCAGGATGAGCTCAGTAGTAGCCCTCTCCATCCACACCTCCCCCACCCAATGCTGCAGTGCTGTCGGCTCATACTGCAGTCTGTACTCAGAACATCCCCCACCCTGCCATACCTGGAATATTCCAGGAGGGGGAAGCCACCGAACAACATTCTCCTCCCACCCCACCACTGAGAGTTCCCAAGAGAACATAGAGCCTTTGGATCTACCCAGCAGTTATGAGGTCCTTGATACCTTAGGGAAAAGGAAGAGAAGCAAGAGCTGATCTCAGTCCCAGTAGGGAAACAGAGGCACCAAATGTAAGATGGGCTAGTGGTTCAGAGAGGCAGTGGCCCTCATTTCCAGATCTTGAATTGGTCCCCAAGTCTGGAAGTTCCATTACTTAATTTCCAGAGAAGGGGAGGGGTGGAACCCACAAGTAGAGAGACAGATCCTAAGAAGGTAGAATCATCTAGAGAAACAAGAGAGAGAGAAGGAGGGAAGGGAAGAGAATGAAAAATCAAAATACAGCTAGCCTTGGGTACACCAGGTTCCTGGAAGTTGCGGCTTAATGAACCAGGCAAGTGAACAGAGAAGATGGGTGATTTTCAGAGGAGCATCCTAGCCCAGGTGTGGCCAGGCGGCTGGCTGGCTCGGCTCTTTGTTTCCTGAGACCCCCAGAAGGCAACAGGGACTCTCACCTCTGACCCTGCCCTTAAGTGCTGATTGGGTCGATTCTAAGACCTCCCCAAAGAAGCCTTCCTTCCTAGCCCTGCCTCAAGTGGTCTTAGGAGCTGCAGGACCAGTCTGTATTTGTCTCTTTGCCTACAGGCCCCTTTAGGCTCTTCCTTTCAACATTTATCTCAGTTTCTCAGTCTGTCCCTTTCTTCTGAGCACCCTAGCTCTGCAGCAGACCTTGACCTCAACACCTCCCAGAGATGGGAAGCTGTATAGGGTTAAAGGTGGATCCATAAACACACACGCACACGGACACACACGAAGAGATTCCAAGTCAAAATCCCCACACAGGGACCCACCCTGTGAGCTTCCCACCAAGCGAATCCCTGGAAGTCCACCTGACCTGAGGCCCCCAGAACTAAGAGTCCAGTCACACATTCCCACTGGTCCTTCCAACCTGGGTGACACGGGTTGCACTCCATGCTTTGCCCTGGAGCCTTCCCCACCTTTAGGTGTCCGAACTGCCCCTGGTCTGGTGGGATGGGCACCTCGGACCCACACCGACACCCCAGGGAGTGCTGGGCTCGAGCCGGGTGCCCCAAGGTCACCCACATCCAAGCCCAGGGGATCCCTTGCGCACCAAGAAGGAGAGAGCTTTCCGGGGCCTCCTGCCTCTGGCCCCCGGCCCCCCGGCCCCCCGGCCCCCCGGCCCCCAGCCCTCGACAGCCAGGTCCCGTTATCCCGACAGCCAGGTCCCGTTATCCCGCCTCAGTCGCAGAAAGGCGAAAACGAAATCTCTTCGAATCATAATCGCCTGCAATCGGTTTTCCCCAAATTACACGGGTCCTGGCGAATAGCGTCGAGAGTGAGACTTCTGGGGTCGGGTATCCTGAGGATTAGGCTCAGCAGCAGAGACCTGAGAAAGCCCATCCTCAAACGGGCTCCCTCTGCCGAAGAGCCTCAGAGACCCCCGGTCAGGGAGGACCGCTGGGTTGGCTCAGAGGTGTCGAATGCCTGCGATTTAGACTCGGAGACCTGCTGGAAAAGAGCGAGGCCGGACAGAGGGACGGGAGCGTAGATGCGGCACCAGAGGCTGCGGAAAGGATCGCAAGGCTGGGCTGTGCTAGGTTGGGCTCAGGAAAAGATGGGCGAGGAGACACTCTAACAGCCCCTGGGTACACGTCCCCCACAGTCCCCTCAAGAGGATCCCCACGGGCAGAGCTGTCCATCAATGGCTCAAGCTTTCCTCTCTGGGAGAGACGTTAAATTAGGGAATGAAGGGAAATAGAGATTGGAGGTGGGGAGGGAACGGATGGAGAAAAGGGTTAATCCGGGCGCTGTCTGCTCGCCCCCAGTCTAATCTCCCTGAGCCAGGATTAGGGAGCTCTCCACCTCTTTCCTCCCTTCCCCCACGACAGGGTTATTTCTAAATGAGATTTAGGAAGCTAAGGGGGAGGAGGGCTCCCGCTCTGGACCTGGTCGGAAAACAATTGGAAAGAGACCAAGGGATCTAGCTCGATCTAAGGTAGATCCCCCAAACAAGATCAAGCTGAGGGCCGATCTGGTTCTATACTTAGGCTCCCCCTCTCCCCGAGTTGTGATTAATCGATGCAAAGACAGACAGAGAATCCAAGATGTGGCCGTCGAGGCGAGCATCTTTTCTTGGGAGGACAGAATCCTGAGGTGGGTCTTCTCGCAGCACACCCCAGATAAGAAGAGGAGAGATTCCTTTCCCCAAGAAAGGAGGGGAGGAGCTGAAGGATGAGCTGGGGTTTGAAAGGCGCTCTGGGCCGCCCAGAAGTCGAGCAAAACGAAAGAGGGGAGGGGGGGGGCAATGAGAAGGTTGATTCCTTTCCCAAGAGGCCGGGTGGAGCTGAAGCTCAGTTCTCGGAAGAAGGGTAGGGGGGACCGTGATGCTTCGAGAAAGAGGATAAATGGCAGCTCCCTCCCCCCCTCGCTTAGGACCGCAAAGGGGTGGGAATGAGGGAGGGCGGGAGAGAAGTCCAAGGGCTCCCTTCTCCCCTGCTCTGGACTGCCCGCCCCCAAAACTGACAAGAAGAATTGCCAAATTCCTGCGCCCAGGATTTCGATCCCCCACCCACTGCGGCAACCCAGGTCGCGATTCGCTCTGCCGATTCGCAGTCCCTGGTTTGCATCCGACTCTAATTGTGGTCCCTAAGCAGGCCGGAGTCTTCCTCCGAATCTCCGACGATTACTAGACGGCCAGACCTAATCCAGACCCTTCATTTTCCAGGTGAAGAATCTTGGGTCCTGAGAGAGGGGAAGTGACTTTTCCAAGGTCATTTAGATACCAAAGAGTCAGTTTGGATTCGAGCCCAAATAAGTCATCAGCCTCTAAATCCAAATCTAACATTATTGCTATTGCGTTATGCTTTGCTGTATGCACGCTTTCTGTACGGTTATGGTTCCACCCTTCGGATCTCGCTCCCGCCCCCCTTTCATCCCCCCCAGCACCCCCCAATGTGACCGCGGCAAGGCCAGACACCCGGACAGCCCGACTCGCACCCCTCGCCCCGTCTAGGGGGCCAGTCTCCTAACCTCAGATTGCGGCGAAGGGGGGTGGGGGAAGGGACGATTCAAGGAGACAGCGGGGGACCAAAAGGTTCCAGAGACCCCCTCCACCCCCCACCGTACCACTGCCGCTACCATCTTCACGGGTTGTTATTTTCGTTTCTATCAAATCGCTCGGAGCCCCAACTTTCCTTCCTCGCGAGTCCCCCTCCCTTTCCTCGCGCGCCCCCTCCCTTCCCTGGCGCGTCCCCCCCCCCCAGCGCTCTGAGGCCGGGACTCACCTGCGCCCGGGCTCCGGGGCTCTGTGCGCGCTGGGGAGCAAACAAGACCGAAAGGCAAAACCAGAACAAAACAGCAGCCCCGAGCCGCCGACGGGGAGCCGAACCGTCCGGGTTGGGGGGCTTGGGCAGAAGAAAGAGCCCCGGGCCTCCCCGGGACCTCCATCCCTCCCCGCCTGCGCCCACCCCCCCGGCCCCCGGCCCGGCCCCGGCCCCCCTCTTGGCAGCGGAACAAAGAGGAGCCTGGCTGGGAGGCTCTTCCTGGGTGTCAGGTGACGGCTCTGCCCGGCTACCTGAGGGGCCGCCTCCGCGGGGGCCGGGGGGCCGGGGGCAGCAGAGGCGCGCCGGAGCGCGGGAGGAAAGGGGGCGGAGGGCAGCCGGGGGCTCCTCGGGCCGCGCTCCCCGAGCCGCCGCCGCCGCGGGGCCACGGACGAGTGAGCAGAGGATGACTCCGAGATCATCTCCCGGGGCCCCAGCTCCCGGGCCCGCCCGCCCCGCCCTCCCCCCGGCCGCTCATTGGCTCAGGTGCAGCCAAGGTGGGGCCGTGAGGTCCGGGGGGGAGGCTGGACCGGGGAGGAGGAGGGGAGGGAGGGGGGACAGGAGGGGGAGGGGGGATGATTCACCTTGACTGTGACTGGGGCTCCGGGCCTCTCGGGGCCCGGCCCGGCCCGGCCCGGCCCTGCTCCCGGGGCTCCTGGAAAGTGCAACAGGCCCCAGCCCCTGGGCTGAGAGCCCGAGCCGCCCCCTCCCCGCAGGAGGACAGGGCTGGCCGCTCGCTCCCCCTCGAAGGCAGCCCCGCCAGCCCCGGCGCCAGGAGGGAGCAGAGGTGTGTGATGCGCTTGGAGATCTGGACACAGGGCGGGGGGGGGGGGTAGGTGGGTGAATGGAAAGCGGGACCCGGCGGGAGAGGAAGCAGGCCCGGCCCGGGGCGGGTGCGCCCCCCCATCACCTGCCCGGCTAGCCCAGCCTCACGCAGGTGTCTCGCCGCTGCCGCCGCCGGGAACAAAGGCGGCCTGTCCCGGAGAGGGGGAGGGGAGCGGAAAAGGGGAGCCGCCCCCAGACCCGCTCTGATCCCCCCCCCACTCTGCCGCAGTGACTCCCTGGGGAAGGGGGAGGGCTAGGGGCGGGGCCTACCCTGGACTCTGGGGTGCTGACTCTGATCAGATCCTTCCGCGCCTCCCACGGGGGGGGGGCTCAGTGGGAAGCTCCCTGGGACCCCCCCATTATACACACACACTTCCTCCGCCCCCCCCAGCGCTGTCATCGGCTGAACTGCCCTGCCTCACTCCGAAGTAGCCCCCTCCGCGTCCCGCGCCCCACTGCCCCTCTCGCCCCCTCTCTGCCCTTGCCCCTCACATGTCGGACCCCCTCCAGGGCACCCAATGCACCCCACTCCTGACCGCGGAGTCTGTCTTCCTACCATGGAGGGGAGGGAAAGAGCCAGAGCCAGAGCCCCACAAACTGGCGGCCGCACTGCTAATCCAGATTAAACTACATTAATCCCCACCTCCCCAGGTCTCCCTTTCATCCCCGGCTCTCCCCCTCCCCCGCCGAATGACCTTAGGCTGAGCTGAGCTGTCCTGCGCTCTTCCTTCTCGCGACCTAAAGCTGGGGAGCTGGGAGTCTTTAGCCGGGGAGGCGGGGGTTGGGGTGAGGGGAGAGGAAGAGGAAGACAAAAGTGAATCCCAGACTTTCTTTGGGAGGAGCCATGGTGGGGGCGGCCCGGGGATCGAATGTCTTTCATCCATATGGTCCAAGGGCGGGGTTGGGGAGGGGGGCAAGGAAAAATACGTCTGGGAGGACAGTCAGCTCCTCCCATCTCCATCCCTCAGTCTAGGGTCTTCCAGAGTCTCCCCACTTCTTTCCTTTCCCTGCCCTTCCCAGCAGGAGGGCCTGGGATATTTAGGTGCCAAGAGTAAGATTGGGGCAGATCCGATTCTGGCAAGGGAATAGAATTGGGGGTAGGTAAGAAGGCCGGGACGGGGGAGAAGCAGCAGGGGAGGCAAGGTTTGGGGCAGCATCGCACTGGCCTACTCAGGGAGCTGGAGGGGGGGGAGAAAAAATAGAGGGGACCCCAGAGATGAGATCCTGAGCTAAGGGAGGGGTGGCGGTATGGCCAGGAGAGAAGTGGAAACGGGGTGTCGGAAGAACAGAGACGGGGGGAAAGGAAAGGAGAGGGCGAGAAAAGCAGGGAAGGGTCCGAAGCCGGGGCAGGAGGAAGAAATGGGAGGGGGACGGAGGGGTGCTGGGGCAGGGAGAGAAGGAAGCCGGGAGAGTGACCCAGCAGCATTCGCCGCCCCTCACCTTGCACCTTGCTCCCGCCCCCCCGTGGGCCCTGCCCCCGAACCGGAGCAGCCCCAAGAGTCGAAGCCGCCCTGCCTCTCTAAACTCCAAGCGGATCCCACTCATCGCCCAGGTCCGGGCTCCCGGCTGCATCTCGGCCTCAGCCGTTAATCCTCTAGCTACGGATGCCGCCCCCCAACCCCTCCCCCGGCTTTTCTCTCCTTGCCTCGCCCTACCTGGATGGCTGCGGGCAGGCCCCCAGAGGCAGCAGGGGGTGGGAGTCGGGGCGGGGCTCGAGCAGGCGAAGGTGTCTGGATCCCATTCCCTCTGGGAATCGAGCATGGAGCCCGGGGCACCCCAAGTCTAGGGCCAGTCGGGTCTGTCCCTCCCCGGCCCGGCTGGGCCCCTATATAGCGCGGGGCCCCGCCCCCAGCTGCCCCGCCCTGGCCCCCAGCTCCCATTCACCTGCTGTCGAGAACCAGACACCGAGCTGGGAGAAAGAGGAGCCGGAGAGCCGGGCCCAGCCTGGCTCATTCGATCCGGGGGGTGGCCAGGCCAAGCAGCACTGGAGGGGGGAGGGCTATGAAGGAGGGGCGCCTAGGAGAAGGATCCGATTTCCAACTTTTCTTAAAGGCCCTTCTGAAAGCGGAGCCTCGTTTTCCCCCCTGTGCTCCTCCCTACTCACCCCCCTCGCCCCAGCACCATCATCCCGGGGATTGGGATATTGGGGCCCAAATGGACGCCACGGCTGCCTCCGCCCTCTCCAGGCTGCTCCCCTGTCACACTGCGCCCTCCCTCTAATGCCCCTCCTTCTCCCCCTCCTCCCTTCCTCTGGGTGGGGGACTGAAACCTCAGTCGGGAGGAAGGGGGCCTCATGCATATTTCACATCCACTAGGACCAGACCGGTAACCGGACCCCGCTAAGGGGGGGGGGGGAGGAGGGGCGGGGGACGGTATTGTCGGGCCGGGCTCTGACACAGGCGGGACCCGATATCCCAGATCCCTTACTGGGGGGGGGTATGTAGGGCGGAGGGTCCAGCCATCGGGTCTCGGCCAGCTTCCCCCACCCCCACCCCCGCGCCCGCCCCAGTCCGTTTACACTAAAGAGCAAGGTCTGCCCATCTCTTCCATCATCCCTCCATCTCTTTCTGACATCTTTCTCCACCCTCCCCACCCCGGCCCACCCAACTCCACACAGCTTCTGGCCTCCCGGTGTCTCTCCGCCAAAGAGTCCCTGTCTACAAGCCAGCTAGAGAGTTCCATAGGTCTGCCAGGCTCCCTCTCTATAAGGTGTCCCCTTCCCGCAGTTACCTCCCAAGCCCCTCTCCTCCCTTATTCACCTCTTACTTCGTTTTCATTCCTCCGAGGCAGAACCGCACTGTCTCTAAATATGTTTCAGTCCTAGAGGAAATTCCTTTCACGCTCCCTTCTTCTTAATCTTTTTCCCCTTCCCTCCAGTTCATTTCCCACTCTCTCTGGAAAGCTTCTCTCCCTGCCTTCCTCTTTCCCCTCCCCACCTTCAGACCCTCTTTCTTCCAATCTGATGGTGACACCAATCCCCAGAGGCCGTGGGGCTGGTCAGCTCTACAGTGTGGGCTCAAGAATTGGTCCTAATTCAACGGAATGGGTGTCAGAGGGTCCTTTGATCAGTGGAACATGAGGGACAGGACGGGGGCAACTGGGAAAATGGGACTAAAGGATCCACAATGTTTTTGTTTTGTTTTGTTTTTCTTTCTTCCCTCCTGGGCCTGCAAGAGCTAAGATTTTTTCCAGCCTTGGAAGAGTAATTTTTTTTTCATTTAAAGCTTTTTTCATTTACTTGTTCCACTGAGCACAGGAGTTCAGTACTACTCTTGTTTTATTATTTTTATTGCTCAAGCAAAGATGTTCTTGACACATTCCGGTAGTAGCAGTAGTGGGAATTTAGCCAAGAACTGGAAACTATCACAATTTGCCTAGAATTAAGCTAGAAATTGAATGAAAAAGCCCTGACTCCGGAGATAAAGGACCTGGATTCAAATTGTGCCTCTGATACTTCTTCCCTGGGCCCCAGTTATCTCACCTGTAAAATGGGGTGGACTGGATGATGGAATTTTGAAATCCCTTTCAATTCTAGACCTACCAATGTAAAGAACCCAATCTATATCGATGGTCTGTACTCCATTATCCCTAATTCCTGCCCAGCCTTTGGGAGAAGGAATTGCAAGTGATATGAAGGGACTGAATGCTTCTCATTACATTGTGAACTTCTTGAGGGCTTTTGCCTCATTTTCTATTTCCAGTGCCTAGCAAAGTGTAGATTCTCAATAAATGTTTTTTGGTTGATTGTTCTTAGCTAGCCTTAAAAATCATGGAGACTTAGCTTGTCCTTGAAGGAAGACAGATTTTATTATTCAGGCCTCAGTTCTCTCTTCTGTAAAATGGGAGGAGTTCCCACAAGGATCCAAAAGACATAGAAATATATCTAAAAGTGCCTTCCGTAATGTAAAGAAATCCCTGGGGCTCTTAGTTGTTGCAACATCGCTATCACTTCATAGCTATGAAATATTGACAGTTGATAGGAATTAATGTAAGAAAGACCACTTGAGTCAAAAAAATATAATTCAGCTTTTCTTTCCTATGCCTTTCTTTTTGAATTTGGTTTTTTGCTTTGCATTTGAGACGACTGATCATGTAAAGCTGAAGGTTTTTATTAAAATAAAATAAATTTTTAAAGAACATTTAATTTAAAAAAAATATGCTCTATATAACTCCATTTTTTTTTTGTCTTCTAAAGTTTTCCTTGGAAGCTCCACTTAGCACAGAGGCTGAACTCAGTTTCTCAAATATTTTGCGGGCAGAGATTCCATCAGATTGGCCCCATCAAACAATTACGGTGTCTAGTCGGCTGAGGACCAGTCTAGCTAAATTCGGAGAGGCTCCTCATCGTAGAATGACTACCAGGTGAACATTTCCTATCCTCTGTCCTCCCCACCCTCCCAACCCCACCCCTGACAAGCAACTGTCTAAATCTAAAACATGAGGGGGTTGAGATCTTCTTGGTGGAGGGCAGGCCACGAAAGAATTACCAGTTGATGTTGGAAGTTAGGACTAAGACTAGTTTTACAGATTAAGCAAATTGCATTAGGCTTTGGTTCCCCAACATTTTTAGGTCGTTTTGTTTGGTGGAGGGCAAAAAGGAAGGAGAGGTCGGGGATGGGCTTGATTCCCACCCCCATTGTATTCGAATCCCCAGTAGGAAACCTCATTATAGGGGGATTCTGCATGGTTATCAATGAAGCCGCATGACTTCCTTCCATCGCTGCTATGCTTTGGATGCTCGATAGAAACCCGAGTGGTGGCAACGAGATTACTGTGGGATGTCCAAATTTCTGAAATCCTGGGGGTTTTAACGAATACATTCAATGAATGGGTGTCAGGTCTAAAATCTCCCCCACTTCTGTGGGTGGGGTGGGGTGTGGCGGGGGGGAGGGCAGAAGGTGACCGCTATTCTCCTTGGTGCTCGCTGATTTTGCTTCTCCGAGCGCCGAGGACAGCCTCCCCACGAGGGCCCAAGAGCCGGTCAGCAAATCAGGGATTGCGAGCCGGGAGGCCCGGAGCCAGGGTGGCCGTCAGAGGAGATCCGGGAGGGCGCTATAGGGCCCTTTTCTCTTTTCTTCCCCCAGGCTTTGCCCTTTCGTTGCCATCCCGAGGTATTTCCTCCTCAGGAAAAAAGAGGAGGAAAGAGACAGCTCTGGGGAGTGAGGGAGGGGAGGTGCCAAAGGTGCTGGGCACAGGGGGAGAGAGGAGCCCTCTGCCAGCCCGAGGGAGCTCCGGGCCCTGGCTGCAGCCAGGGCTTCCCGAGGGGCCAAAAAGAAGCCTTAAGACCTTCCTGTCCCTGGCCTGGACACCCAGCGGATTCTGGGGGGGGTGAAGAGAGCTGGACGTGACCAGGAATCGTGGGGCCAAGAAACTCTCCGGAGAACGAAAATGGTTTAATTCCGTTCGACAAATAGGAGTAAAAAAGCCCACTCTGTGCTGAGCACCGAGCCCCTCCCCCCCATTTACACAGAGTAATAAAACATTAATCCTAGCGAGAATCGTAGCAAGAAGAACAAGCCAGAAACAAGTGGAAAGGGGCCCACTGTCGTTGGACTGGGGGGAAGGGGATCCCTAAGAATACTTAACTGGCCTCGGGCAATTTGGGGCGGCCACCCCATCTCCACTCCTCTCTCCCACCCCCTAGGCCGGATATTTTGGAGATGGAAACACGGGGATATGAATAGACTCGAATTTTACGGACCCGCTTTACAGCGTCCACACCCCCGGAATGACTCTGCCTTCCCTCATTTTGGGGCCGTTAAAATGGAAGGGTAACTTGGGAAAGTTGGAGCTGGGGAGACTGGGACCCGGAGTTTCGGGCGTGCCTCGCTGTGTCTTTATCTCTCTACAGTCCGACGGACCCGCCTGGTCCGTCCTCTGAGCTCAGGGTGACCTCCCGGGGAAGCATCGTCAAGTCTTCACCTGGGGAGGTGGGGACCCTTAGGGATTAGGCGAAGTCCTTCCTACCGCAAAGGCGCTGAGACGGATATATGGTGCGAAGTCATCTGCCCTCGGAAATGAGAGGCAAAGACTCGAGGCCATGCACTTGATCAGCCTTCATTCATTCAAACATTCGATCAGCGGAACATCATCTGGATAATTCAGACACTCCTAATCCTCAAGCTCCTTTGCTTGGATGTGGGGACAGTTTCGTATAGTTTAGAGGGGTTTTTAAAATGTTCTTGGTTTAAAAAAATTAGTTATCCAAATAAAAATTTTTAAATGCATTTATTGAATACCTTGCACAAGCTACAGTGAAGGATCCCAGTATGGATTCGGTATCTGTCCTCCAAAACCTTGAATTTTCCAATTTTCCAATTCCAAATACAATTAAAGTGACTGACCCGTTCCAACGGGTCGACCTCCTTTCACTGCTCCATCCGATATTGCGTTGGAACCTGAGCTCCTGGGAACTGTCCTCAGAAATGAGTCTCGGGGTCTCAGCTTCTTCCTTCTCCCTTTCTCTGTTTTCGACTCATCTCTTTGATTGTGTCCTGTCTTCTCTGGGTCTGTCTTCCTATTCCCCCCCACCCCAATCCCAGCTAGCCTACCCTGGGGGCTCTGACACGGGCTTTCAGGAAGGATGTGACCCTCTCATGGCAGGCTTGCACGGAGGACGACCTCCCTATCCAGGATGGAGAGAAGGGAGGGGAAATCAGATCAAGGATCCCACTGAGTTCTCCATTCTGACTCCACTGATTGCTCAGGTATCCACCCATCGGAATTTCACTGAATTTGGCAAAGCAGTGCCAGGTACACAACCTACCATCCAAATAAAGGGAGATCCAAAGACCTGGAAAGGAAACAAATTTGCTGGTTCAGGAGCCCAGGACATTTAAGCAACAAGGGTCCTTGAAAATTATCTGGTCCTTCTTAGATTACAGTTGAGAAAATCGAGTCTCAGAAAAGAAAAGTGACATTCCAAAGTCACCCAGCCAGTCAGTGGCAGAGTGCAGAATCTTCTGACTGGCACCCTTTTTTGTTCTTTTCGTTCCAAACCATATATTACTTCGATGTTTCCACAGAAGAAACCTGGAGCACAAAGTTTATTTGGCCACTTGTATTAAATCCCTCAGGGGCAATCCTCACGCTTCCCTGGTGCAGCCTTCCCTCTTCTCCTGCCTGAGTCCCCATCCCTTCTGTCACAGGGGAGGGCACCGGTCTCAGTGAAAGGACTGCAGGGCCCTGAGGAATCTTTATTTTTCCAAAGGAAACATCTGTGAGGAGGGGGTAAGGCAAGGTTTTTTGCTGAGCCTGGAGACCCCTTGGGATCCAGGGAGGAGTTTCTGTTGCCATCATCATTGCTGAGATCATCACCAGACAAGCTGCCTAGGGGAGAAAAGCTGGGTGGAAGAAAGAAAAGGAGTGAGGGGGTGGGTTAAGGGACTGGAGGAAGGTCACTGGAGAGGAGTGAGAAGAAAAGGGAGGAGAGTGAGCAAGGCAAGTGGGGGAGATGGTAAAGTATCAAGCAAAGAAAAGATAAGGAGAATTCATGTTTTTCTGACCTGACCTGCTCTCCTAGTGGTAATTCATAATAATACCCAAAGGGAAAGTCTCTTCCAGGATTAGTTTTTACACCCCTAACCAAAGCTGATCCTGGTGTACAATTCATCTCTGAACAACAGGGGTCCTGCCGCAGTAGGTCAACAGTATCCTTTTCATAGAGGAAGAAACGAGCCTTTTGTTTTAAAGGCAACACAATGGGTTGGGCAGAAGATCTGGGTTCAAGTGCTGGATCTGAGACTTTACTGGGTGACCTACAGCAAGTCTCTGAACTTCAGTTTCCTCATCTATAAAATGAGAATAAATTTTTCTTCTTTTTTATAATTCACAAATTTGCTGCACTTTATAAATCACCATGTGTTAGAGACTTTTAATTTGTCGTGATTGTTGTGCCCTACTCTTTATGATTCCTTTTGAGGTTTTCCTGGCAAAGACACTAGAATGGTTTGTCATTTTCTTCTCCTGTTCATTTTACATGTGAGGAAACTGAGGTCAACAGGATTAGGTAAATGTCTGATGTCAGATTTGAACTCAGTCTTTTATTCATTAAATTTCTTGATTAGTGATATACCCATTGAGTCTGGTGTTATAAATAAGGGTTCAGGACCTTAAATATGACCACCACATATGCCAGCATTATTTCACCAATATTCTCCTGAAAGATAAGCCTATTAGAAATATAACATGTGTACATAGATGGATCAGTCAGTTATAAGAAAAAGAGCTTTGGTCAGAAGACCTTTGTGAATAGCCTTGAGACAGTTTTACCTTCCTGAGGTCATTTTTTTTCTCTGTGAGATGATCATAATAAATAAAGCAAGTGGCAATATATAGATCTAACTCTGATGCCCAGAAAGACTTGAGTTCAAGTCCTGTTTCTGATATATGTTGACTCTATGGCATCAAATAAATTACTCTCTGGGCCTCAAAGAAATCTCTAAGATCATAAAATTCAGTCCAGAGTCCAATCTGCAATGATAAAGGGGATTTTCTTTTTTTAAATATATTTAATTTCTTTACTTTTCAAGTTACATGCAACAGTAGTTTTCAATAATCATTTTTAGCAAGATTTTGAGTTTCACATTTCCCCCCTCCCTCCCCTTGACAGAAAGCAATCTATTATAAGCTATACATGTATAACCATGCTAAAACATAGATCCTTATTAATCATGTTGTGAAAAAAAAAGAATCGAATCAAAACAGGAAAAATGTTACAGAGAAAAAAATCCATATTACAATAAAGACAACTTTTAAAAATTGAAGATAGTAAACTTTGGTCTACATTTAAACTTCATAGTTCCTTCTCTGGATTTGAATGGTAAGGAATTGTCTCTAATTCTTGTATTGCTGAGATGAATATGTCCATCATAGTTGATCATCACCCAATGTTGCTGTTAGTGTGAACAATGTTCTGGTTCTGCTCACTTCACTTATCAATCAGTTCATGCAAGTAAGTCTTTCTTGACTGTTCTGAAGTCCCATCCCTCATGATTTCTAAAAGAACAGCATCCCATCACATTCATATACCACAATTTATTCAGCCATTCTCCAATTGATGGGCATTCCCTCAATTTCCAATTCTTCACCACTAGAAAAAGAGTTGCTATAAATATTATCCTTTTTTGCAATTTCTTTGGGCTATAGACCTAATAGTGATATTGCTAGATCAAAGGATATGCATGGTTTTATTGCCTAAAGGGGGTTTCCTTACTGAGACCACCATACTACCAAAGTCACAGGTGCAGACCAAAAATTCCAAAACATTATCACCTCACAGTTTTATTGTGAAGAGCATACTTTGTAAGCTTGAAAGAAATGTAAGTTATTAGTCTAGTATTCTCTCTATATAATATGAGCTATTTAAAGATCAGAGAACTGGGTCTGGAGTCAGTAATACCCATCTCCCTGAGTTCAAATCTGGCCTTAGATACTTATTCTCTGTGTGACCCCTGGGAAAATCACTTAACCCTATTGGTCTCAGTTTTCTCATCTGTAGAATAATCTGGAGAAGGAAATTGCAAAGCCACTCCAGTATCTTCCAGTGTGGGAACCCTCTTCCCACTGAGGCAGTGATCAATCTGTTTACAATTAAAGGACATCATTGATTTGGATCTGGAAGGGACCTTGGGGTCATATGATTTGAAATTTAAAGCTGGAGGGAAACTTAAAAGAGAGTCCAACCTCCTCATTTTACAAATTTGTCAACTGAGACCCAGAGAGGTTAGGCAACTTAGTTATTATCACAGTTAGTAAATGACAGGTTTGAGATCTGAACTTTGGACCTCTCACTTTTTCCACTAGACAAAGGAATAGAGAACTCCAAGTTCTAACCTATCAGCCTTTCATAAGTTCATATCCCACTAGTTTGCTATATAAATCATCTGCTCCCTCAGCTCAACTTTCTATTAACTTTCCTAACTGTGTTCACTTACCTCTCAGGTCTTATTGATTCAAATCATATTCAACTTAAATTGTACTCCTTTCCTTAGCTATCTCAATGATTGCTCAGCAATTGCTTCCTCCTATAAACTCCTATAGTATTAGAATCTGAAGAGATCTATACCATTATCCTCATTTAGAACTTAAACGATGGAGATGGGGTTGAAATCTCAGACTTCCTGTTAGCATTTCTATCCTATATACATATATAAATATACATATATTCATATATATGTATATATATACATATATATGAATAGAAAAGGAAACCTTCCTCAGGAGGACTTTCAGACTGATTTTCCTTCCCAAGCTTCTATCACCCAAGATAGATATAAGTGCACATACTTTAACATACTTCTCTTCTAAGATATATTCATTTGCAGCCCCAGACACACATACTCATGGACATGCCCTCTTAAAGATCCTCTAGACTCAGACCACTTTGATTTTTAGATAAGAAAAACTGTGACCACTTAACAAAAGACTAGCCTGGAAATGGACTCTGGATATATGTGGGTACCTCATGACAAAGATACTAAAAAATAGCTAATAGCATTCCAGCATCCTCTAAAATCTAGCCTTGAACACTTACTAGTTATGCGACCCTAGGCAAGTCACTTAATCCTTTTTGTCTCAGATTCCTCATTTGTAGAATGATCTGGAGAAGGAAATAGTAAACTACACCAATATCTTTGCCAAGAAAATCCCAAAAAGGGTTATGAAGTGTCAGACATGACTGAAATGACTGAACAGTAACAAACTTTGGGCACCTCTCTTTCTGGAGACATGGTTAAAACAAGATATGACTAATCTGATCATGCTGACTTAGCTATAGGGTCTGAATTTTTTTTCTTATTTGATCTAATATAGGCAGAATACTTCCTTGAAGTGCTGTGATGATAAAAGACCAATGATAGTACCTCCCTACCAACTTTCATTGGTTCATATCCCACCAGTCCTCTATATAAATCATCTCCTCCCCTTATCAAACTTTCTACTACTTTTCCTTCCTGTGTCCAGCTACCTCCCAGAAGAGAATTATAAAATTTGAAGTCATAGCATGAAATACTTCAACATCAATGTTCTATATTTTGTTGACAGCTTCTATACCAATGCTTTCCAAAACATGACAGGAAACGTTGTCTTCCATCATTCTTCAAACCCAGCCCATCTTGAGAGAGATAAAGAACAAGTCTCTATTTAGGCATCGGATTGATCACATAGTCCCATAGTGTTTGGAGCCTGGGAGGACTGGTGCCTAGCTAGAGATGATGTGGAAGGAGAGGATATATGGAGCAGGGGTGATAGTCATTATAAGATGAAACTCTGATGTAGACAACAAAGTCATAAGGTAATCACAGGCTCTAGAGCTGCAAGGGTTCTCAATGGTCATTTGTCCAACCCCTTCATTTTGCAAACAAGGAAGCTGAAACCAAGAGAGGCTAAGTTCAGGTCCCATAACTAGCAATATCAAAGCAATCACATTTAAACCCAGGTTATGCCACTTTGTGAACTTCTGAACAGATAGACATGCCTTCTCAGAGCACTAAGGGTTACAAAGATGGAGGATGCTTCCAGGGTTGAAATTTTCACTCTGTCTGGGTGAATCTCCATCCTAATTGTGGGGACAATAAAAGGGAAAACTTCCTCCTGTTTCTAAGTTTCGTTTACAATGGAGAAGTGAAAATAACCTGAATTGAAAATCAGAAAAGTTCAAGTCACAGCTCTGCCACTTGCTAGCTGTAGGACTGAAACCCATCAGTCTAATCTCTCTGAGCCTCAATTTTCTCATCTATAAAATAGGGATAACAATACTTTCTCTAGCTGTCTTTCAGGATGGTTGTGCTTTGTAAACTGTAAAATGCCAAATAAACTGTGAAGTGTGCTATAAACATGATCCATATGAGTTAGCTATTCTTGGCTCTGAATCCTTAAGCTTTATCCCTTCTTGTAGGCAATCCTGAGATGTGGAATCCTCCACATCTGCCATTTTAGTGGCATGTGATCCTGTCTATATCAAAAAAGTACCTGCTGTTAATGCATCCCTTTAAGGACTGTATTTCTATGAATCCCTAAAGCATTTCCTCCCCTGTAAATTTGCTGCCACAGGCTGACTCTCCATTTTATGAATGATTTAGCATCTCAGCCGGGCTGCAGCAGTCATCCTCTGCACATTTAGGCCTGCAGCTGTGACATCATCATCCATACCAGTGATGAATGGCCTCCCCTGTCCTAATGGGGGAGAGAGGGAGGGAACTAGAGAATATAATATAGTAAGATAGTAATCTGGAAATAGGGGCAAGGGAAGACATACACAGGACCTGCCTTCATCTTAGAGTTTAGAGGTTGGAGGCAGGGTGCTTCTCAGTCTTTTAAACAATATCTCCACTGCTGACCATTTGCTGGGTCAACTCAATTACTAGACTTTTTTTTTACGTTTTTGAAACGCAAATGGGGTTAAGTGGCTTGCCCAAGGCCACACAGCTAGGTAATTATTGAGTGTCTGAGACCGGATTTGAACTCAGGTCCTCCTGACTCCAGGGCCAGTGCTTTATCCACTTCACCACCTAGCTGCCCCAATTACTAGACTTTCTAAGCTCCTAAAAGACCCTCAGAGGTTATCTAGTTCAACCCCCTACCTCTAGGCAGGAGGACATCAACTCCATCCCTACCCAGGGAAATCTATAAAATTCTTAAAGAGACAGGTACTTCCTGGCAAATAAAATATCTTAGAGTAACTTTCTTGTCAGCATTCTTCTTTTGTAATATTTTACATTTATAGAGTAAACTATATAGTTTACAAGATACTGACCTGAAGTGTATTTCCTCCATTTAACAGATGATCAAAAAAGAGGTTCTTATCTGGGATATTCTGGGATCATTATCCAGTATTCCCAAATGTGGGGAAAGTGGGGAGTATACAAAGTTCTAGGTCTTCTATAATTTCATCTGCTCCCATAAATTCAATTAACATGCTGATGCAGAGTTATGCAACCATTCTTAGTCTCTCTCTTAAGTTGCAGACCCAGATCACCAAGTACTTATTAGAATTTGCCAACAGGTGTCTCAAAGGCATCTCAAACTTGTGCCCAAAGTAGAGTTCATTATCTCTCCATTCCCAAATCCACTCCTTTTTCTAACTTCCTTTCTACTACCCAGAGCAACATCATCCTTCCAGTCATCTAGATTTGCAAACTTGACTTATTAAAAAAACCTAAACTAACATTATCTTTCTGTGTATTTGTCAATTAGTATTTATTTTCCCCCTCCTACCTCTTCAATTTGAAAGAAAAGAAAACAAAAAAGAAACCATTGTAACAAATATGCATAATTGAGAAAATCAGGCAGCTAGATGGTGCAGTAGATAGAGCACTGGTCCTGGAGTCAGGAGGATCTGAGTTCAAATTTGACCTCAGTCACTTAATAATTATCTAGCTGTATGACCTTGGGCAGGTCACTTAACCCCATTGCCTTAAATAAAATTTAAAAAAAAGAAGAAAATTAAATGCATACATCACCCATACTTTACCTCTTTCTTTCACTTCCCATCTGATTAGTTTTCAAGTTTTGTCAAGTCTATTCTATCACATTGGTCCCCTGCTCTCTACTCAAACAACCACAACCCTGACTTGATCCCCATAATCTCTTAGCTATGCTACAACAGTCTCCTTAATGTCTCTTGTTGCACATCTTTTCCATTTCTAATCCATTCTTCATATAACTGCCTAAGTGATTTACATAATGTTCATCACTCCTCTACTCTGAAAGCTCTGGTGGCTCCCTATTGCCTAAAGTCCATCACAATGCGATTTCAGACTGCTTTTTCAACCTTATTACATATTATTCCTCTTCATCCACTCTCCATTCCAGCCATGCTGGCTTACTTGTCATTCTCCTTGTGCACATCTTCCACCTTAGTGTTTGTGCATATTCCTACAATACCCTTAGAATTACAGAGTTATAATTGCAATGGACCTCATTTTACAGAAGAGAAAACTGGAGTCTAAAAGGTTAAGTCACTTGCCCAAAGTCACACAGCTGATTTAGATCAGAGGTAAGTCTTGAAACTGGGTCTTAATGACTCCAAAGTCAGATATCTATCCCACCATGTCTGCACTTCTGCCTTTTGCAATTCTTAACACTCTTTAAAGATCATTTTAGTCTCTCTACATAAAATTTATACTCCTGCCCCAAGCTACTAATACCTCACTAAATTGCTTTGTATATATGTTATGTATTCTTTGTTTTTGTGACCATATTTTTTCCCCCAATAGAATGTAAGCTTCTTGAGGACAGGGATTGTATCATTTTTGTCTTTGTAGCTTCAGTTTCCACCCACTGTGCCCAAGGGTACATTTATAATCCAAGCTAGCATTCCTATTCAGGTCTTTTGATGCCAAGGCTACTGTTTTCTCTACTATAACATGGTCTCTTTTCAATGTAAATGTCTCCTGATATAACAAAATTAGGATGGTTTTTCTGCCTCCATCTGTAATGGAGAGTAATAATATCTGATCACCACTCTCCAGATGCTACCCTTTACCTACACATGGACTATGGTCTAGCTGTCCTGGTTCACATGTTCCCCTGTTCCTTAGCTATCTTTTCCCTAAGTTTAAATAGTTCTGATTCTTTTAATATTTTTTGAGAGCAGGATCAACCTTGGGATAGAGATGTGAGATCTAAAGAGTATCCATGGGTCCTCTGGTTTCTGCCTGATGGAAATGAAGAGCAATCCATAGATAGAGATGTAGTACTATCTGGATTTATTCTTGCTATTCCATCAGTATTTATTAAGCACTATGAAGCAGCTAGATAGCACAATGGATAGAGTACCAGGAAGACTCATCTTCCTGAGTTCAAAGATGGATTCAGATACTTAATCATGGACAAGTCACTTAACCCTTTTGGTCTTAGTTTCCTCATCTGTAAAATAAGCTGGAAAAGGAAATGGCAAACCACTCTAGAATCTTTGCCAAGGAAACCCCAAATAGGGTCATGAAGAGTTGACGTGACTGAAATTACTGAATAACCACATGTCCAGTACTGGGTTAAGAGCTGGGGCTACAAAGAAAGGTAAAGACTGTCCCTGCTCTGAAGGAACTCACATTTTAATGAGAGAGACAGCATCAAATGACGATGTGCAAACAAGCTAGAAGGAGAAACTGGAAACAATCCTCCAAAAGAAGGCATTAGATTTAAGGGAAAGGCTTCCTTAGAAGGTAGGCTTTTAGGTGGGACCTGAAGGAAGTGAAAAGATCCAGGAGGCAGGATCAGGAGGGAACACTTTCTAAGTATGGGTACAGTCAATGACAATGACTGGCAACTGGAGATGGAGGACATAGCCAGAAAGCCAATGTCACTGGATCACAGGGGACTGGTTGGGAGGGGGGGGGGTGTAAGGTTGCCCCTCCCTACATTCAGCAAGGAAAGATACTTAGCAGATGTCATTTGAGGAGTGCCACCTTCCTAGGGCTGCAAATTCCTGTGATAAAAAATTATTCCTTTGAGTTAAGGCATTGTTTCCAGGAGACCTCTGTGAAAATGCTAATGTGTTTCTTGGGAGCACTACTGTTTTTCACTAATAATCTATATCAGAAAGGACTCTGAGGAGGTAGGAGAGAAGAGAGGTCAATTTTTATTGCAGAAAGAGGAAAGAAAAGGAATTTGATCATGAGATATCTTGTACACAGTAAGTTACATATTTAAGTTCTGGAATGCAGAATCCTTCAGATTTATGATAGACCTAGGCATTTGAGCTCCTGAAATCCCAATGGAGGAAGGATCATATCCAGTGGTTCTGAAGATTGAAGGACTTGGGTTTGAATCCCACTTCTGATACTTGACTATCTGTGAAACTTTGAGTAAATCACTTAATCTTCCTGGATCTCAGTTTCCCTTTCTGTAAAATGAAGGGTATGGCTTTGATAATCACTAAAATCCTTTCCAGCTCCAGAGTCCTGGTCCTGGTAAAACCTACATAGGGAGTGGCAGACTTGGATGAGGAGTCACATTTGGTGGGTCAGGGGAGGGGAACAGAATAGACCCCTGAGGGGAAGGCCAATAGGCCCTAAAGAAGGGGTGCTGACAGGCAGGGAAATGTTTGTAACCAGACTGTAGTTAATTAGAAATATATATATATATATATATATATATATATATATATATATATATATATGTATGTATAAATACTTTCAGAGGCCAGAATATCTCTCTACTGTCTGTAATTCTCAAATTCAAAATTCAAAATCAAATGTAGTAAAACAGATGGGCAAAGCAAAGTGAAGCAGTCAGAAAGCAAGCCTTGCTAAACCAGAGACAATTTGGACATTGCCTAGGTTAGGGGATAAGAATTGTCCAAAGTCATAAACTTCACCCTCAAGCAGTTTCCAGTTTATTAGAGGAAAAAGTAAGTACACAAGTAATTATAACACATGCTGGAATGTGGAATGTATTCAAGGGAAAAAATACAAAAGAATTCATTATTTTTCTACAATGCAATAGGACATGATGACCATTGGTATGGGTCTCTTTGCTAAACTGACTCAGAATTTCTTCCCCTCCTGCTTCTCCTCTAATCTCAGGTTAGATGTTAGTGAACATCAATGGAAGACAAAAATTTTCTTTCTCGTGTAAAATCAAGGAGCATTTTTAGGAAAAGGTGTCCCCCAGGGTATTTCAGAAACTACTATTCTTTCCATCCTTTATTATATGCTTTCAAGAGGGAGGAAAAGATCCCCCCCCCCCCAATTCAGGGAGGTGGGTACATATTACCCAAGGAGAGAGATGATTCTCATAAAATCATGGTAGCTAGGGATTTCAAATAGATGAGTGCAACCAGAGATTCAGTGTTCTGAATGCATTATGGCCCCATCTGCTCAGAGAGACCAGTGAGGATGGAACAGCTGCTAGGTAGCAAAGTTCCTGTCTTGTTTGAAGTATTTATCTATGGACAAAGACCACATTTCTCTTCATAATCACTACTGCCCTCCATCCCCCAATCCTTAGAAAGGGTTTTCACACATCCCTGCTTGTCTCTGGTATCAATATGGAACAAATGAGAAAAGAATGTTTTAAAGTTCTAGGCAGTTGCTAAGTGGAGATTCCTAGGGGAGGTGGGGAAAGGGAGAGGCCTCTCCTTGGATATCCTGGGAATCACCTAGGTCTTGCTCCATACAAAATTCTCTCTTAGAATACATGGCTTCAGGGCCAGAACCATCAGTGATGATGATGAGGATTTACAAATACTAAATACTAGGTAGTGCTAGGGAGGGTTAAAGGAGAACCCTATTTTTTTTTGCAAGGCAATGGGGTTAAGTGGCTTACCTAAGGCCACACAGCTAGCTAACTATTAAGTGTGTGAGGTCAGATTTGAACTCAGGTACTCCTGACACCAGGGTCAGTGCTTTATCTACTGCACCACCTAGCCGCCCCCGAGAACCCTATTTTTCTAAAAAATATTTACATGTAGAATAGTTTTCAACATTTGAAAATCCTATTTTAACACTAATTTGGAGGGATGGAATTCATACATGGTTCTCAAGCCAGCTGTTACAGAGCTCAGGTGAGTTGACTGGTTGGTTTCAGATAACTTACTGTATACATGTAAGAATGAGCTTGTACTATATGGAGGTTCTGTTTTGTTTGTTTGTTTTTAGAATTTTTATTTAAGGGGCAATGGGGTTAAGTGGCTTGCCCAAGGTCTGAGGTCAAATTTGAACTCAAGTCCTCCTGATTCCAGGGCCACTGCTCTATCCAATATGCCACCTAGCTGCCCCCATGGAGGTTCTATTGAAATCATAATAACATGGTATGCATAAACAAAAACTCCCATTTATTATAACACCCTAACTTTTATGATGTTTTCCTTGTGAATGAGTCTGATCTGAAACTGATCTGGTTTCCTGAGCAGCTTCTTGGATCTTGCTCAGACTATAAGGTCCAGTTTTATCTTCTTCCCCTCACTCTGTCTCGTCTTCTACCCATTCTTCCTCTATCTTTTTTTCTAAGTCTGACTGTTACCTTACCCTCTGTTCTTGCATCCTCTCAGATCCATCCCTGCCTCCCTCTTTGTCCCTTCTCCTCATTTCCCCAATTGCTCCAGTTGTCTCTTTATTGTGCTATTTGTTTTCTCAGTTTACCCCCTTTCTCAGGCTGCTCCCCACCCTTTGGTCTCTGCCCTATGACTCTGTTCTTTTTCAGTGTGACCCCTCTCTCCTTATTCTACCCCTTCCTTTCTGATTCTATAATCTCTGTCCTTTTTACCCCATCTGTCTCCTTCCTCTGCCTGTCCCCTTTGCCTTCCCTCTCTGATTCTTCATTGCCTGCTGTCTTCTTTGTCCTGACCCTTTCTGCTCACTAACACACTCTCAGTCCTCTTTATCCAGTTCCCCTCACTTGCTCTGCCTCCTTCCTCTTCCCTTCACAGTCTCTTGGCCTTGTCTCTGTATGTTCTCCAGAGAAGCTGTGCTACCATTTCCCATGTTTCTAAAACCCTTCCCCCTCTGGCTCTGCCATCTTCCTATGGCCCAGCAAGAGCCTCAGCCCTTTGGGAGAAAGTCCTCAGTGCCCCTGCCAGAGACAAGAAGGGAAAACACTAAACTGTCATTATTTCCCGGAATCCCATTGGTCCTTGGCCACCTTTTCTCCACTCACTGGGCTTCATTGTGTGCTACTAGTCTCAATAGCAATTAAATAGTAATAATCCAGTGGTTCCATTTCATTTTCATTTAGATGGAATGTCTGTTCTCTCTTTCCTACACAGCTGAACAGGGTAGGGATGGGGGAAGAAGGAGGGGGGAAAGACGGGAGGGGAGGCTGGTGAAAAGCCACCTGAGACCGCTTTTCAGTGAAACTGTCCATGGATAGAATTACTTGTATCAAGTACATGGGACTTTTAATCCACTTTGTAATCAAACAAGGAACTACTCTGGGCCCTTGGGAGGCCAAGGCTACATCATTCCACCCAGTTTACAGATGGGGAAACTGAGGTTCAAGGTAGGTAGCCAAGTAAGGTGTTGGTGATCTCAGAACTCCAAAATCTCATATTGGTGAAGCCCCTTTTGAAGGGTAAGGTGGAGCTTTGCTATCCAGGAGAAGGGAAAAGATGAATATAAGCTGAGATCTACAGTAGGCATCCCTGTCAGATCCTTGGGGAAACCAAACCTTTGTTAGCTTCTTGAGACAGCAAGGTGCCCTGGAAAGAATGCTAAATTTTGGACTGAAAAACCTAGGTTAAGTTCTGGCTTTGCCACCTACTCACTCACTGAGCCTCAGTCACTTTATCTGTAAAATAGGAATAATAATAGTCACACTTACAACGTATCTGGAAGTAAAGAACATCATAAACTTTAAGGTGATATAGAAATGTATTTATTTTTCCAGGCTTTAGAAGACTTGTAGACCCCTTAATAAGCATTTGCTTTTACATGGGGGTGATGATCAACCTTAATGGACTTGCTCATTCCATCAGTGCAACAATCAGGCACAATTTTGGAATATCTGGAGAATACCATCTGTATCCAGAGAAAGAATTGTGGAGTTTGAACAAAGACCAAAGGCTGTTACCTTTAATTTAAAAAAAAAATTATCTTATGCAATTTTGCTATCTCTTATACATTTATGTTTCTTCCTTAAGGATATGATTTCTTTCTCATCACATTCAACTTAGATCAATGTATACCATGGAAACAATGTAAAGATTAACAGACTGCCTTCTGTGGGGGGAGGGAATGAGATTAGGGGGAAAATTGTAAAATTCAAAATAAAATCTTTCTTTTATGAAAAAAAATAAGTCTTTGCTTTTGTACATAGTATACAATTAATAAGTGTCTATGGAATCAAATCAAATTAGTCATGAATTGAATTTAGAACAACTTCTGGTCTACCTGGGGCTATGTTTTTCCTGTATGAAAATATATGTAAAATCACCTTTTTATCCAAATTCAAACATGAGATGTATTCCTATTAAAATGACCTCACCCAGATATATTACTTGCTGTCAGTTTAAGAAGATGCTAACCGCAAGTTAAAATTTTTCTGGACACTCCACAACTTTGTTGGAAGGCTAAAAGTAAAAGCCCACCCCTAGGATTATAGATTTAAAACTGGAAGGGATCTTTCGGACCAAATAATCCATTTCCTCATTTTATAGATAAGGAACTGAGACCAAGAGAGTAGTGTCTTACCAAAGATCACATAGATAGTAAGGAACAGAAGTAGCATTTGAACCCAAGCTCCTTCATCATCTGATGTATTTTTTTTTACTGTCCTAGCTCACCCAAAGGCAATGGGGTAATTGCTAAGATGTTCTTTTCTCTGATTGGACAAGGGCTATCTCTAGGTGGCCTGACTTTCTGAGGTTCCGTCACCAGATTCTTCTGGCTTCTTAAGGATTCAGTCAATAATAGGCATTGGATGGGCCACCTCCCTGCCCCATCTCAATCAGTGCTGGCCCAAAAGAAAGGTGATGATTTTCCTATAGCAATAGAGTGTCATTTAGCAGGAGGACCTGGATTTGAATATGTAAAAAGGGTCAGAGCAATGTTCTGACAGGGATATTGGTATTCAGCAATGCTTAGGGACTTAGGCAAAGATCATCTGAGGGGATGGGAAGGGGGACAGGATGGACAGTAATTCGTCTGAAGAAGATCTGACAGTTTTTAGTGGATTGCAAGTTGTTGGCAAAAGCCAACAATACCATATGACAACCAAGAAAATGAATATAATCTTTGGTTGCATTGAGAAGACTAGTGTCCAGGGTACAGTCCCACTATTCTCTGCCCTGATCAGGAGCACTGGGTGATCAGTTGACTAAGCACCCCATTTTAGGAAGGACATCCATAAACAGAAAAGCACACAGAAGAAGATGATTAGATTAGGGAATCTAGGGAAGGGTCTGGAGGTCTACAACCTATGGATATCAATTAAAAAAAAGTGATATTTCTCCTGGAGAAGGGGAGATGTCACAGGTACCAGAAAACTGACTTGTGAAAGAGAATTTAGTCTCTGTGTAAAGCTAGGTGGAGTAGTGGATAGATCATTGGGCCTGGAGTTAGGAAAACTCATTTTCCTGAGTTCAATTCCAGCCCCAGACTTACTAACCAGGTGATCCTAGTCAAGGCCCTTAACCCTGTTTGTATCATTTTCCTCATCTACAAGAATAAACCGAGGGATGACTAGGTGGAAAAATGGATAGAGCACTGGCTCTATCCAGTTCTTATCCAACCTCAGACACTTAATTACTTAGCTGTGTGACCTCCTGCAAGTCACAATCCCTTTGCCTTGTAAAAATCAAATTAAATAAACAAACAAACAAATAAATAAACAAACCAACAAATAAATGAATAAATAAATGAATGAATGAATGAATAAATAAATTAATTAATTAAAGTGGAGGAGAAAATGATAAAACCACTCCAGTATCTCTACCAAGAAAATTCTAAATGAACAGTCAGACATGACTGGCAAATGACTCAACCAACTTAACAGGACTATCCCAGAGAAGAACAGATTACCTTTAAAGGTAGTAGATTCCTTTTCATGGAAAGCAAAAACTGGATGACCACTTCTCAGAATGATAGATAAGGAAGTCTTTTTTAAAAGATCTCAGAGTTCTCTTCCAATAGACTCTGAAATATTGTGATTTTGAGATGAGGTAACCATTATGTTTTATTCTGGACCCTGAGGTTTAAATCTAAAGGAGGTCAGGAAGGAGACTCAAATGGAAAACAGAAGGTTGGGCCCCTAAGATTAGGAGCATCCTTTCCAATCCATATGGCTGCTGAATCTATCTAGGAGAAGGAAAAAAATAGTTATTTGCTGGAAATGTCTCTTTCCTTCCCTTTTTCCCTTTTAGAGGGGAAGCTACTTAAAGTCAAAGAGATTGTATCATTATTCCCCAAAACTTTGTATAATGAATGAGACTGGGCTAGATATAGCGAAGTCTCAGTGAGGAAGATATTAAGAGGTGGAGGAAGAATATAAGGGTCTTGGAAATAAGGAGAGTGTCCTGGTGATATAGAAAGAACACTGAGCTAGGAATTGGGAGATCTGAGCTCTAGAACCAGCTCTGCCCCTTTCTAGCTCTATGAACTTGGACAAATCTTTTTTTTTTTTTGGCAAGGCAATGGGGTTAAGTGATTTGCCCTCTGTCACACAGCCAGGCAATTCTTGTCTGAAGTTAGATTTGAACTCACTGTGCCACCTAGCTGCCTCTTGGACAAGTCTTTTGACTACTCAGCCTCAGTTTCCTCATCTCAAAACTTAAGCCAAGATCCATAACCTGAAATGAACTTGGGTGGATTTCAAAAGGTCAGTGAACTTGGATGAGATAAAATTATATATTTATTTTCACTATCATTTGGTTTCCTTTGTACTATTTTAGGTTTTTAAAAGCATGATTCTGAGGAAATGTTCATTGGCTTTACCAGACCACCTCAGGGTCCAAGGCAGAAAAAAAAAATGAAAACAGCCAGGACTAGATGATCTCTGAAGTTCCTTCTGGCTCCAACTTTCTCTAGAAATATCTTGGAGCCCATGAACTGGAAGAGAAAAAAAGATTAGAGAAAGGAAAGGTGGGGGGGGGGAACAAGAGCCTGAGAAGAGTTTTAGCTTAGGGGTAACAGAACAAATGTGAACATATGGTACAGAGAGCAAGGAGAACAGCCTGAGGGGAGAGAGAAAATAAAGAAATAAAAGGGGATGGTATACTGGGAGGGAGAGAGAGAGAGAGAGAGAGAGGGAAAGGGAGAAGAAGGGGGTGAGAGAAGGAGGAGGAGGAGGAGAGAGAGGAAAGAAGAGAGGGGAGAGGAGGGAAGGTGGAGGGAGGAAGTGAGAAATGAGAGAGAAGAGAGAGAAAAGAAGGGAGGGAGGGAAGAGAGAGGAGACAGTGAAGAGGGAGAGAGAGAAGAAAGGAAAAATGGGGAGGGGGAGGAAGGGGGGAAAGATCGGGAGACAGAGTAGAGGGAGAGAGGAGAGAAACAGGGAAAGAGGAGAGTTAGAGAAAAGAAGGGAGGGAGAGTGGGATGAGGGAGGAAGAGAGGGAAGACAGGAAGGAGAGAAAGGTGAGAGAACAGAGAGAGATAGGGAGAGAGAGAGAGAGAGAGAGAGAGAGAGAGAGAGAGAGAGAGAGAGAGAGAGAGAGAGAAAGGAGGGAGCAGAGAGAACAGGAAGAAAGACCCTCTTGGTTCTTTATTTTTTCTCTACCTGCCTTGGTCCCCACTTCTTCCTGAATAGAGGGAGTAAGGGATGGGGGATTACGGGAGGGTGTATCTCTTAAGGGAATGGATTAAGTTACATCTGGCCCCTCTAGGCAGGGATCAGACAGAAATGCTAATGATTCAATATTGATGCTCAGGGATTAGGGAGTTGTACTGACAAGATGCATCAGGCGGGAGAGGGCAGGATCTTCCATCTTGACCCCAAGGCTCCCTGAACATCCCCCATCTCAAGCCTCCCTCCTAGCCCACCCTTGCCCATTACTCATTGCTGCTAATACAGTTCACTGCAGAGTGTTTCTGCTGCGTCCGGGGTAGGAGAGTTTCAAAGGAAAGGAAAAGTAGACCAGGTCTCATGGGACTGGGGATGGCAGATGTCAAGACTCCAGGGCTCTGAGTCAGTTCATCAAAGAGCTAGAAGGGACCTTTGAGGTCATCTAATCCATTCCTCTGAGAAACTCACTGACATCTAGAATTTGAATCCAGGTCCAGGTTCCTACTCTGGCATTCATAGAATCATAGATTTAGAGTTAGAATGGGCCTTTAGAGGCCATTGAAAACCAAATCATTGAGTCTCTTGGAGACTCAGTTTCTTCAATTGTAAAATGAGAATAATACACTAACTCACATCACAGGGTCATTGTGAGGAAACTGCTTTGTAAACTTTCTAAGTATTATGTTGTTTATCCTTTTTTTTTTTGGAAGAGGGCCAATGACATCATGTGTGATGTCTTGACTCATGTGAATTGATTTAAGTGAGACAGAAGTTGCACAAAATTGTCAGTCTCACTCTCTTATCCAGAATCATCAAAATCCAGTGGCAGGACAACTGGCAATGACCCGGAATGCAGCGGGTGACCTTGGCATCTTCAATGTCTGACCAAGTTCTAAACATTCATAGCATCCACTTCACCTTGAAACAAACTTGGCCTCTGTCCATTCTGCTGGGGGGGGGGGGGAGTCTACACATGCTTGAGGCCTGTCAGTTATTCTCAACCTGATTTAGTCCATCTTCTGAGACAGTTTTTCTCAGTTTGTGGCAGTTGAGTATGCTACAGCTTCTTGGAGCCACAGATGAGAGTTGAACTATAGAAATGTGGATAAGAACAAAATAATAAAAATTCATTTGCTTACCACCTTGCTCTTAACTTTTTTGGCATATAAAAAGTCTAGGAACAAAGCATGATAATATAATAGAACTTCACCTTATTTTTCTCATTTTGGGGAATGGGATTCATATTGGAACAATTAGGAGACAAGATCCCAGCCAGCTATTATTCCTTATACTTAAGGGTCTTTGGACTCTTGCAGAGCTGAATATGGCAACTATTTTATAGTTGAATAAAAGAATGATGATGTAAGCTCCTCCCCTGCAGGTTTACAAAGATCATTCCCAGTACAAGTCCAGAATGGCCAGAACAATGGGAGTTATCTGGATGTCTTCCTGGTCCCTCAGGTCTCTGGTTCCTCCTCTGCTAGATCTCTGTCCTTTGTGGTTCTTATTCTTTTAAGAGAGAGAGAGAGAGAGAGAGAGAGAGAGAGAGAGAGAGAGAGAGAGAGACTTATAGTAATGGTTTGTGTTGTTTTTTAACACCACAATCACTTCCCAGTATGCCTTCTTTCCCTATGGTACAGTTTTTTTAAACAAACAAAATATAAACATAAAATATAACTTTTGTTTATAAACAAAACAAACTTCCAAAGAGTGAATAGCAATCCCCAAACAAAGAACAAGTTAACAGAAATGTTTGATCCTGTGGAGGTCTCTACATAGGAACATTTTTTTCCCCATATCAATTGGAGATTGAGTATTTGGTGTGATAACATCTATTAAAAATATTGTCCTTGAATTTTTTTTTTTGATCAGTGTTATTTCTAGGTGATTGTGGGCTACAATTTGGTTTGGAATAATGCTCTGTTTCCAGGGAAGCTTTTTGGTTGAGGTCTACAGGATGGTTTTTTTGAGGCTTTTTTTTTTTAAGATGTGAATTTGTAGTATGGAGATGTATCATCTGTTGGTTTGTGGGAAGATAGTTTCTGATGCATAATTCTAGCTACCAGGTCATATCTTGCTGGGCATTTGGTGGATGCTAAATTTATATAGTCAGTAGTGATATATTACACTATTATTCACTACTGTCACCACCACTATTGGTACTACTTAATCACCATTACCATTACCACTTCTGTTGCTGCTGCTGCTGCTGCTACTACTACTACCTACTACTACTTACTACTACTACTACTACTACTACTACTACTACTACTACTACTACTACTACTACTACTACTATTACAAATAATATCACCACCACCAGGAATGCCTGCTCCCTATCTCCACATACTAAAAACTGACTGATTCTTTAGCACCAAATCCAAATACCACCTCTTCCATGTAGTCTTCCTTGACTCCCCTCTCCCAACCTAGGAATAACTACTTTTTATCAAGCACCTCAAAAAGGGCTAATTAAGTATTTCTATTTCTTCCAAATATGAAAACCAGAGAAAATCTCAGGTTTTTCTTACCAAAGAATCAATTACATAACAACAAACAGAAGCACAGTAAATATTAAGTATCTTCTGTGTTCTAAAGAAGGAGTTGAGCTTTAAGACATTGTTTGGATGAGACAAAGTGCTCTGGTAGAGCCTCTTATCTAATAGAGAGATAAAATAGAGAGAGAGATAGGATCAGAAGACCCCGAGTTCAAATCCAGCCTCAGACACTTAGTTACCTAGCTGTGTGACCTTGGGCAAGCCACTTAACCCCATTGCCTTAGGGGCAGCTAGTTTGAACAATGAATAGAGGACAGGCCCTGTGCAATCAGGAGAGACAGGGTGAAATGGTGCAGGGAACAGAGGAATCGGAGTTAATATCTGAACGGATTTGAATCTCACTTTACTATTTTTGTGACAACAGGCAAGTGACAACTCTCTGAACCTCAATTTCCTCATTCTAAGCCATTCCCAGCCTTGCTACAAAGAATCCAGCCTCAGACACTTTATAGACATGTAACTTTGGACAGGTCACTTAATGTAATCTGCCTCAGTTTCCTCATCTGTAAACTGGTACCTACTTCCCAGAGAGGTTGAAAGGTGCTTTTCAAACCTTAATTTGAAATATAAATTATATTTCAATATATATATATATAATGCTTATAATTATTGCTGTTGTTCTCATGATTGACAATCCATCTTTCATCTCCATGCCTTTTCCCATACTCTTCTCTCTCTTCCTCAGCTCTACTTCTTAGGGCCCTTTTAAGACTCAATTCAAGAGCTCTCTTCCACATGAGGCCTTCCTGCTCTTCCCTAGCTTCTGTGTCAATTCCATTAAAAATGCTCTGCATTTATTTTCAAAGATGTAATATCTATTCATAATTGTATGGTCTATCCCTCACCTGAAAGTATGCCATCTCCTAGAGTACAGGGACTCTCTTATTTTTGTCTACATAGCCTTAGTAGACAGTGTAGTACTTGCTGCCTAGTAGGTTCCTGCTGCATGACTGATGGATTGACCTGTAAAATGGAAAGAATAACACTTGACATCCAGAGGATGAAATGGAACTCCCAAAAGGAACGATAGAATATTTGTCTGGAAGAGTGGGAATAGGAGTAAACTGAGGGTGTGATCAATGACATTTTTATAACACTGTAAAGTTTACAAAGTGCTTTACATATATTATTTAATTTTGGCCTTTAAAACCCTTTAAGGTAGGTCTTTTAGGCATTATTATCCCCACTTAAAGATGGGAAAACTGAGACTCAGAGAGTTTAAGTGACTTGCCCAGTGTCACACCCAGTAAAAGTGTCAGAGAAATGATTTGACTCTGAGTCCCACATCTATCCACCAGACTATGCTGTCCTTTAAGTAGGCCTGAGGTCCTGGAAAAAACATAGCGCCTTGGTAACATGGGAATTAATTTTTCTTATCAATTGTAGTTAGGGGTCAGTAAATTAGATTAGGTACAAAAGAAACAATAGTAAATGACTATAGTAATCTACTGTTTGCTAAACTCAAAGATTCCTGCTTCTGGGATCAGAACTCACTATTTGACAAAACTGCTGGGAAAACTTGAAAATAGTAGATGTAGACTCACATCTCATACCCTATACCAAGACAAGGTCATAAAGGGGTCAGACATAAAGAGTGATACCTTAGATCAATTAAGAGAAAAAGAAATACTCTGTCGAATCTATGGACAGGGAGAAATTTATGACCAAACAAGAGATAGATAATATTATATATTGCAAAATTGATGATTTCAACTAGATTAAATTAGAATGGTTTTCACAAATAAAACCAATGCAGCCAAGATTAAAAGGAATATAGAAAGTTGGGAAACAATTTTTATAGCTAGTGTTTCTGATAAAGGACTCATTTCTAAAATATCTAGAAAACTGAATCAAATGTATGAGATTACAACTCATTCTCCACTTGATAAATGGTCAAAAGATACAAATAGGCATTTCCCAAGATGAAGAAATTAAAGCTATTTATAGTCAAATAAAAATGCTTCAAATCATTATTGATTAGAGAAATACAAATGAAAACAACTCTGAGGTACCACCTTATACCTATAAGATGACAAAAAAGGAAAATGATCAATGTTGGAGAAGATGTGGGAAAAGTGGTATTTCACATTAGTGATGTTGTGAGCTGATCCAACCATTCTGGAGAGCAGTTTTCAAAAATGCCCAAAGAGCCATAAAATTGTGCATACCCCTTGATCCAGCAATACCACTATTAAGTCCGTAACTCAAAGAAATCATAAAAAAACAGGAAAAGTCTCACATGTTCAAAAATATTTATAGCAGCTCTTTTTGTAATGACAAAGAACAGGAAATTAAAGGAATGTTTAACAGTTGAGGAATGGCTGAACAAGTTGTGGTATATGAATGCTATGGAGAACTATTGTTCTATAAGAAGTCATGAGCAGCTAGACTTTAGAGAGGCATGGAAAGATATGCAAGAACTGATAACTGAATGAAGTAAGCAAAACCAAGAGAACATTGTACACATTAACAACAGCATGGGAAGCTGAACAACTATGATGGACTCGGCTCCTCTCAGCAGTTTAGTGATTAAGGACAATCCTGAGAGACCTGTTATGTAAAATGCCATCCACACTCAGAGAAAAAACTATGGAGCTTGAATGTGGAGCAAAGCAGATTATGTTCACTTTTTAAAACTTCTTTTATGTTTTTTTTTCTCATGACTCCCCCCCCCCCCTTAGTTCTAATTCCTCTTTTACATCATGACTGATAGGGAAATATGTTAAACCTGGCTGTACATATATAACATTTACCAGGTTGCTCACTACCATGGGGAGGGGGGAAGGGAAGGGAAGGGAAGGTGGTAGGAAAATGTAGAACTCATAAACTTGAAAATGATTAAATGTTGAAAATTACTTTTGCATGTAATTGAAAAAATAAATTTTTAATAAGCCTAGGCAAGTCATTTCACCCATTTTCATCTATCTTTTCCTATTTCCATGATTTTTTTCATGTTGTACATTTTCATAACCTCCATCTCTTATTGAAGTACCTCTATTCAAGGCTTCCAAATGAACATGATCTCTCTTTCTCTCTCTCCATCTATCCATCATCTATCCATTCATTCATTCATTCATTCATCCATCCATCCATCATCCATCTATCTATCTATTTCTTTACCTGTGGGTCTCATAGCATTTTGACTTTGAACTTTTCCTTTGTTATTCCTTATCATCTTATTTGAATTATGTAATGAATTGCAAGCTCCCATAGTTGTTTTGAGGATAAAATGAGATAACATATGTAAAGTGCTTTTCAAATCATAGAGTGCTGTATAAATGCTAGTTGTTACTATTATTGTTCTCACAAATGACAATCTACCTCCCATTCTATGCTCTTCCCCTCCCATGTATGGGATCTGCTTCTTCCTCTCCATCTGAGAGAAGCTTGTGCTGTTTATCTCATTGTATCTTCCATGAAGCATTCTCCACAGTGTAGATCACAACCAGCATTAAATTTATAGTCTTGAGAAGTTAAGATGATTTACCCATGTTTACACAATTAGTAAAAGGCAGCTGGGTAGCGCACTGGTTAAAGAACAGGAGTACTGGAGTCAGGAAGACTCATCTTCCTGAGTTCAAATCTGCCCTTAGACACTTACTAGTTGTTTAACCTGTTTGCCTCAGTTTCCTCATCTATAAAATGAACTGGAGAAGGAAATGGCAAACTACTCTAGTATCTCTGACAAGAAAACTCCAAATGGGGTCACAAAGAGACAAACACAACAGAAAAATGATTGAAACAGCAAAATACAACTGTTTGTAAGTAAGTATCAGAGACAAGATCTGATCTGAGGTCTTCCTGACACCCCAGGTCCAATACCCCCTCTACTACACCAAAAGCCTTGCTCTTAGTACTATTAAATTGGTCCAGGGTGGTAGCTACCCTGAGTGAGTCATGGAAGTTGGTTCTTAAGGGATTCTCCCTCACCTGCCAGACCTCACCATCACAAGGCATTTCTCACCAGACCTAGTTTTGTCATTCAGCATTTATTCTTCTCCTCCTCCAGATGCTGCTATTCTAACCTACTAATCTACTGCAGATGCCTTACTCTACCCCATCCCCCTTCCCTTCTGTTGGCCACCCACACCGGGGAACCTTAGAAGGGAAGATATTCAATCATCATGACTTATTCATATTCACCCAAACTAGCCTTGGGTCAAGATCATTTTACTCAAGAGGCCATTGGAAATAACACAGTGAATAAACCTTTCTGCCCAGGGCCTGATCAAGTAGGGCAGAGACCTTTTAAAACCTTGTTTGTTCCCAGGGAAAGAAGAGTTCCATTTTCTCTCTATTTGGCAAGAGGGCCAAGCCACCCAAGAGTAAGGAGCTGGTTTGGTGGGGAATACAAGCTCTACTGGGATGCCAGGAAGTATCCTTGGGTGTGGTGAGAGAAGCCAAGCTGAGGTCCTTTCTGGTTCTCATTCTCATCCTGCCCTCTCCAATGGCTATACCTTTGATCAGATGTCCTCCAATACTTAGACTAGATTCTCTTCATCTCCATCCTTTTAAATTGCTTCTTTTCTCCAAAGGTCCTTTAGATGCCATTCCTCCATGAAGCCTTCCTTGACTCTTCCTCCATTGTGTAAAAATGTTTTCATCCTCAAATTTTCCATAGCAATTTAGTTGGCTTTCTCCTTTGTCCCTATTAAAGTCTATCTTGTATTGTGCTTGGATACATGTTATCCCTCTCTCTATTATTTCATGATAACAGAGACTTGCATTTTTTAATATTTGTATTTCTAGTACCTAGCAAAGTGGAGGTCCCTGTGTTTTCCCTTCTTATTGAATGAATGAATGAATGAATGAATGAATATTCAGTGGACATGACCTTGGGACTTTCCCTAGATAGTTTCACTGAAAATATTTTAATTAAAGAATCACAAAACTCCTGGTCAGAGTCACAATTTAACCCAATTCCTATTACCAGAGATACATACTAGAGACATAAATAAAATAGCAAAAATATTTAATTAAGACATAAAACAAAGTAAATAATTAGAAAGGAGATCAGTTAATTAAAAACATTCTCAGTACCTATAACTCACCCAAGGGAGTTATAATCTATTTCCTCAGTGTAGAAAGAGAAGAAATGGTTCAAAACTCACTTTACCCCAGTGGTAAACAAGGAGGTCATGATCCCACCTAAGCAGTTAGGTAGCTCAGTGAATAGAGACTTATCTTCCTGATTTCAAATCTGGTTTCAGACATTTATTAGCTGTCAACATCCATTTGCCTCAGTTTCCTCATCTATAAAATAGGGTCATGAAGAGTCAGTGACCACTAAAAATGATTTAACAACATGATGCCTTTTATTTCTCAGAATTTTTTTTTTCTTAAGAATCCCTGGAGAAGTCTGAAAAACAACTGAAATTTCCTGCCTTGGTTCTGAAGATCTTGTGAGTACCATTGGGACTTCTGGGCCTGTCATGTCATATCATATGAGTAGTTTCTGTTTTTCTGCTTCTCCTGTGTCCACTTGTTCCACTTTCAGTAACACAGCTTTTTAAACCACCCTTCACTGTAGTCTATATTCCACCAACCAGCAATTTTGTCTAATGAAATCACTCTCTTGCAATCAGCCCAAGCATTGTGGGAGACAATAATCTAGCAAACTTCTTTCAGTGAGTTTGTTATCTTGACCCTAAACATTGTGGAAAATGAAGTCATAACCATTACAAATATATGAAAAAATGATTACATGTATTATTCTTTTCTTTCTGCTTAGATTGTGAGGTCTTCAAGGATAAAAACTAATACTAATCCTCATTCAGGGCAGGTACAGAATTGATACTTCATAAATACTTGATCTGATACAATAGCTATAATAATAATGTGCTTTTCTAATTAGAGGGATGGTACTAATGGACCACCTAAGAGTGACTCTTCAAATTGGTTTTATTTTTTCCTGAGGTAGATGGATTTGCATTGATCCATCCACACACCCTTTCACCTGCTTCTCTTGTGACCAATAGCATTCATTTACAAGATGACTAGCTAGGGCTTAAAGTTCTTTTCAGAATAATGATGATTATTAAGCAAGACCTAGGAAGAAGGGGAGGGGAAGCTTAGGCCACTCTTAAGGATGGAGCTCCCTCTCTTTGTGACTCACAAGCAATTTCCTTTATTGCTGCCTTCATAGGGGCTGGAGTCCTGGACTAGCAAATTAACATCAGTCATATTAGGGCACAGTTAATACCCTTATGGTGCTCTTTGTCTCATTAGCTGTAAACAAATATCAGTGGAATTATAAACAGTCAGAGCCTGACTTCTTCTTCTCCCCTCCTCTTTCCTGCCTTTCACTCTACCAGCTCCAGACCTCAGAGAGATAATGAAATATCTCTTTACCCTTCAGGGACAGATTGCTACTTTAAGTAGCATCTTTAAGAAAATCTGGGAGTTTGCCCTCCACTTCTTTTCTCTTTGTCCCACCTCCATAGTCTATTAGACTCAAATAACCTGTTTAACCTGGTTCCCAAATGCAACATCTCAAATTGGGAGGGGCCTCCTTGGCCAGTCCTGTAGTGGGGTTGCCATCTCATTCATCCTTGGCACTATACACCTTTAAGTAAGAGTTTGTTCCATTTTTCTTTTTCTTCAAAATTTAGTGTCCATCAAGATAAAGAAACATTTTAATGACAAAACAAAATAAAAATTGATGACACATAAAACAATTTTACAAATTATTTATTATTTATATTTTAAAATGTATATTAACTTTGGTCTTGGATCTGTGATTCATCTATGTAGAGAGCTCAAAATATGAAAAATCTTTCCACCTAACTCATAGTTGGGCAGTTCACAATAGCCCCCAAACTCCTCTAAATTTACAATCTTAAAGAGTTAATTGGGGCCCTGAGATAGCAAAAAGATTTGTTCCTCATCAGATTTGGCTGCTGATGCTACTAGCTCCAATTGTTGGTTATATCTCTTATAACTTTGCTCATTTGGGTCTCTTTGGTCTTGGGTGGGGGCAGTACCTTCTTTGAATATTTGCTTGATCAAGCAAAAATAACCACATAAAAGTAAAGATTTCATGGGTTCATAAAGACATTATAGGCAGTCACTGCTCCTCATACCCAGCAGCTCATGATAGGTCTTACTTTACCCATGACTAGGCAAAAAAAAAAAGGTGAAAAGAACTGAGTTAAGGAAATATTGATCTTTTTATATGCCAGATCAATTCTAAGTCTGTTGTCTCTTGAGTCCTCAGACCTTTAGACTCCTCAGTCAACCAGAAGATTTCTTGTCACCACACAGCACTAGCCCTTCCACATGTTGGACTGGAACCAAATAGGAAATAATGCCTTTATTCTGAATTACTAAGTGGGAAGTATTTATATATTCTATATCTATACATTCACTAACGGCTGGACCTTCATTAGTCAGTACCCTCATATTACTATAATTGTCCTTTTATGTTTCTTATTCAATGGATTATTGTACAGGGAGATAAAATGACTGTTCTTCATAATTCAATAAGAGCTCATCTTCACATTCACTATAGCATCTCTGGAATGATTCCAGTATCAGCTAGGATGATTTGAATGATTTGTACTTTATCTTCTTCCTTCGTGTTTTTGACTTGCTCCTCTAGATCTCTATATTTTGAAGACTTTTCATTCCATGTACATTGGAGATTATGAGTATTTGATATGGCAACATCTAACATCATGCTTGATTTTTTTATAGGTCATTGTTAAGGACAGATGAACCATGATGATGTTCTAGTTTATTTGCGCAATGCAAAAATATACTTGAGGGTTTACAGAAACAGTGTAGGGTTCTGTTATATTGTTAGCTTATGAAGGACCAAAATCTTCTAATCATATTTTTTATCATTTAATGTTACTCTTATAATTATTATTTTTAATCTAGACCTTTGATTCTATTGGTATACATAACTGCAGTTAAGGACAGTACTCCAAGCAATGCTGATCTTCAACTATGAGTTATGTTTTTAAAGACTGATTAGGTTCAGCCCAATACCAGAGCCTGTAGGGGCCTTTATGGACAATGGTCCTGTCATCCAGCTTTTTAACTCTTTCTATTAACTTTGGATCTTCTGCAGATTTGTCATACTTAGTTATCATTAATGTCTTCATCCTAGTCATTGACAAAGATTTTGAAACACATAGGACCATGCACAAATTTCTGAGCATTCCATTTAAGATCTCCATTCTAGCTGATATCAAACCATTAATGATTACTCTTTGGAGTCAGCTATTCAATCTTGTCAAGATCCTTCTTATTGTTCAGCCATTTTTCTAAATTAATGACCCCCTCTTAAGCTGTAAACAGATTGAGCAGTGCCTGGGGTGGAGGGTGGGGGAAGAGTTCCTACACTGGAAACTCCCTACAATGATGAAATAACTGTCATTTGATAAAATCCAGTATCTTTGATGTTGTTGTTGTGTATTTTCAGTCTTGTCCAACTCTTTGGACCCCATTTGGGGCTTTCTAAGCAAAAATACTGGAATGGTTTGCCACTTCTTTCTCCAGGACATTTTATAGATGAGGAAACTGAGGCCCACAAAGTTAAGGGACTTGTCTAGGGTCATATAGCTACTGAGTGTCTAAGGTCAGATTTGAATTCATGAAAGTAAGTCTTTCTGATTCCAAGTCTAGCACTCTAACTACTGTACCACCTGTCAAAATCTATCTAATAATCATTGTCTAACCCACATCTCTATTGTCCACAAGAACAGCATGAAAGACTTTTATCAAATGCTTTGTTAAAATCTAGAAAACCATATATATATATATGCATATATATATATATATATATATATATATTTGTCTCTAATAATCCTTCCCCAAAAAGAACTGAGGTTTGTTAGAAGATTTTTTTAAAAAAATGATTCCATACAGGTTAGTTATGATCCTTAGCCTTTCCTCTAATGATGTGTTCTAGAATTTTGTCAAGAATTTAAGCCAAGCTCATTGGTTCCTCTTCTATTTTTCAAAAAGACAGGATAATATTTGCTGCTCTCCAATTGTCTTCACTGCCTCTTTCATTGTCCTCAGTCTTTCACAGATGCTAATCAGTGGATCAATAATCATGCCTGTCAGTTCTTTCATTGTTCTTATAGACCACTATCATCTGGGTCTGGTAAACTCATCAATGGCAGTTTTCTTACCACCTTCTTAATCATTTTTGTTTGTTTGTTCTTTGGAAGATAAATACTATTCTACATTATAGAGAAATAGGAGCAAAATAAGGTCTGGGCAGCTTTATTATTATCATCATCATTGCATCCCTCCAAGCAACAGTATTATTTTCTTTAATATTTCTTGCCAGTTTCAGTTCAATCCGAAATTTATTATTCCCACCACAGTTTTATTGAACCACATCTTGCTTTTGTAGCCATTGTCTACCACCTGACATGATTTTATTTTTCTATACTTTTTTGTTGATTTCAATGAAATTTTATTTTAGATCTGGCATATTTTTAAGATACTTGACAAAGCACATACCACAAAGCAATCGCACCAGGGTTACATTATTTGACAAAAGTCAATTAAGAAGATTAAATGGGGGCGGCTAGGTGGTGCAGTAGATAGAGCACCTTTTCTGGAGTCAGGGGTACCTGAGTTCAAATCCAGCCTCAGACACTTAATAATTACCTAGCTGTGTGGCCTTGGGCAAGCCACTTAACCCCATTTGCCTTGCAAATACTTAAAAAAAAAGAAGATTAAATGGTCAGTTCTGACCACATGAAATTCAAGTTTTGGCACAAACAACAAAACAACTAATATTAGAAGAGAAGTAAGCAATTTGGGGAATCTTTGTAAAAAGTTTCTGATAAAGGTCTAACTTTTCAGATGTGTAAGGAACCAATTCAAAAGAGTAAGACCAAAAGCCATTCCACAATTGACAAATGGTCAAAAGATATGAAGAGACAATTTTCAAAGGAAGAAATCCTAGCTATCAATAAACATCTGAAAAATGAAAAATAATTGTAGAAATGCTAATTATAGCAACTTTGAGGTTTTATATCACACTCATTAGATTGCCCAAGCTGACAAAAATGAAAGACAAATGCTGGAAAAGTGTGGAAAAATAGGTACATTAATGAATGGCGCTTCCTTATATTCTGTTCCCTGTATGTAAAAACAACAACAAAATGACTCAATGTCCCTCTTTTCCTTTCTCTCTCTCTAACTCCCTCTGTCTGTCTGACTCTCTCCAGGTCTCTATGTCTGCTTCTCTCTTTATCTCTTTCTATATCTCTGTCACAAATACACAGACACACACACACACACACACACACACACACACACACACACACACACACACACAAACTCACACTTTGATGCCCTATCTCTATTTTTTTAGTTTAGCTTACAAAAGTGGAGTAGATAGAAAGCTGACCTCTGGGAATCTGGGAAAGACCTGTATCTACTCCTGCCCCTGGTATACAGTGACTGTGTGACCCTGTCAATAAATGTAACTTCTCAATATTCTATAAAACTTTCCAAAGAATCTTAGTTTCATAGAAGGTAAATAGATGGAAGAAATTTCCTCATCTTAGAATTCTCTGTATTAATAAAAGCCCAGGTCTGATCCCTGTCCTTATCCCTATCTTAGAAGGGACAATTTGCTGTCTAGGGGAAGCAGAAGAAATATATTTAGAAATAAAGCTTAAAGAACAACTAAAAATTAAACCAAATCTACACTGGTTAATGAGTTTCTTATGTGTCCATGGCAGTTTCATTAGAAAACTTCCCTTTTTCCTTCTCCTTCCTCTTCTTTAAACTAGAATTTTTGAGAATTTTATTCACTCCTATCTTTATCTGTAGATTCTTAGACCAGGAAATCCTTTTTAATTTCATTCTAAACCAGAGCATGTCCAAAAATCCCCAAGACACTTTCAAAGGGTCTTTGAGGTCAAACCTATTTTCATAGTAATATGTAATTAACATAGTAAAAAATTTAATTTTTAATACAGTCAGTATTGAGAGCTATCACCAATATATACAAAAGCTCTTGGGAGGAGGGGTTTTCAATAATTTTCCAGCGTGCAAAGGGGTCCTAAAATCAGTTTGAGAACCACTGCTCTTAATCCTTCGAAATTTTTTCTCTAAAAAAAATTCTTTTAAAAATTTTAAAAGAAAAAAAAGAAATTTTTTCTCTCCTCAACCTAGGTTCCTGGTCACACTCTGCTAAACTCTTCTCTTCCTCATCAGGAATTCTAAGATAGATTAGTGATTGTCCACAAAGTTCCCATAATGTCTACTTCAGTAAGCAGTTCTTCCTTGATCATGAAAATAAGGTCCAGAATAGCAGTTTTATTTGATGCTTTCTCCTACTCTTAAAGATTAAAATTATTAAAGCAAGCCAAGAAAGTATTAACTGCTCTGCTTTGGACAGAGAGACCTCTATCAGAATTCAAGATAATTTATGTCACCCCCACCATTGTCTCCAGTTGCTTAGAAATTATATAGTGTAAATCTTCTTCCTGATAATTTTATAAATTAAGAAGTGCAAGTATTACTATCACCCTTTATACTTTACATCAGCCCCTGAGAGGTAGGGACCTGCCTTTTCCATAGCCAGTAAGCGCATAAGGCAAGATTCCAACCAAGGGGTGTCCTCCAAGATTCTAGGTGCTTGTTCTAACTACTCTGCCCTGCTGCCTCTACAGCAATATGGTAGCATGTACATCAGTCGTTGACCTGTTTCCAGAACTCCTCATCAATTCCTTCTCTTGTCTAGGTGGTTCATGGTAGTCTCCATTGAGAACATTGCTTCTGGTTTTTACCCCCATTCACCCAAATGCTATCCACAGGAATTCTGGTTCCTGAATTTTCTTATGTGAATAAATTTTCTTAATGCACAATATTATTCACACTCTTCCTCCTGTGTTTGTATAGAATAAAACATATGCTTCCAGAGGCACATTTCAGTCATGAATTCCATCCCACCAGGTCTTAGGGATATCTATGAAGTCAAAAATGCTGACTGACATTAGGATCCCTTGTTCACCTTTCTTGTTAAGTAGACTGTATATACTTGGGGATGAGCATTTAAAGCTATGGGTTTTATTACTGGCGGCTACCTTGAAACTTTTTGCTTTATAGTGTTTTGTTTTGTTTTTTAGGTTTTTGCTAGGCAAATGGGGTTAAGTGGCTTGCCCAAGACCACACAGCTAGGTAATTATTAAGTGTCTGAGACCGGATTTGAACCCAGGTACTCCTGACTCCAGGGCCGGTGCTTTATCCACTGCGCCACCTAGCCACCCCTTTATAGTGTTGACTAAAGTACTAAAAATGACCTTCCCAGAGTCTTTATTTTTCTATTTCTGTCTCTTTCACACACACACACATCACAGACACAGACACAGACACAGACACACACAGACACAGACACACATACACACATACTTTTTACTTTCAAAGATCTTTATTTCTTAAAACCTAGCAAATTAAAATAAAATTGCTTTTCTCCTCTTTTTGAGGTAAGAAAATTTGACCTTAGATACTAGTTATGTGACTATTCAAAGCAAATCACAACTTCTATCTGCCTCAATTTCCTCTTCTATAAAATTCTTCTGAATCAGCTAGGTAATGCAGTAGAGGGTCAGATCTGGAGTCAGGAAGACCTGAGTTCTAAATAGGCATTAGATGCTTATAGGTTATGGGACCCTGAGCAAGTCACTTAACCCTATTGGCTTTGTTTCCCTTAAATGTAAAATAAGATGGAGAAGGAAATAGCAACATACTTCAGTACTTTTGTCAAGAACCCCATATAGAGTCTTCAAGCATCAGACAAAATAATAAATGACTAAACTAATAGCAAAATTCTTCTCCTTTTTCTTCTTTCTCTTCTCCCTGCTCCTTCTACTTGTGAATTTCTCTATTTCAGTTAGCAAAACTTTGGTCTGGGGCTCTGGACTAAGGGAATTTTATTATTTTGCCAACAAAAACTATGGTTAGGGTTGAGAAAAAACAATAGTATGTAATTTATAGGGTCCCTTCCAATTCTAACATTCTGTGATGCTACCTACATATAAGATACTCAGAGGAAAGTCTATACAAATACAAAGAAAAAGATGAAGTTTAAAAGAACAAAGGAGAAATTATAATAATAATTTATATAATAATATTTGACAGGCATTGTATTAAGTACTTCACAATGATCTCATTTGATGCTTCCAACAACCCAGGTGGGCATTATTATTATCTCCATTTTACAACTAGAGAACTGAGGCAAATAAGAGTTAAGTGACTTGTGCAGGGTCATAGAACTTGTAAGTGTCTGACAGATTAGCATTTAGGGCTTCCCTTCTAACTTAAAAGTTCTATGATTTCTGACCAATGAATAAAGATGGAAATAATCAAGAAAATAGAGAAGATAATAAGAATGCTTAGGTGGCTCCCCCCCCAACTATATCATAAGGATATAACAATCTGAGAATCCCAAACTGAAAAACAAGGTGATTTCCCACATTAGAGGGGAGACTTGCACCAAGCATAAATTTAAACCTTTAACTATTTGGATCAAAGCAAGAAATGGATGCATTTAGGAAAAATCTGAATTGGAACTAATTTGGAATTAAGATGATTTTGGAAGAAATGAAGTTTTATGACCCTGGAACATGAGCAGGTAATTCAAACAAAACTCACAAAGCATAGCCCAGTAGAAGTCCCCTCTCTACCCCAGTAGAGAGTCCACTTTAATTACTAGATAAGAAAAGTTTGTGGATTAGCAACTAGGTTCCATAGTTAGTAATTAGCTTGGTTGAGTGATCTTTTCTGTAACTTTGTTGCATCCCCTGAAAGACAGAGAGTCTGCTTTATCCACCTCACAAAACTACTGTAAATGCCCAGAGTTGAAAGGAATCTTTTTATCAACTGTCTGATTGTTTGTGACCCAATCTGGGGTTTTCTTGGCAAAGATACCAGAGTGGTTTGCCATTTTCTTCTCCTTATTTTACAGATGAGGAAATTGAGGCAAACAGGATGAAGTGACTTGCCCAGGGTCAAACAGCTAGGAAGTGCTGAGGTCATATTTGAATTCAGATCTTCCTGACTCCAGAACCAGCCCTCTATCCACTGGGTCACCTAGCTGAAGATGAGCAACTTGTAGACTGAGGTTGTTATTTGGAGTCCTGAAAAATTCAATGACCTGGTCAGTCATATAGTCAGAATTCCTTATTCCAAAATTGACTATCCACCACTCCATGCTCTCTCTTGAACTATAATCATAAACAGCAAAGGGTTATAGGATTGTGAGTTATTATTAAAATAGTAAAACATTTTATAGATGTGAATTCTTAAAGGTTTCTGCAGAAACTCCGTGACTTTTGATGCGACCTGAATAGTGAATTAATGAATCAGTCTCTAAGTCACTGTAGGAACAAAGCTTCAATGAGGCATGAAACCAAATAGGCACAAGCTGAGATGGGTGATTCCTCAATAATTTGAATAGATAGATACCTGTGAAACCATCCAGCTCCCACTCTCCAAGAATTGCCTAATGAATTTTACACCATTTCTCCAGTGTGTTGCCAGAGAGTGGGAGGATGGCAGAATCTAGACAGACAAGAGGGGGAGAAAGAAAAGATGGTAATGATGTTCCAGAAAAGTGAAAAGAGAAATCCTGTCTTTGACCAGCCAGCCAACCTATACCAATAATTAATGAGCAGGGAGGTATCATAGTCTGGTGGAAAGAAACTTGGGAGTTAGGAGATCTGGGCCCTCCATCACTGCTGTGTCTCAAGTATGGTTAGGTGGCCATTAGTTAAACATATAACCCCTGGGGATCTCCTTTTGCACATCTGTAAAAAACAGAAAATTGTTCTATTGTGTAAATGAAAAGATATAAAATAATTATAAGTGGGGCAACAGAGGGAGCTCATTTATGTAACACATTCCAGTTGGTCAAGCACTTACCTCAAATACCTCTATTATGTAGTTATTATAAATATTACTGTCCTCATTTTACAGATGGAAGAACTGAGGCACAGAAGTCATAGAAACAAAGAATTCCAGGGCTGAAAGAATTCTAAGTAGTCTCTCTATTCTGACCCTTTACTTGACATAGAAACCTCTTCTAGAACATTCTCAATCTTCTCTCAAGATTTTCAGTTTTCAGAGGTGGCTAGGTGGCACAGTGGATAGAGCACCGGCCCTGCAGTCAGGAGTATCTGAGTTCAAATCCAGCTTCAGACACTTAATAATTACCTAGCTGTGTGACTTTGGACAACCCACTTAACCCCATTGCCTTGCAAAAACCTAAAAAAAAAAAAAAAGACTTTCAGTTTTCAGAAATTCATTACTACTGTCTAAGGCAGCTTATTCTATTTTTGAATATCTTTAATTGTTAAGAGATTCTTCCCTATATGGAGGCAAAATCTGCCTCCCATGGCTTTCTCCCTTCCACCCTCCAAGGTCAAGAACCTTTTTTACATGATGGCTCTTTGGACACCTTCAGCAAAAAGCAGCATGTATACCTTCTCTTCTGTACGCTAAACACAGGATCAAAGATGGAGAACCGGTCAGTTCATCCAACCCCTTTCCCTCACTTTATCAAGTTGGTAAGTGACTTGGTCAAGACCACATGAGTGGTGAGTGCTGAATAAGGATTCCGAATTGGAACTGAGATGCTCCAACTATGGGACTACAGTTCTTTCTGCTCTTCATGTTGCCTGAAACTGGAGATGTACAGATTTAGAGAATTCAATCCAAGTGTTCTCATGGACTATTTGTGGTAGAGCATTCCAAGCTCAAATTGGTCTGGTAAGTCACAGCCAGACGCACTGTAATTTGACTCCAAGATTGCTACAAGAATGAAGGACAATAGACACGACCACCATATTGTTTCCATGTCCTTCAATCTTGTCATTCTTCCAATTCCTCTCTGTTGGATGCACTCTAGCTTGTCAACATCCTTCATAAAATGTGTTGCCCAGAACCAGACACAGTTCTTCAAGCCACAACACAGAAATGTAGTAATACTAGGTCAAGCGAACAAGAGGTTCATTGATCCCTAGGCTCTATAAAATCTGTCATTTTCATTTTCCAAATCCGATTCTTTCCCCCACACTAAGTTATGATGGAAAATCCTAGTGAATTAGATTATTTTTACATGCATTGAAGGAAGAAAAAAAAAAGAGAGTGTGCAATCATCTTGAGTAGGTTTATACTAATTCAAACAAGGGAACCTAGGGGGAATAGGGAAAGAAAATCCCAGGATGACTGCCTCCAAGTGAAGTTCCACAAGCAGAGGTTAGAGAATTTCACTTGCAAAAATGAATTCAAATATGTGCCCTAGAGCCAGGGTCAAGCCTGGGTCCTGAATTTAGGCAAGGCAGCTGGATTAGGATGATGAAGTTTGTCCTTCATTCTCCAAGAAGACCATGCCCTAAAGGAGGTGATGCCATGACAAGTGTGTGAATTGGATTTGAGTGAGGAGGCTGTGTTGTCACCAGCCTCACTTTCTCCTCCAGAGTCTTCTAGGTCCAGTGGCCAGATATGGATCAGAATGACTGGAGATAACCCTGAATTCGAGGCATACAGGGTTAAGTGACTCACCCAAGGTCTCACAGCTAGTAAATGTCTAGTGTCTGAGGCCAAATTTGAACTCAGGTCCTCCTGCTTCTAGGGCTGGTGCTCTATCTACTGCACCACCTAATTGGACTAGGAGTCCCTCAGGAGACCCTGAAGACCTTGGACATGCAACCTAATAATATGACCTAATATTCTTCAGGGATATAGATATGGATGCATCAGGTGTAAAATTTTGCTGTCTCTGAGAGTGTTGGGGCAGAAGATGAAGGACTGAATGATAAGAGCTGCTGCTGAGAGAACACCTGGAGCAGATGACCTTTCCTTCTGTCAAAGCCCCATGCTTTGGACTTTTGATTCAAAGACTCTCTCTTGCCCCATCAACCCACTAAACTCTCTCTGAACCTCAGTTTCCTCATATATAAAACAAAGAAGCTGGACTAGATGAACTCAAAGTTTTCTTTCTAGTCCTCAGTCCTAGGATCCTAGAATAAAACTGATCTAGTCTTAATGCACTCCTTCAGGGGTAAGAAAGTCCTTGCGTTCAAGCCCTGGTTCTGCTACCAGCTATGAATGAAGAAACCTTTATAAAAACATTACTATGAACAAAGCTCTTTGAGAAATGCTAGGAAGGCAAAGAAAAATTAGACCTGGCTTGCTTTCAAGGAGCTCTCATTTGAAAGGGGGAGACTATATATCTAGGTCCTAGTTACAATTCACATAGAAAAATCCATTAGTCCTTAGAATCAAATGGTAAGATAGATGGCATATAACTGCTTAATTTCCATGGCCCCTAAGGTGATCTCTAAATTTAAAAGTTTTTGTTCACTTTTTAAAATTTTCTCTTATGCTTTTCCTTCATTTTCCTTGGTTTTCTTTCTTCTTCCTAATTCCTCATACACAAAATGACTAATATGTAAATATGTTAAACACAAAATGTACATGTACAATGTTCACTAGACTATTTGTTGCTGGGAGGGGAGTGTGAAGGAAGGGTGGAAGAAAATTATGTAACATAAATAAATATACAATTGAATGGATGTGGGAAAAACTTTCATAACATGTAATTGGAAAAATAAAATAAAATCAATCAAAAAAAAGAAAAAGTCTATAGTTCTACCTTCCTTGATTTCCTCAGCTATTCGTGTCCCTCTCCCCCAATTTAATTAGGCAGCTAGGTGGCTTTCAGTATGGCGTCAGGGAGACCTGCCTTCAAATCCTTCCTCAGACACTTATTAGCTGTACAGCTTTGGACAATTCACTTAACTACTGTCTACCAAGGTAAAATGGGAATAATAATAACAATTTCTTCCCAGGGTGGTTGTAAGAATTAAATAAAGTTTCTTTGTAAACTTTAGAGCACTATATAAATGTTAGCTATAATAATAATTATTGTAATTATTGTAATCATTATTGTTATACATCCAAAACCTTTCTCCATCCTGCCTTGAAGAAACCTTGACCTTTCTAATTAGGTCCAAGGTTCTGCTGGAGCCTGCTCAAACCTGCTCCCAGGAACCAAAGGTTAAAATTTCCATTGTGGGCATTTACTCCTCAGAACTCTACAAATTCTACAATTCAGGGCTTGATTGATAGTTTTCTTGACTAGACTTAAGAAAATAGTGGAGAAATAGTAGTAATGACGATTAAATTTAAATATCATGTGTTTTTTGGAGAGTTGTTAGACATTTATCAGCATACCTCTGGGTCCCACTCTACTAACTGATGATTTCCTCTCCTAGACAATTATATCTGTAAAAACCTCAGTCATGCTTCACTTGACCCCTAATTCTTAGGCATCTATAGCTGCCTTGCTCCTTTGCCCATGGTTGGTGAAACAATGGTGTCATTGTACCTAGATGGGATGTAGTAATTTCCTCCTTTACTGCCTACTATTCAACATCCCTATATCTCTCCCAACCAATGTATACCTCCCTAGCCACCACTCCCTTCCAGGGGTTATCTCTCCCACTAGAATATTAAACTCCCAAGAGGGTAGAGATTGTCTCTGGTTTTTGAATCTCTATCATTTAGCATATACTTTCCACTTATTCATTCATTCCTTCATTCATATATGTTTTTTCTCATAAGAAAATCAACACCTGGAGGGTAGAGATGGTCTCTTTTTTTTTTGAATCTATATCACTTAGCATATACTTTCCTTTCTTTCTCTTTCTTCTTTCATACTTTCTTCTCTTTCTTTCTTCTTTCTTTCTTCTTTCTCTTTCTTTCTTTCTTCTTTCTCTTTTTCTTTCTTTCTTTCTTTCTTTCTTTCTTTCTTTCTTTCTTTCTTTCTTTCTTTCTTTCTTTCTTTCATTCCTTCATGTAAGTTGTTTCCTCATTAGAAAATCAACACCTAGAGTGTAGAGATGGTCTCTGCTCTTTGAATCTTTATCACTTAACCTATGTTTTCCATTCACTCATTGACTCATTCAATTATTCATTCATTCATGTGGTTTCCTCATTAAAATATAAACTCCTTGAAAGCAGGAACCTCCATTTTTGTTTTTATATTCCTAAAACCTAGCATAGATAATTAATTCTTATTGATTGAATGACTCCTTTTATAAAAACTTCACACCTTGGATTTCCTCTCCTTCCCTAAGTCTCACTGGAAAATCAAATTGCTTTGAGTTTCCATTTCTTTATCTGCAAAATGTCTGCTTCAAAGGCTTAGTGTGAGATTTAAATAAGATTATATGTGTAAAGCTCTCTGAAAATTTAAAAGTGCTATCTAAATGTTAATATTGTTACCAATATTATTATTGTTGTCATGATGATGATGATGATGAAAACAACTCTGAACTCACTTAGAGCTCATAGCAGACTCCCAAATAGCTTCCTTTTCAAAGCACTTTAAAAGTGATTAAGCATTTGCCTTCCAACAACCCAAAGATGGCTTTCTTTTAACTGACATAATTGTTTAGGAGAGGCAAACAGTTTGCAGAGTAGAACACAGGGGGATGCTGATAAATATCTAACAACTAGCTCTCTAAAAAATGAGCATGACAGACTTAAATTTAAACTTTATTACTAATATTTCTCTATCACCTTTTTAAGTCAAGACAAGGAACACGTGATTATCTTCATGTTGTGGAAGGGGAAAAAGAGTCAGGGATGACTTACTCATTGTTCCAGAGTAAGTTTCAGAGCTGAACTGGGAATCCTGGTCTCTTGGTTGTATAGCCAGCCCCTTTCTTGTTGCTAGTGGTACCTCTAATTGCTCCATACTGGAGGTCACCAGTTTGAAGTTTAAAATTCAGTACTGAAACCAAAAAGTCAGCATAAGTAAAGACAGACTCTTCACCCCCATCTCATCCAAGGAGGGAATATTGAAGAGGGAGAAGATTCTTTGGAAATGGGGGAGGATGAGGGAGGGAGTCAATCACTAAATTTTATTACTTTAAAACATCCACTTTGTCCAACTCTGCTCCTGTTGCTTTTGACCAAATCTACTTTTTCCCTTCAGCCCTGGTGCAGGGGCCGGGACCTGGCTGTCAAGGAAAACTGAGATGGGGTCGATCTGCCAGGGACGCATACATTAGTAATGGCCACAGATCCTGTCCTGGCTCGGGTCCCTGTTTCCAGAAGGGTGCAGAAGGCCGAGGGGGTGGGGGTGGGGTGAGGCAGAAGGAATGGACAGTAATCAGAGCCCCAAGGCCTATGGGACTCAGGTGTCACCTACCAGACTAGAGTGAAGGGTTTGGCAACAAGACTAGGGCATCTGGGGCCAACCCAGCACCCTAGGTTCCCGGGCTCCCCAGTAAGGGAAGAATCCCCTGAACTATCAATCATGTGGTTCTCCTTGAATCCATTCAATCCATCCAAGTTTAAGATACTGAAAGTTAGTTTTTCTTCCCAGGCATTATTGAAAAGGAAGTGTTGCATAATATAAAGTGATGGACATGGAGTGAGTTAAGTGATACTGAATTAGCTATGTGACCATGAAGGGAATCACTTAACTTTTCTGAGTCTCAATTTCCTTATCTGCAAAATGGGTCTAATACTATCTGAAGATCCTATCTCCGTATGTAGGTGAAATGCTTTGTAAACTTTAGAGTTCTATATAAGTATTAGCTAGAATAATAGTAATCATAGTTAGCATTGATAAGACGCTTAAAGATTTGCAAAGTGTGTTAAAATATTGTATTTATCAACTCTAAAATTAAGTCTGTTAAAAAGCTCCTAGATTTATTGAATTTAGAATCCTGCCTGCTTGCCTTGGCAACCAAATGATTTCACTGGCATTATCTTGCAGGCTAGATGTTCTCTGGCCCTGTTCTACAGCAGAGAGAGAGAGAGAGAGAGAGAGAGAGAGAGAGAGAGAGAGAGAGAGAGTTGGGATGGGGGGAAGGAGGAATAATGAGTTGAATTTTTGATGGTTGAGTTTAAAATGCTTCAAGACATGTCAGACCCTTGGAGACATAAGGCTAGAAGTCAGGAGAAAGGTTAGTATTGGATAAATTCTAAACCATAAACCTAGAGATGATAATTGAATCTATGGGTACTGATGAGTGGAGAGACTCATCATTTTATTTTTGTCTTTGTATTGCTGACTTTCTTTGGCAAAATTGACTCTTTCTCTCAAGGAATTTACAATCAATCTAAGGGGGGTCATTATCAATTGCTTATGAACAAGACAAACAGGATAAACTTGAAATAATTGAAGAGGAAAAGCTCTAGCATTAAGAGCAACCAGCAAAAGCTTCTTTAGAAGGTGGAATTTTAACAGAAACTTGAATCTAGGAGGCAGAGACAATGCATTTTAGATATAGTGGCCAGCACCTATATGGATGAGCAATAAGGTACATGTCTTTTCAAATGTGATAGAAGATTGGACAGCTAAGTGACAAAATAGATAGAATGCTGTATCTGTCAGAAAGATGAATTCAAATCTGCCCTCCAATCTGTCACTTCCTATCTATGTGAGCCTGGGCAAGTCACTCTACCTTGTTGCCTCAGTTTTCACATCTGTAAAATGAACTGGAGAAGAAAATGGCAAACCATTCCAGTATCTTTGCCAAGAAAACTCCAAATGGGGTCAGTTATTCTCCACTGAACAATATCAAAGGATTATGGGAAGCATTGATCACACCTCAAATAGGCACAATGGAAGGATCCTTGGATTTGGAGTCAGAAGAAGTATGTTCAAAACTTGATATCAGGTAGGCACCTAATAATAGTAATTGTATTAGTAATAGTAAGTTTAGTAGCAATAAACTCATTGTTTCCAGGAAAACTCTCTTGGACAAAGGAGGCAAGAGTGGGACAATGGGATGAGCCTCATTGTTCCAGAGTAAGTTTCAGAGCTGAACTGGGAGTCCTGGTCTCTTGGTTGTATAGCCAGTCCTTTTCTTGTTGCCAATGGGACCTCTACTGCTCCATACTGGAGGTCACCCGTCTGAAGTTTAAAATTCAGTATTGAAACCAAGAAGTCAGTATAAGTAGAGACAGACCTCTTCACCCCCATCTCATCCAAGGAGGGAATGCTGAAGAGGGAGAAGATTCTTTGGAAATGGGGGAGGATGAGGGAGGAATGGATTCAAATCCCACTTTTGATGCTTATTATCTATGGTCAAATCATCTAACTTCTCTGGACCTCAGTGTCCTCATCTGTAAAATGAGGGGGGCTGGACTAATTCGTATATAAAATATCTGCATCTAAGATCCCAACTTTAAATATATTACTAATCAGGCAGTGCAGGAGGGGGTTACCTACACCAGAGGTTTGCATGCAGGCCACAAAACTCCCCAGAGAAGTCGAATCAGATTAAAAAGGAATTGGAAAACAAAATTAATAAAAATACAATACATCATAAATAACCTTCACTTGTGGTTTTCTAAGTCATTTGGGTTGGCAGGAATCTGTTTCTATTTAAATTTGACACCGCTGACCTATGCCAAAGAGAACACAGACCTGGAATGAAGAAAAATTATCTATTGTCTTTAATTACAATGTTGTGATCAGTGGTTTTATACTCAATTCACTTTGCAGCTTTTCATGTAAATTTCTCTTTCATACATATACATCAAATGTATAATTTCTGATGGTGTGATAGCTTTTGTCACATTCTTAAATTCAGACATCCCAGAATAGCTTTTTCTGTCAGTGACCTCCTTGGGATTAATTAGTCCTAAAACTCCTGGGCCCTCCTTTTTCAGAGGGCATGACCATTTCAGTAACATTTGTAGCCTCATTGCCCTCTGCTCTCTGTGCTGGTCCAGGAGATCCCACCATCACAAACCACTCCCATTTTGAGGTTTCTGAGTTGTTTTGTGCCTTCCCCTTCCTTTGTATCTCTGGGATTTCCTGCACAATGGATTTGTAATTGCTTAACATTGCTTTGACATTTGACTACATTGGGATGCTCTATTACTCCTGGCCCTGACAACTAACTGCTTCTGCAACCTGCTCCTGTAGGACCCCCAGTTTCAAAACTGACAGCCCCAATCCTTCTTAAGGTCCCCTCAATACAAGAACAGCCCCTAAGCAGGGTTCCTTTTTTGTCTGCTTTAAAGCCTTGGAGTAAAAGGCCTCACTATACCCTGTTCAGACTATTCTTCAATGGGATCTAGCTAGAATGTTAAGCTTTCTCCTGTCCCAAGTGATTCTACCTCCCTTCCTCTCCTTTTATTAAAAAAAAATTTTCTTATTAACTAGCATTTATTTTCCTTCTCTCTTTCTTCTCAGCCTCTATTAATTAGAGGGAAAAACCTTTGGAAGAAATATGTTTAGTCAAACAAAACAAATTACTCCACTGGATCTATCCAAAAATATGTCTCATTTTGCAACTTGAATCTACTATGTCTCTGTCATCTCCTTATCTTCTTCCTACCCCCAGGATAAAAGTAGGAAAGGAGTTCTGAATATATTCCAGGGAATGGGTCAGACAAAAAAGAAAAATAGGCAGGACTGGTGATGATGAATTTTCTCCTCTCCTCTTCAACCTTCCCTTCCTATATTCTTTCCCATCTCAACAGAGATATCAAGAGATCTCTATAGATCCAGAACCCATTCATTTCTTCATCCCTTTAGCCAGCCAGAGACTCCCAGGATGGAAAAGGGGATGATTAAACCAAGGAGGGGACCCCTTGGGAGGGGAGTAAGGGAGAAAGTCTCTTCCACAGCCTCAATGGCAGCCATGGTGCATAGGTGGGACTCGGATTCCCCTCCTCCCCAAGACCCATGACATTGTCCCACCCAGTTACAATCTTCCTCCTCCACCAGTAGCCTAACCCTCCCCTCCTCTGGCTAATGTAGCTAAGATGCAGCAGCTGAATAATTTAGTAGCAGCTGAAGTTACCTTGACCCCTTGTGAGAGGCAGCCTGCTCAACCTTCCTCCGGTTATAGTCTGTTGGCTATAAACTAAGGTCCCTTCTTCTCTCTGACTGAGTATTTCTCTTGGGGTTAGGTCTTAGGGCAAGGATCAGACAGAGGAGCTCAGTTCAAACCTCAATGCTTTCTGTAAGTGGGGCATGTCACAATCAATGATAGACAGTGGCTCTTACAAATAAAAGAGCTGGGTGAATGGAAAATAGAATGCTGAACTTGGATTAGGAAGACCATGCTGTCTCAGACATTTAGTTGTTTCATGAACAAGACCTCCAAATCTCAGCACTGAGCGATTTTTTCTTCTTTCTTCTTCTTCTTCTCCTCCTCCTCCCTCCTCCTTCTTTTTCCTTCTCCTCCTTTTTTTCTTTTTGTGAGACAATCAGGGTTAAGTGACTTGCCCAAGGTCACACAGCTAGTAAGCATCAGGTGTCTGAGACTGCTTTTGAACTCCCAGCCTCCTGACTCCAAGGCATATACTGTGCCACATAGCTGCCCCTTCTCTGGGTATTTTCACTGGCCATCCCCCAGAGCTGGAATGCTCTCCTTGGTTATCTCTGCCTACTAGTTTCTGTGCTTCTTTCAAGACTCAACTAAGTGTGTGTGTGTGTGTGTGTGTGTGTGTGTGTATATGTGCATGCATGCGTGCATGCTTTCTTTAGCAACATGGCTAATATGCAAATGTTTTGCATGACCACTTATAAAGGATATCATATTGCTTGCCTTCTCAACAGGGGAAGAGAAGAAAGAAGAGAATTTGGAACTCAAAATAAAAAAATAAATATTAAAACTTTTTTAGATGTAATTGGGAAATCTTTAACAAAATAAATAAAATTATATTTTTAAAAAACAGCTAAAATCTTAGCTTCTACAGGAAACCTTGTATAGCTGGCCTCTTAATTCTAGTGCTTTCCCTCTATGCTCAGCTCTGGTCTTTTCATCAGGAAAGTTTGAAAGTTCCCTCTTTCATCGAATTTCCAACCTTACGATTTTATTACTTTTTGAAAAAAATCACCACAGAAAACATGGCTAAGTATACTAGTACCTCCTGGGAATAGATATACCATGGAATTTGCCTAGTTATACTTGAGTTTGAAAATGCTATCATTTAAGGATTTATGCAAAAATTAACTACTTCAGGGACTTGATCATTATTAAACTTTTTTGAGTATACAAGAGTTTTATTTGAACAATCATGACAAGAACTTTTTATGTTAACAAAGTTGTCTGAGTTGTCAAAAGGAGGCATTACAGATATTGGTTTTAGCCTATTTGCTGTGAATGCACCCTGACAACTCTCTGAGAATTGTGATAACTGTAAAAATTTCTCCAATAAAATTGATATTGTACAGTTAAAAAAAAAAAGAATTTCCACCCTTTCCCCTGAAAAATTGTGCTCAGTTTTGCTGTATAGTTGATTCTTGGTTGTAATCCAAGCTCCTTTGCCCTCCAGAATATCATATTCCAGGCCCTCTGATTCTTTAACGTTGAAGCTTCTAAGACCTACATAATCTTAACTGTGGCCCCTTGGTATTTGAATTGTTTTTTTCCTGGCTGCCTTTCTCCTTGATTTGATAATTCTGGAATTTGACTCCAATATTCCAGAGAGTTTTCATTTTGAGATCTCTTTCAGGAGGAGATTGGAAGATTCTTTCCATTTCTACTTTGCCCTCTAGTTCTAGGATATCAAGGGTTGGTTTGGTTTTTTTTTGATGATTTTTTGAAAGATGCTGTCCAGGCTGTTTTTTCAACCATACCTTTCAGATGGTCCAATAATTCTTTTGTTGTTGTTGTTTTTGCAAGGCAGTAGAGTTGAGTGGCTTGCCCAAGGTCACACAGCTAGATAATTATTAAGTGTCTGAATCCAGATTTGAACTCAGGTCCTTGTGATTCCCAAGCTGCTTTATCCACAGGTTTTCCCTGTTTCTTTCTCATTTTAAAACCCAGTTCATTGTTTTTGAAGTTGAGCTCTACTTCTGGGCCTGAAGGTGCACTGTCCCAAGCTTCTTGTCCTGGGAGCCAGAGACATGCTCACTGACTTTCTGTTCAGGGACCTCAGGGGTTAGCAGTCTGCCCACTGCACTGGCCTACTTGTGTCAGCTGCACTGGGGTTCTGGGGTTCACAATTTACCTTCCACGCTGGACCTGGAGACTTCTCAGCTGACCTGTGAACTGGGGGCAAGGCTTCACTGTTGGTCTTTGCTGCAACCGAGAACCTCCCACCAGCTTCTTCTATATTCACCTGTGCTGGTCTATACTCCCTATGCTGTTGTTTATTTTTTTTTGCATTGTTATCACTTCTTTCAGAATATTACACATACACTCAACTAGAAGCCCTCTTTTGTCACAAATAATTCGTATTAAGTAAAACAGTCATCATCCAGGCTGTCTGAAGTTGTCCATCTCATTCTGCATCTTATGTATGTCACCCCCCTCTGCTCAGGTGTGGGATGCCGCTTCATCATTGGTCCTCTGAAGCAGTGATGGGCTCATCCATTGGTCCCAGGACTGAAATCTTTCAAGGTTACTTTCGTTTCCAGCCCTGAGGTCATTGTGCAAATTGCTCCACTGTTTCACCCTGCTTTAGTGTTTCTAAGATTTCCCAAGTTTTTCTGAATTCATCGTATTCATAATTTCTTCCAATACTCTATCACATTTATCTCAATCAATCAATGAAGGATTTATTAAGTGCCAGGAAACAATCCCTATGTGACCTTGTGTTCTAATGGGGGACGACAACAGACACATGCACAAACATATACATGTGGGCATGTAGATGTACATGTAATATATATGTGCATGCATACATATGCATGTGTGTAGGTGTGGTTGTGTTTGTGTCCATACACACTAGCTGTGTGACCCTGGGCAAGTCACTTAACCCCTGCCTGCATAAAAACTGGAGAAGAAAATGTCAAACTCTAGTATCTTTGCCAAGGAAACCCTATGGACAGTTGATCCATAGGGTCATGAAGAGTCAGACACAGCTGAACAACTGACCAACAAACAAATAAATAAGCAAATAAACGAGTGAATGGATGGATGGATGAATAAATATACATTTATATACACAACAAAGTGAATAAATATAGATATGCATTTATGTGTGTACATATATATGTAAATAGCTAAATGCTAAGTAGTTTGAGAGGGACAACATTAGCAGTTGGGGGGGGTGTGGAGAGGAAAGGTTTCCTGTAGAAGATGGTACCTGGGGGTGATGATCAGCCTTAATGAACTTGCTCATTCCATCAGTGCAACAATCAGGGACAATTTTAGGGTATCTGAGATGGAGAATACCATCTGTATGAAGAGAAAGAATTATGGAGTTAAACAAAGACAAAGACTTACCTTTAATTTTTTTCAAAAAAGGTATCTTATTATGAAATTTTGCTATCTTATATTTTATTTTTTCATTAAGGATTTCTATCTCAACACATTCACTTTTTTTTTAAAGTTTTTTCAAGGCAATGGGGTTGTGGATTGCCCAAGGCCACACACCTAGGTAATTATTAAGTATCTGAGGCCGGATTTGAACTCAGGTACTCCTGACTCCAGGGCACTGCGCCACCTAGCTGCCCCTCAATACATTCACTTTTGATCAATGTGTAGCATGGAAACAATGTAAAGACTATTAAACTGCCTTCTGCGGGGTGGGGGGGAGGTTGGAGGAAAAATTGTAAAATTCAAAAGGAGAAAAAAAATTAATTAAAAAAACGAAGATGGTACCTGGGTTGCATCTGAGAGATGGAGACTGGTAGTAGGTGGAGGTGAAGAAGGCAAATATTCCAGGCACATGAGGCAGTCAATGCAAAGGCCCAGAGAAGAGAGCTGAAGTATCTTATGGGAGAAGCAGAAAGAAGGCTCATTTGCCTGGATCACAGTATGTTCTGTGAGGTTGGGGACAACCTGTGAAAGTCTTTAAAAGATGAACAGAAATGTTTGTATTTCATTCTAGAAACAATAGGAGTCCACTGGAATCTATTGACTAGGGGAATTACAGGATCAGATCTGTGTTTTAGGACAATTACCTGGGCTTGTAGAACCCACTGGATTGGGGGGGGGGAGGGGACTTGAGACAAGAAGACCAGTTAGGAGGCAGTTGCCATGATCTAAGTGGGAAATGGTGGGGACTTGAATTAAAGTGGATGTTTACCTGTGTGAGTGGAAAGTAGGGATTGGATATGACAAATACAGAAGGGAAACTTCTGGTGACTATTGGGTATGAGATGTGAAGAGAATGAAAAAACCAGAAGAATGCACAGGTTACAAGTATGAGAGACTGGAAAGATGATGGTACTTTTGACAGAAACAAGGAAATTTGGAAGTGGGAAAACTTGGGGCAGGGGCAGAGGGGATTACATGAGTTAAGTTTGGGACAGGTTGGTTTGAGGATGTCTCCAGTGCATTCATTTGAAATATTCAATAGACAATAGGTGAGATGGAATTGGTGATATGGAGGGAGATGGGCTCGATGCATAAATCTAAAAAATGTGCATAGAAACAATGGTCACAAGACCCATGAGGAGAAGGATAGAATCTTTTCAATTACCTATACTTTTAAAAGAAATGGAGAAAACGTTAATAATGCAGATTTAAACTTTAATATGTGCCTTCCATACTTTTTTTTGAGAGTCAGGTGTTAGATATTTATCAGAACATCCCTGCTTCTGCCCCTTGTTAGTGTTGTTCAGTTGTTTCAGCCATGTTTGATTCATACTGACCCCATTTTGGTTGGATCTTTTTGGAAAAATGCTGAAGTGGTTTGCCATTTTCTTTTCTAGCTCATGAGGAGCCTGGGGTCAAGTAACTTGCCCAGCTAGTAAGTGTCTGATGCCAGAATTGAACTCAGGAAGAAGAGTCTTCCTTTCCTGATCCAGTACTTTCTCTATTATACCCTAACTCTTCCTACTTTATAATTATTCTAGATACATCAATACTATGAATATTTATATGTGTACTTCATTAGCCTGTAAGCTGTTTGATTGTTCCATTTTCTTTGTATCCTTAGCATTTAGTGCAGTACAATTCTCTCTCTCTCTCTCTCTCTCTCTCTCTCTCTCTCTCTCTCTCTCCCACTCTTCCACTTCCCTAGCCCCCCAAAGTACATGCCATTCTGTTCCTCTACCATTTCCTCTTTGACTCTAATAACATCAACCCCAATATTCCACTCATTCTTGAAATACTTTCTCCTTCAACCCCTTCAAGGACATAGACCTGAGGAAAACAACCAAGAAAACAGAGATGATGCCAATATGTTGTTTTCTTTTTTTTTAGGTTTTTGCAAGGCAAATGGGGTTAAGTGGCTTGCCCAAGGCCACACAGCTAGGTAATTATTAAGTGTCTGAGACTGGATTTGAACCCAGGTACTCCTGACTCCAGGGCCGGTGCTTTATCCACTGTGCCACCTAGCCACCAATATGCTGTTTTCTAAGGCAGTATGTGCCAATACGAATCCTTATGTTGTGTGTAGTGGCCCTCATTTCCATTTGAGTTTGACACTACTGATCTGGACCACAGCAAGGAACCTTCCCGCCCACCCCCAAAGCTAACATGTCAGTTCTCTGCCCTTCCATCTCCCCAAATTCCCTTCATATTTGTTTTGCTTACACTTTGTATTTATCTGGGCACCCAGTTGCTTCTCCCCAGTAGAATGTAAATGCCTTGGGGATAGGGGTTACTTCATTTATGTCTTTGCATTAGCAGAATTTGCACAGGGCTTGGTACATAATAGACACTTAAAAATGAATTTTGAAATGAATAAAAATGAAAAGAACAAGTAAAAAAAGGCAGAGATAACAGAGGCAGAAGTGTATGTAGAACCACAGGTTCATAGATTTTGAGACAGAGGGCCTCAAAGTCAGCTGAACCAGTCCCCTCATTTGACAGATAAAATACTGAGACACACAGAGTGAAGTGATTTGCCCAAGGTCACCCAGGTAGAGGTCCTCTGACTCTAAATCCAGAGGGGGTCCCCCTCCCTCATCCCATTCAAGTCCCTGGTTTGATTTGTTTCAAGTTCTGGTCATTTATAAAGGCCGGCGTTAATTTTCAGGATTGCTCCCCAAATCAATCCCTTCCTCTGCTTACTTTCCTACCCAGCTATCCATTGGACATCCAGCAGAACCAGAAGAACCATGCAGCTATGGAGTACTCTGGGTGGATGCCGGGGCTGGTCACTAGAGGCCCACTCATTGAAGGAGGAGGGTGGGTGGACCTGAGCCTAGCCATGGCTCCTGTAAGCAGAGAAGTGGGAGTCAATATTCCATCTTGGACATACATAGCTCCCTCCAGCCATCTGCTGGCTAAACTTGGAATGTCAGTGAAAGGGCCGCCATCTCCTCTCTGAGCCTCCTTGGTCCCTTCTCCCTGTGGGCATCTAAGCTACTAGCCAGGGTTAGCTCGCAGCCCTGGTGTGGGACAGAAGGCATGACGTGACCCATTCTCTTTCCTTCTCTCCCTTCTCTGTTTTCTATTCAAATTCTGCCATCTCTCAAGGTTCACCATCTCCATAAAGCCCTTCTGGGGCTGGCTGCTCTAGTTTTCTCTGACAAGACTTTCCACAGTGGGGGCCAACACAACTTCACCTCATCCAATCCCCCAAATCCCCTGCTCTGGCCACTCCCTTCTCCTCCTCATGCTTCCCAGCATCCCAAGATGCAGGCCCCCTTCCTGGTGGCTAAAACCTGACCATGAAAACTTACACTCAATAGCAGCTATGCAGGTGACAGTGGGGGAAATTCTGCAATGCTCTGATGCTCCCCAATTCTCTCCCACACACACAAACTATCTACATTCTCCACAACCCCATATAACCTAGGCATGACTGCAGGAACCCCCTAGAGTGCATCTTTCTGATCCTGGGCAATGATGAGTGAGAGCTCTACCCCATTCTTTTCCTGGATAGGAGGTTACAGAATGAATCACAGGATGAGTTGGCATGAATGAGTGGTGATGTGATGGAGCAGATGATGCAGATGATAGACAGACAGACAGACATACTCACACACAGCAATACAGACAGATACACAGACAGACACAACAGAGACAGATAAATAGATGAGACAAATACATAGACAGATAGACAGACTGATAGATACAGTCAAACAGACAGATACACAAAGAGAGAGACGGATAAGACAGATACACAAATACATAGATAGACAGACAGGGAGATAGACAGATAGACAGACAGACAGACAGACAGATAGATAGATAGATAGATAGATAGATAGATAGATAGATAGATAGATAGATAGATATAGATAGATAGATGATAGATAGATAACTTGGCTAGATAGGAGTTAGCCACAGAGACCTGGGTTCAAGCTCTGTCAGAAACATATTGACTTTGCGATCCTGGACAGTGTCATTTAGCCTTTCAAATTCATTTTCAAATTCATTGAAACAGAACCATTTTAACCATATACAAGGAGCCCTATGGGCAGCATTTTGACTTAGAAAACCATACCTGTTTACAGGTTTCTTTTTTATTTTTAATATATTAATACATTAATATCGCAACACATTAAAATTGGATAGAACCTACATTTTCATCTGGTTTTGCCACACTAGGGAGTGTTGAGGCATTTAAACACTTCTGCTCTAAGGCACTCAGTATTAAATTGCAGATATGGTGTCAACCTGCATTGGTGGAGTTTCCTCATTTGGGAGTTCTCTTCACTAATGAAATTAAGGGTTCGGTCAGCACCTTGAAAATCTACTCTCTGTGTGCCCTGCCCTCAAAGTCCCACTCCTCATCCATTTTGTTTTGATCACAGGTTTACAACCTCAGTGTTATCTTCATTTTTTTACTTCTTCAAGTCACCTATCCATTCAGAATCACATTTTTCTAATCTGATCCCTTTTTTTTCTCTTCAGTCACTACCATAGTCCAGATGCTCATTACCTTCTCTCTCTCTTTTTTTTTTTGCAATCAGGATTAGATGTTCTTGCTCAGGGTCTCACCGCTAGTTAGTGTCTAAGGTTACAATTGAACTAGGTCCTCTTGACTCCAGAGCTGTTGCTCTGTCCTAGTTACCCCTTTTCATCTCTTCTTATTTACCCTCCCATCTCTATCTCTCTTCAATCCCTCCCTTTTCCCAATCATCTTCTATCAATTGCTAAATACCTTTTCATGGGATGCAGATATGACTATGTCATTCAGCCACTGAATGAACTATAGCAGTTCAAATGTTATCTCTTTATCTCATCTCTTTCAACTTCTATTTTTCAATGTTTTGTAAGGACCGTGGCAATTAGGTAAAATTATACATATTTGTAATTTATAAATGAGCATATATATATATATATATATATGTTCAATATTACTGATGAGATAAATGATCTTAAAAGTTTGGAAATGGGGGTGGCTAGGGGGTGCAGTGGATAGAGCAGTGATCTGGAGTCAGGAGTACTTGAGTTCAAATCCAGCCTCAGATACTTAATAATGACTTAGCTATGTGGCCTTGGACAAGTCCCTTAACCCCATTTGCCTTGCAAAAACCTAAAAAAAAAGTTTGGAAACCACTACTCTGATGTCATCCCTCTTCTCAGAACATCGGAGTTATCTACAGCATCACTCCAGCCCCCACCCCAACCTCATTTGTACACTATTCTTCTTGCACATTATCCCACTATAGGCTCCTCATTGAGACAGTTCATTCTTTGAGGTCAGAGACCACACTATGTATTTATTTCCTACTCTACTAAATGTCCCCGCCTTGCCTAAAAAAGGAATACATGTTTCTACTTCACAGTTTGGTTCCAGCCTATTTTTCCCATTACTCAAGCATGCATTATTAGCCTTCTTATACATAGTAGTTGTGCAGTAGTAGCCAACTCAACAGAACTCCAATGGGTTTGTTTTGGAGGATTTTGGGGGGAAAGATATTGAGCTTTGATGACTCAGGAGAAGACGCAGAGGATGAAGACTATACAACTCGGCCTTACTTAAATCCAACTCATGCAAGTTATTGTTCTTTTTGGAAAAGGGAGGTTGAACAACGTGAGTGGTTTTCCATTTCCTTCTCCAATTCATTTTACAATTAAGGAAACTGAATCGAACAGGGTTAGGTGACTAGTTGAACTCAGGTTTTCCAAGCCCAGTGTTCTATCCACCACACCATCGAGTTGCTCATTTACTCTACAACCATCCAGACCATTGTCTTTACAGGTCCTCACCTACCATAGCCCATATTTATAACTTTGCACTGGCTGTCTCTCATGCCTGGGCTTCCTCCTCACCCTCATCTTTGAGGGCCTTCTGCATGTCCCCTCCCCTCCACCTTCCTCCAGTAGCTTATACTTTCCCTCCTCCCACAATTACCTTGTTCATTTTACATGTGCTTTACATATATTTACATATGTACACCACTCCCCAGATCTTTAATTTTCTCTTCATATTTCTAGCACTTATCACAGTATCTGGAACAAAGTCAACAGTGATTGAATGATTGACAACGATTCTAAAAATCCTTCCCATGACCCTGCTGCTACTCTGTCCACATCCTACTTCTCCCTTCATTGCAGAATTTCTTTCAAAGAACAGTTTGTACTCACTGCTTCTGTTTGCCCAATAAATGATTCATTCTTTCACATTACCTGCGTTAGATCTTTCTACTCTATATCCTCAAAGGTCACCAATTATTATTTCCAAAGTCAATCAAGGCCCTTTCCTTGGCCTTCACTTTTTGTGACTTCTCTGAAGCATCTGATATTGTTGGCCAAGCCCTCCCTTGGCTTCACTGACATTGGACTCTGATGCCATTCTTCTATCTGCTCTTTCTCTTGTTTTTCTTTCCTCTCTACCTCCTACCACCCCCTTTTTAAAGGCAGAGTTAAGTGACTGCCCAGGGTCACAAAGTTAGTAAGTATTTGAGCCTGGATTTGAACTCAAGTCTTTCTAAGTCCAGAGCTGGTCTGCTGCAACACCCAGCCGCCCCCTTCTATCACTCTAAATGTAAGGTTCCACTTGGGTTCACTCCTAAGCTCCCTTCTCTCTTCATACTGAATTCCCTTCCTTCAAAATGTCAAGTAAATATTTATTAGCCATTTACCATGTGCAAGACAATGTACTAGGTGCTGAGATCCAACAAAGATCCTGCCATCATAGAGCAGATTTGCAATTGCCAGGAGAGAAGACAGACAGAAAGAAGAAAGAGTATTAGAAGTGCAAAGGAGAGTTTAGGAAAAGTGTAATGAGAACTAAGAGGAAAATCATATTTATCTGGAGCAGTGATTCTCAAAGTGTGGTCCGGAGATGCCTGGGGCTCCTGGAGATCCTTTCAGGTCAAAACTCTTTTTTAACATAAAACTAAGGTGTTTTGCTTTCTAAATATGGCACACACACACGTGTGTGTGTGTGTGTGTGTGTGTATATATAGTTATAGTTCATAATTACAATTTTTCCTTCCATGTCATAGGAGAAGCATAAAAAATTTTGGTCCTTCATATCAGAGAAATATGAATCTTTCTTTTTCTTTTATGGGATGATTATAGCACTTTAATATAAAATTTGGATTAAGTATTTGGTTATAGGATATATGTAGGTCAGTGTTAAAACACCAGTCTTTGTGGGTTATCTATTGTCTTTTGTGGGTTTTTTTTGAACTTTTTAAAAAAAATGTTGACATTATATAATGCTTTACATATATTTTATTCATTTTCCTGTCTTCTGCAGCTGCCACAAAACTCTCAAATAATTTCCATTTAATTTCTTTTGCTGATCCACAATATATCAATATTTCTTTTTTTTTTTTTTTGCAAGGCAAACGGGGTTAAGTGGCTTGCCCAAGGCCACACAGCTAGGTAATTATTAAGTGTCTGAGACCGGATTTGAACCCAGGTACTCCTGACTCCAAGGCCGGTGCTTTATCCACTACACCACCTAGCCACCCTAATATATCAATATTTCACAAGGCAAAGTCATGATGTGGAAAGGATAATGATCAATGTGTGTTTATGTAAGTATATATATATATGTGTGTTTATTTTTGTGCATGTGCGCATATATCTCAAACTGAAAGAAACAAAAAACAAAAACCTGCACATTGCTTGAGTCATTTTTTTCCCCTAAGGAGTGGATTTTATTGAATAAGTGGATCAAAGTGGGAGAGAGGAGGCAGTGGTAATCAAAGACTGGCTCTCTGGCAGGAAAACTTCTCAGTAATTTTAAAGGGGTCCCGAGACCAAAAAGTTTGAGGAGCACTGATCTGGAGGCATCCCAGAGACTTTGTAGAAGAGGTGACCTTGAAGAAAAGGGAGGACTTCAACCAATGGGGACATAGAGCAGTTCAGGACAAAGTCCTGACAGAGGACAGTCCTTTTTTTTTTCCCCCCAGGACACAGAATAAGTGAAGGGGACTCATGTAAAGTCTAAGTTGGATTAGATACTGAATGTGGAGGTGGTTGAATGGTATTTCAGAAGATTATGTTTTATTCAGCAGGCAATGGAGAACTCCAGAAGGTTCTTTTTTTTTTAGTTTTTTTTTCAGGGCAATGGGGTTAAGTGGCTTGCCCAAGGCCACACGACTAGGTAATTATTAAGTGTCTGAGGTTGGATTTGAACCCAGGTACTCCTGACTCCAAGGCCAGTGCTCTATCCACTGTGCCACCTAGCCACCCCCAGAAGGTTAAGGAGAGCAGAGACATGATCCAAAATTTTAGAGTATATTAGGAAGATTACAAAACTGTTCATTTATATCAATCCATTAGCAGCAATGTGCAGGGTAGACCAAGATGGCAAATTAGGAAATTCCTATAATAATCTCCAGATTTGATCTGAACAAGGGCGGGTCACATAGGAGCTTAGAGAAGGGTTACTCCCTCCCTGTTTGGCCTTGGAGAAGACCCCATATGTCTCTTGGCAGCTATTGGCTTGGAAGGTCAGGTCCCCCACTCTGAAATCTCTCCTGGTCTGGAATTGTCCACAAATGCCCATCTTAAAGTGGATTCTTATTTACTTTCCAGTCCCTGTGATTACTGATCCCTCTTTTGGTGAATTCAGGTGACAGAGCCTCAGGTCATACCTCATATGGTCATTGAGGTATTTTCATTTTTGAATAACCTTTTACCTAAGAGCAGGAAAGAATATACAGAAAAGGAAAAAAAAACTCCAAACCAGAGGCACCCTATGTTCATGCACATGTGGCGACTGGTAGGTAGGAAGAAATCCCCCAGTTGCTCAAAGCATCGGGTCAGAAAGGAAGAGATGGAGAGAAAAGGTGGGTCACATTTTTTTATGTACACAATTTCTTCAGAGTGAATCCAGTCAAGGGCTCTTCCAGTAGGACAGTTAATTAGAATATTTTGTCATCACCTGAGCAATTCAAAGGACAAAACCAGCCCCCTGAAGTTCCCATGTGGTTACTGGAAGCAAGCAAGAGGTATTTGTGCAGACCCTAAGGAAGGAAGCCAGGCACATGCTTCAAGGAACGTCCTACCCACATATTATACTTGTGTCCTCCATGAGGATATGAGAAGGAAACAAACATTTGTTGAGTCTGCTACTGCCAGCCACTTTACAAATATTACTTCAAATATTATCCCCACACTAACTCTGGGAAAGCAGGGGTTATGGTTATCCCCATGATTTTACATTTGGGGAAACTGGCAGGAGTTAAGTGACTTGCCCAGGGTCACACAGATAAGTGTCTGAGGCTGGAATTGATCTCAGGTCTTCCCGACTCACCCGTTTCATCCTCTGCATCATCTAGCTGTCTTATTAGCATAAGATCTTACATTTAGTTGTCATTCAGTATTTTGTGATTGAATGTCACTGGCTTCTTCATATCTGGGTATTTCTTTGGGTTTCTCCTGCCTTTTCACAAACTGTCCTTAAGTACTCTTCTCCCTCCTCTGATTTTTGCAATTCATAGATCCCTTTAAAGTTTGAGTCACCTCCTACAAAAAGCATTTCTCAGTTTCCCCAGGTGACAATTTCTTTTATTATTTTGTCTGGACTTCTCCTTGTCCATATTGTCCTTCCTATTCCCACTATCCAGGAATCAAAGGCTCCGTGATGGTAGGGATCATTTTCTATGTGTCTGTATCACCATTGCCTACCACCTAATCACTGGGTTGAACTGAACAACTTCTCTTTACTTTGTCCGACATTTTATAAGAATGGAGCCAGTTTCCCAGTAGACCAGGAAGGGCAGAGGAAGCTGGCCCCTTCTCCCCAGGGACCCACTTTGCCCTTTAGACCAGTCTCTGACACTCTTCCCTTTGTTCTACTTCCTCTGCTCTTCCAAGTGCAAGTCTCACCCAAGGAGAGATGGGACCTCCAAAGAACTGATCAGGAGAGATGGGACCTCCAAAGAACTGATCGGGTCAAAAAGACCAAAGGAGCAGAGGAGCTAGAGAGGGGCAGGACAGCCACCTGGTGGCTACAGCGGGCATCACCAGCAGCAGGATGGCAGGTATTTGAAAGATCAATTTAATTTTTAAAGGAAAGGGGAAATCCAGAAGAGTATGGTATGGGAGTGTCTTCCCTTGTAATATTACGAAGTGGACTGGGAACCAGGAGAGGCCTCATATGGAATCTAATCTCCCAACTTGCTAGATCCTGTTTTATTTTCCTATTAAATGGGGATGGTTGATGTACAGCTCACAGGGATATCATATGCAGGATATCGCCCTAATATCTCTGCCTCCTTTCCCCAAATTTAACTGTATTCCCTCTTCCTGTTCTCCCTATCTCACCCTTTGCTCAATACATTCATTCATACTGTAGGGTAATGCCCAATAAGATTTAATTGGTTGCTCTTCTTTGGGTGTTTGTGTTGGACCAAAAGGATAAATCTAACCAAAAGTATCTGCCAACTTGTTAGGGAGTAGTTTGCGGGAGGGGAGCAAGATAGGAAGCCTCCCCAGTAATCTCATCAATAATTATTATTCTGCTAAGTATGCATGGAGGGATAGTGTGAGATAGCTTTAAAGAAAATAATACAGGTCCTGTCTGTATAAAGCCAGATCTTTTATTTCAAGACTCCCAAATCTTTTAATTTCAGTATCTTCACCTATAAAATGGTGATAATAATATCTGAAGTACATATCCCCCAGCAGAAACCTCATCTGGGCTTCCCAAGTAGAGGGGTCTGTGAAACAGCTGCCAATGTCACAGGATGAAAGATGGGGGGAATCTGCTGTCAACAAATCAGATCCTGCACAGACTGTACTTGAATGTTGAATAGCTGAGATCCTAGTTGGGGGAATTACTTGTCTGCTGCCTATCTGATAGGTGTAGGCTATTACAACGGCAGAGTCTAGGGAAAATGGGCAAAGTCCAGAAAATCTTTCTTGGGTTCCATCTGTAGCACAAGTAACCCTCCGACATGCCGATCCCTAATGATGATGGAGATTCCATCTTCAGGGTATGCTCCAGTAAGATGGAGGCTGTGGTATTTACTCTTTGGGATGCTATGTGGCTTTACTAGGGTCCTGAGAGCAACAAGGGAGAGCCACAGATTTTCATCTGAGCATGCATGGATTCTTCCCACTCCTCAAAACAGAGAAAAATCTATTCCTTTGCTCCTGACAGTGGAGCAGGGTAGATTCTGGGCCTTTCCACAAAGTACCCAGTAAACAAAGGATTGGTAACCTTTCTGGGATGCACCCTGGACACACCTATCTTGGATCCTATCTTAGCTACTCAAGCAACAATGCATCACACCCATAAGATGGTACCAAAGCACCGATACTAGAGGAAATATGAACTTGAGTGAGGCTCTTATCAATATTATGCAATCCGCCCCAGAGGGTTCCAGAGGCTATGGGACTTGAGCTTTGCAGACACAGGTTCTTCATCCTTGAGTCCAACAATTTTTCTTACTTTCAGAAATGTGTGAGGCTCATGAAAATCCAGGGACTAGGAAAAGACAAGGTTCTCTTTTCCCTGAAGTCATTATGAATCAGAAAAGACAAGTTCTTGCCTGGTTGACAGCAGTGTCAACAACTCTCATTCTTCAAATGACAGCTGGGTGTCTGTCTTTTCTGTGTATCAGAGAGGATCATTTGCTAATTCTGCTGTGGAAGGAAAGAAGGAAGAAGGGAAGAAATGATCATTAATCACCAATTATGTTCCAGATACTGTGATAAGTGCTTTACAAATATCATCTCATTTAATACTCACAACTTTGGAAGACAGGTGCTATTATCTCTATTTTATATTTGAGGAAACCAAGGCATTGATTACATGATTTCAAAACTAGTTAAAGGTTGGTCTTTTCTATCCCATTATCTAAAGCTGCATTGTTAATGGATGGCACTAAGGATCCCAGAGATGCTGAAACTAAAGGCCTAGTGCTAATAATTATTTCAAAATTGCCAAAAATTACTTCAGCCCAAATGAATACATAAGAACATAGGAAGGTCTACAACAGTAGATGGGAGGCAGTGGAGTGCGGCAAAATGAGATGAGGACTGGGATTCACAGGATCCAAATTATGTTCCTGGGTCTATTGGGTCCTTATTCCCTGTGTGACTTTGAGCAAGTCATTTAATACTTTTGGGCCAGCTTTGTTGCTTAATCATTTTTCAGTCATGTCAGACTCTTCATGACCCCTTTTTTGGGTTTTCTTGGCAGATGCTGGAATATCATTTTACAGATGAGTAAACTGGGTTAAGTGACCTGCCCAGGGTCATACTGCAAGGGTCTAAGGCTAGATGAGCTCAAGGAGATGAAGCCCAGCACAGTCCACTGGGTCATCTAGCTGCTCCTGGGTCTCATTTCTTCACCTATAAAACAGGAGTCCATGACATTTAATTTCCCTTCCAAATCTAAAAGCTTAAGACTAAGTTAATTTCTGTCCCTTTTCAACTGAAAAATATTCAAAATTTTTTGGGGGTGGGCCTGTCTAAATACTTACGGCTGGATTCTGAAACTGGTCTGGCACTTATTAAGTGCCAGATTTTTACTTCCACTTATGGAAGATTTTACATAAATACAAAGATTCATCCAGAGGTACTCATTTCCAGATTGACTTCTCCAAGAAGTCCTCTATTCTTGTCTGAGAATGATCTTCAGTTCATCAGGTCTCTATCTTGTTTGCAAATTATCTTCCCCAATTATGCTGTGAGCCCTTTTACCTTTCATTTTATCTTCACCACTTAGCACATGACAAAGTTTAATTAATGCTTGTTGACTTACCTTCAAAAGTGCTATTTCCTGAAGCTTATTTCCACCCTTTGTCTGAAACTGGGGCGGGGGTCTTGATCTAGGATCCACTGAATCTACAAGGAATGCACTTCTCCCCTCCCTTAGGCAATGAGAGAAAACCAAAGAAACAGTGGGAAGGGGTATTATTTTCCACGGGAATGCATGCTATCCAGTGGCTTACTCAAGAGAGGTTTTCAAGTGTCCTCAACAATTTTAATGGAAACCAAAAAGGAAAAGGATCAAGGCTTGGGTGAAGACAGAGGAAAGGAAAAGGTAGAACTGAAGGAGTGCAGGAGCCAAGTAAGTAATTTGATACGTGGAAAGGAGACAGTGTGAGAGTGGTCTCACTGTCCAAAGAAACCATCCAAACCAGACGTTTCAATATTAAATGTAGTTCACAGTACCATCTAGTGTTGACTGATAGCAAGTGCTGATGTCCAGAGGAGGAGAATTAGGATTATAGCTCTGAACCCAATTCAGTGGGGCAGACTTCTTGAATTCTAATCACCCATCTGCCCCAAATTCCTGTACCCAAGAAGTCATCCCTTGACATAGACTGGGGGGTCATTTTCTGATCAGAGGACTCACAAAACCCATGGGTGTCTAAATGGTTGTTTGGTTTGGAGATTTTACCTTCTCAGTAAGTTTTAGCCTAAAACCAAGAAATAGGCACCTAGTCCAGTTGAAACAAATTTAACATGAGGGGTCGGGCTCCTATACTTTAGGAAAGGTCTAGTGGAAGAATGACATGGCTCTTTTTTTTTGAACCAATTGGTAATAACTCATACTGTAACACATATACTCCCCAATCAATCTATTCATCTGCCTCAGATTCATCCCTTTTAAATAGCAATTTGTGCGCTGAGATCGAGACTCAAACACAAAATTACCACAACAGATTTACAAGGACAGGCCTTTTGTTGTCCAATCCCTAAGAGAAAACACAAGGGCTTGTCAACTAAGCTTATTGATCAAGGTCCAGCCAAATGCCAAGGTATATACATTTTATTTAAAAAAGTTTACAGTTCTTTCATTATACACAACTATTTGAGAGGTTATAGTCTTAGAGAAGAGGCATTCGTCCTGTTGACAGATGTGCCCACTACATCATCACAATGCAAGAAAAAAGGGTGGGGGTGGGGGAGAGGAGAAAAAAAAAAGATAAAAATCTTAGACTCCAATGAAGGGCTTAGAAGCCCCTTTCATCTCTTCAAGTATCACACAATATGTACCAAATACAGTCAGTAAATAACGGCCATTTCTCACGATGCCTACAGACCTGCCAAAAGGGCTGCTCACCTGAGGCAAGCCCAAAAGTAGGTCCCTGCCCTCTTGAGTGGCATATAGTGATGGTGAAGAATCCTCACATAGCTAAAAGCTGCTCATTACTTCCACATCCCCTGAGACATCCTTCCACAAGACTCAGACTCCAGTGAGAAATCCATTGCTTTTCAGAATCCTCTGTGTATGTTCCACATGACCAGGGGGAAAATGAACATGGGTTAAGATGAGGGAAGTGCTTGCTGCCCTCCTATAAATCTGAACTAAGTTGATTTTAGGGAACTGGTTTGGGGTGCTGATTAAAAAATACAGGCACACGCACACACACACACATTAACACACAACCCTGCTGACTTTTCAAAATGATTTTCTTAAGCTTTACTGGGCGAGTCCATGAGACTCAAAAGGTTCACAGATCATTTTAGTCAAGTTAGAAGCCAATTCCTGAATTGTGGCTAATAAAGCCATCAGGATGAACAGAGGATGCCTTTTTTTTTCAGTCATCACAATAGGCATAATACAAATCACATATCAGAGCAAAATGAGTTAGGAGGTTCATGGAATTTGTTGAGATTAAACTCCCTTTCAGAAGATAAAACTCTTCTCTGAGTTTATATCAACCTGTTGGCAATTAGAAAAACTTTTTTTTAAGTGGAAAGAAGACTGTAAGGTCCTGACGAGATATGGCAACTTCTGATGATCATCCATCTCCAAGGTAATCTATAAGATGCCAGGGTAAAACCATATGACCTTGTAACGGGGCAGGTGGGGGCCACAAGCCCAAGTAGGCTACCACTACCCACTAGCCTCTAACAAGGCTCTGATGTTTAAGAATCCACTGAGAGCCAGTGGACAGGGGATTGCATGCTGCTGGGTTAAGACTATCTTGCTTGTTGGTATCTAGCCAGAGCTTAAGATCAGTCATATGAACGGGGGCAGAGAATGGCATGGTGCTAATAAAACTGCAAGATAGGATTTCAGAAAGTATAGGTACTACCTGAACTGAATACAGGAAAACAAATTGCCAACGCTAGTTGCCTAAAATAGCCATGTCCAGTCTTGGGGTTACAGGTTACTAGTCTCAGCAGTAGAAGGGGGAAACCAGGTAGTTTGAAACATAAAGCTGGTTAGCATAGGAAGATATCTGCTTTGGCTTACTCTCCCAGCCATGGCGGGGGGGGGCAGGGGGTAGGAGGGGGAGGAGGCACTAGATTCCTTTGAAATACAGAGTCCTCTCTTATTTTGGGACCCCCATGGACCTCATTAACTACTGCAAATTCCCTCAGTTGTAGCAAAGGGGCAAAGGTCAGCCATAAAGAATGCTAATTAGGTAATCTTTTTGACATGTAGAAAACCAGTTTCCACATATAAAGAAAATGTCCCACCTATAGCCAAGAAAATGTGCACGGATCCATAGCTAGTCCCTCAGAAAGGATAAATGTGTACAGCCTAAAAGGACACCATGTAATATTTATAGCAATGGCAAGAGGATCTGAAAGCTAACAGAGAAACCTAATCACTGTCACGCTCATGTACACACAGAAGCACGCACACACAGAAGCACGCACACACACAACGAAGCAATGCTCAGATTGACTTACGGTCTCCAGAACGAGTCTCCCTTAGGAGAGCACCCTGTACTATAAAAACCTCTGATGCTGGTGCTTTAGAGTAGAAGGAAGTGTTTGTTGGCTTGTCTGTTTAATTAAAGAAATGGGCCTTGGTCATGGAGACAAGTTCAATGTATACTGGTTCACATGCCCCCAAATCTGGTTATGGACTGGCAACCTGGTTATTAATTAGATTAAAAACAATAGTTCCCTGGAAATAAATTTAAGGTAATTAGAACACTATTGTTTATACAATATTGAAAAAATACAATGTTTTATTGTTTTAACTGAAATCACCACCCCAGCACTTGAAGCCTACCCCTAAATAGCACCCACAGTCAAGGTTAAAGCCCAAGCAAACTGCTCATTCAGCAGGTAAGCAAGTTCGACAGTGCCAGCAGAGATGCCCTCCCTCCCCCAAAGTAATGAGAATACAACGTGCTAGATAAGAGTTAAAGTACACCAGTACAGGTTAAATAGTTAATACTACCCTTCCAACAAGCCACAAATGCTAGATAGAGAACTTCAGCATGGTAACTAACCACAGCCCTACATAACTGCACTTTTTCTATTTTAAGCAAATAAAAAGGAAAGAAAACCTTTTGCGTCATGCCCGTAATTAACGTAAGATAAATTCTTTGTATGTCTTTTTATTTAGGAAAATAATCATGCTAAAGCAAGTTGTACTTTATATAGATTTTTTCAAAGGAAAAGAGATTGATTGTGCTTTTGAATTAAAAAAAAAAAGATAGGTTTTCTTCCATCCTCATTCGACCCAAACACCTTGTGGAATATAGTACTTCTAAATTTAAAAATGCATTTCAGAAAAAAAAAATTTAAAAATCTACCGAATGAGCCCTGTGGGACATTCAAAACATTCGTTTTTAAAGTGTCTCAAAATTGACTAATTCTGCTACTGTCCTTACTGGTTGCACCAAAAGAGGAGGAAAAAAAAAAATCAAAATTTTTCTGGTTGTCTAAAAATCTTCACAAAATTCCCTAAAATACAGCAGGTAACATTAAGATCTGAAAGGAACTTTGTAGGCAACCTCTAGACAAGTAGCTAAGCTGAGTTTACATCTGATTGGAGGGCATTTTATTTTAAAGTGTCTAATTCCCTCTTAACATTAACAGGGAAAAAAATCCACCTTCAAAACCTGTTCTACTACATCAGAAGATATTTCATCCCCTCCCTTTCCCTCCCTCCCTCCCCTTTCAGAAGAGTCCTTCAACTATATCTGAAGAAAGTTGCACTTGTTTTCCCCATGTATAATCACTTTGGGTGGAATAACCTTTATTTGCTAAAATTTGTCTTCTGTTAGAATCTGAATGTGTGTCGGGGTCTGCAATATCCTCTCCTCTCCCCTACTCCCTGGAGCAGACAGTAACCAAGCTGCTGCCAAGGGGTGGCAGAAGAAGGGAAAAAAAAAAAGACAACACATGAAACAAGAGTGCCGAAGTATTCGTGGCCATTGGCCCAGTCTTCCCAGGTCTAACGCTCAGCATAATGACTCGTTTTGATGACGAGACCCTCTCCTGGTAGATGAAGATACAATCTGCAATGTATGTCTAAACACAGTTCAAGCACGAAAGAGCAAGTTTACAGCTCTCAGTCAAGGGTAGCAGTCTCAAACTGGCAAAGAAGTAGAGTCTAATTTTGCATGTGCTTTGAATGAACTGAAGCACTATCCATGTCATTTCCCTCCTTCTCCCCCTCCGCCCACAAAAGGGATGGAGCTCGGAATCCAGACCAAGAAAATGAGTCATGTCCAGAAAAAGGATTTCAAAAGGTCCCCAAAGCAAATACACCCGTGGTTGCAGGGCCCTGTCACTTGAAGAGCAGGAATCCACATATAAAAAAGTACTTAAAATCCAAGTCAAAAAACCTTCCTTTAAGCGTCACTACTCCAGATAGATAGCACCCTGTTCTCCATGTAAAACAGGGCACCAACATTAAAGGGAAGGAACATCGCTGCCACTGGGTTGTTGGCTCTCTAAGCACACTTACATCAAGGCCTTCTCCCTCCCCAAGTCTTTCCTCTTTACTTTGAAAAAAGCTCTAGTCTATCAATGTCCAAGGGTTGGTTGGTTTGGTTTGTTTCTTTGGAACCACCAATAAAGGAAGCAGGATTTTGTTTGTCCTCATGTCTACCTATCAGAGCAGCTATTTCATTGACAGCTCAGTAGCGTACAAGTTGACTTGGCCAAATGGACTTATGAATGCATGCATTCGGGCTGCATATTGCTACCAAAATGGAATGTGGGAATATGCTATGCACCTCAGGTTGAGAAATGACCAAGAAATCAAGATCTAAAGGGTGATATATAATATATATATATCAATGCTATTATTCATAAAAACCTTGTTTAGTAATAAAAAAAATTGCTTTGTTTAAATATGAATATTATAGTCTGCTTCTCATGGTTAGGAAATAATAGTCTTTCTGAAAAGCAGGTGGCCTTTTCTACTACAACTCCATGTCCTGCGCCTCGTCTTCCGAAAAGTCAGACATAGAACTCTCCGACGAGCTGTCTCCAGTGCCCTCTTCCTGTTCCTTCAGTGCTTCTTCTGTTGCATATTTCTGAATGTATTCTGCAGAAGGGACAAGAGACAAGAGGCACAGTAAGTCACTGCAACGACACCTATCGGAGAGCAGAACCTTCACTTCGCCTCAGACATTCTTAGAGGTCTAGAGGGTTGGGGAGGTGGGGCAGAGCGGGGAAGAAACCTTGTTCCCAGAGGGATTTGGTCCATCCAACAGTCGGACCAAAGGACCTAGGAGCTCTGGATTCTGGTTTGTCCCTCTCAGGGTCCTCATGGGGTTTCAGTCTTCCTGTCAGTACAGCAAGAAGATTGGATTAGAGGGCCTTTGGGGAAAGGTTCCTCTTAGATTTACTGTCAAGGAAGGCTGCAGCATCACTCTCACCTTGCCAGCTTCTTGGGGCACTTGATAGACCCATAACTGACCATGTCTAGAGTCCAAGTTACTTGGAAAGGAAAAGAGAGGAGAGAAGAGGCAAACCAAGATGTTAGAAATGGTCAGAGAACCCAATACAATCCAGCCTCTGCTCCTTCTCTCTGGCCATCTGGTGGGAGTTCAAAGAAGAGAAATCACCTGAAGTCAGGAAAACAGTCTCAGATCAGGCAAGTCATACAACGCACTTGCCTCAGTTTCCTGATCTGTAAACGAGGTTGCTGTGAGGAACAAATGAGATAAGGTAAAGCTCCCAGGAAGTACTATATACTATATAAGATTAGCTATTAGTGTTCTCTCCAGATGAATGGATCTACTCACTGTTTCCTCCTTCCTAGAGAGCCAGTCAATTTGTCATACTCGTGGGACCCCTTAAAGGCCTTGGACACAAAGCCTTTCGCACAAAGCTGCCCCAGACCCCTTACTGCACTTAACAGTGGGCACCCCTCACTTGGTACTTAGCATGTTATTTAATAAAGATTTACTGCTGCTGACAAAGAGGAAAGGAACTAGAAAGGGGCAGAGAGAAGATCCAGCTACAAAGAAATATATAGGGCTCATTTCTCCCTGGATAGGAGGGGGGAGGAGAGCGGGAACTGAAAATGAAAACTGAATTAAACAAAGGGATGTGCAGTTCTTTCACTTTGGTTCCCATGTATTAGCCATGATTCTAGTCTAGCTGATTGACTTGGTAAGTCAAGATGTTTATCCTCAATTTTGATTTTGTAATGTAGAATTTTCCCAAAAGAAAAAGGATGGTTAAGGATGGGGGCAGAAGTAGACAGCATTCATTAGCAGGAAAAAATGAAAGTGCTAACCTAAAAGAAGAGTCCATTTTAAAACTGTAGAACAGAGATGCCAAGGCTCCATCAGTTCCTGGAGTTCCAAATCTTAGTGAGGTTGATACCCAGTAAAAGCATTAAAAAAAACTCCAAGGCCTAAAATTGGTCTCATATGGGACACGCTGGTCTTCCCACCAAAAGTGACGTTCCTGTGGAAAGTAAAGCTCCCTGACATCAGGGACCATGTCATAGTTTTTATTTACTTATTTTTTTTAGGTTTTTGCAAGGCAAATGGGGTTAAGTGGCTTGCCCAAGGCCACACAGCTAGGTAATTATTAAGTGTCTGAGGCAGGATTTGAACCCAGGTACTCCTGACTCCAGGGCCGGTGCTTTATCCACTGCGCCACCTAGCCGCCCCTGTCATAATTTTTCAATACCCCTACTCCCATCCATAAAAATCTGATTGCCTAGCTCCTGGAATGTACTTGAAATCCTGGCTTCATTACTCTAAATTCAGCTTTAGAAAAATGAGGAGGTGGAAAGAATGTCTAGGTCCTATTTTTTTTTTAGGTTTGTTTTTTTTTTTTGCAAGGCAATGGGGTTAAGTGGCTTGCCCAAGGCCACACAGCTAGGTAATTATTAAGTGTCTGAGACCGGATTTGAACTCAGGTACTCCTGACTCCAGGGCCGGTGCTTTATCCACTACGCCACCTAGCCACCCCCTGCAATGTCTGGATTCAAGCTGGTTCCCTGCACATCTCCCCAATGCCTTTCCTAACACTCTTCAGTTGAAGTTACAGAGGAAGAGATGCAGATGAGAGTGGTGGAGGAAGTTTACACAAGGGAGAGGAAGAACAAAACAAAAACAACAAAAATTCATATCCCTGAACACAAAGTGAAGTACCAGATCAAGTGAGGAAAGGAGAAAGATCTGACAACACAAGTCATCAGGGAAGGCTCTGGGTCCAAGGAGGGGGCCTCTGAGCAGAGACTGGAAAGAGCTAAACACTTCAAGAGGGAGAAGGAAGAGTCAATCTGGCCATTCAACTCACAGACAGCAAACTAGCCAGCAATATCATGTGAAGGGTGAATATGTCCCTCTCGGCTTAATCTACTCACCCTCTTGTTTGTAGACCAGTCAGTCAGCTAGCATTAAGAAGGGCCTCCTATGTGCCAAACCCTCCCAAGGACTTGGCTTAGTCTAAGGGGAGAGCTAATGTGACATAACTGGGCACCCAAAGTTACACACAGGACAGACTAGGGGCTAGCTCAGAGAAGGCATAGAAGACCAAGGAGGACAGGAGAGAGTTCATGCAGAAGGTAGGGTTTTAGTGAAAAGATGGAGGCAGTCAGGGGAAGTGAGGAGGAAGGAGTTCAATGGGGACTCCCAGGCTCTTTTCTATTTTAAAACAAGTATTTGCCTCAAATACTTATTTAGCATTTATATGAACTCCCAAAACCTCAATAATTCTTTATTTTACAATTCTGAAATCCCAGATAACTCAGGTCTCTTACTAGGAGAATTGACTACAGACAATATAGCTCAATGCCTGTCAGGTATGCAAACTTTCTGGCTAAAAAGGGTGACTGAAAAGACCTTGGTAAGGAGAAAAAAAAAAGAGTAATCATTGTTAGCATTTATATTGCACTTCAAAGCTTTTAAAGTATTCATAACTAGTCTCTCCTGGGAACCTTGTGACAATTCTAGAAAGGGAGGGAGTTGAGGAGATGTTACTGTGAATCCTATTTTACAGATGAGCAAACTGAGTTAGGCCTTAACAGATCCAGCATGACATCCCCTGGGCCACCAGCAACCTACACACTAATGGCTTTAATATGTATCATGTAACCAAGAATAAGGCTTTTTCAACCTGAATTGAATTCTACTCCTGGAAAAACTTAAAAAGAATCACTGACTAAATCATTAAAGATTATTTCAACGAACCCTAAGTATACTATATTTTCAAATAAATAGTCTACTTATTATCATGAAAAGAGTCATACACCTCAGTCAACTGTTGAGGAAATTGAAACCAAGAGAGGATGAATAACTCATCTAAGGTCATATATGAAGTAAACAGCATTACCTGGATTTGATCCCAGGTCCTCTGACTTCAAATCTAGGACTTGTCTAAATATAGTGTAAGTTTTTAAAGGTTTTCTAAAAGGATAGTGACTATTAGAAATGTGTAATTTCCCACTGAAATGTATAAAATTTAATTCCTTGACCAGAATGTGTTATGTGTGTGTGTGTGTGTGTGTGTGTGTGTAGGGCTGTTAGGTCTTTAGATATAGAAAAGAAACAAAATGTTTGTCTAAACAAGAACAAATTCTTCTGACTTTCAAAGAAATTGCCGCAATTTTGTACTATCTAATAAATTCATTATTTTGTTTCTTCTACTTGTTTTAATTCAGAGTCAACTTGATATTGAAAGACAGCAATAATTTCAAAGCATACAGACACTTGAGCAGTTTGGAATAGTTCTTCCCAATTTTGGACAAGCCTGACCTGATCATTTATATTACCTCACATGATTTAGACCTAACATGTATTTTTGTGGAACAAAATATAAAAGAGAAGTACTGAGAAATTTCCATAATAAGGAAGGGCAGTAGGTAAATGAATATACTTCATTTTTAAAGGTTGTCTTCCCCATCAGTTTAAATCATTTTTAAACTTTTTTCCAAACTTCCAAAAATGGATATAAATAAACGCACATGTTATATATGCTACACTTAGGAATTTCAGGCATATATTATTAGTTAAATATAAGCAAAGTTTCACTATTAGCAATGTAGAATCTCAAAGACTAAACAAGAAAATTAATAATGATATTGTTAATTATTTTTTCTTCTATAATCTTTACTTGAAAATTGACATTTATCAAGTGTAACAGAATAGTCAGAATGTTATGCAGGGTTTTAAAATTGGTAAAATGCTTTACACACACTTCAAATCAAATAGCTATTAAGTACCAAGTGTTCTACTTAAGCAAACTAATTTTTCTGGGTTTCATTTTCCTACTTATGCAAAGCCACTGAACACTTTGGAGAGTTGGGATGGTAAAAGAAGAAACCATCTTTAGCTGACTGACAAAATGTGTTGCAATACATTTTTCTCCTGTACTTTCATGAAAAGACTTTCACACACAAATCATGTTTAAATAATACTGACTGTAGTCTTTTGCAGGTGCACTTCAAAGAGGCCAGAAGTCTAAGCATTCATTGAGGAAGCTGATGTTCTGGATAGCCGTGCAGGTGGGTAGCAAGTTTTACTAAATTGGACAGTCACCAAAGGAATTCTGCCCTAACCTGAATCAACTGGACAGTTCTCATAGAGTCTTTGAATTCCCTCCCTTTTTTTGGTGATATTTTTGATAAACTTAATAATCTTGATTTTAGCATAGCTTATGTGCCTTCAACAGGCAAACCAACAGAGAATGGAAAAAATAAGACTAAATTTCTAACTTTTGTACAAATGAAGATAAACTAGTCTACTTTAATCCAGTGGCCTAATAAGGCCACTTCTGTGCATTTTAGTTGCAAAGAGGAAGAGAATACATGCACATGCATATTGTGCCCACCCTATGGCAGGCACTCTGCTAAATGGTTTTTACAACTATGATCTCATTTGATTCTCACAACCACCCTGGGAGGGAGGGGATGCAATGAAAGAAATGGAGGCAGAAAGAGGCAGACCCTCTTTTGCCCAAAGTCATATAGCTAGTAAACTAGCAGCACTCTATCCACGGAGGCAACCTGCTTCCTCTAATAGAAGGCCATAATCTAGTTAAACAGCAATGTTAGCCACCATCTATTGCCAAGTACTGCTAGTAGTGTGAAAGAGAAAAGAAATAAGTTATTGAAGAATTCATGAAGTGAAATATGACCAAGAGTTCTCTTATCTAGTAAGTATGACTGAGCTTCTAAGTTATTACAATGACAGACAAAACTATATCTGATTCTACTGGATTTAACGTTATCACTATACTAGCCTCATCTTTCTTCCTCTAAACCTAAAGAATCAGGTTGATTTTAAGGGCAGAAAGACTGAATCAGTGCTGGACCTGAGTTTAGGACTTAGACCACTAACTCTAGAGTCTAAAACTCTACTCAAAGATGTCTACTCTAAACAATTTACAATAAGATGAAAATTGGCAAATCACCAACTATCCACCATAATGTACCTCTCTTCAATGCCCCCTCCCCCAGCCCTTTTCTCCTCTTCTTTCCTGCTTCTATTTTGTCTTTCCCTTCGGTTTGCCAATGATACTCACGAACAATGTTTGGCCCTGGAAAAGAATGGACTCATTACCAAGAAGGTTGCTGATATTTATTCTACACCATGTTTCCCAATCTAAGACTGGTGAATAGTAAGAACAGCAGTACCAACCAATGATAATGAAATCCTGTGGTCTCCAGGCAAAATTGTTTATTCTCTCACCTTTAATTTTCTGTTTGTATTCTTCTGGTCGATGAAGGTACATGGCTGCAGCATCACCATTTAGAGGATCTATGGGGTTTGGATAGGCCAGCAACTGAGGCAAGAATGACTCAAATATATTGGTAAGATCTACAAAAACACAAATATAAATGTTTAAACATTTGGAGATGTACACATTTCAAGCACTGAAACAAGCAAGTAAATAGATTTAAATATCTGCCTAGCAGCTAAACAAACTTGTGAGAATTATTTTTCTTTTTCCTCCCCAGAAAACCATTAAGTTTGCTTTGCAGATGATGGAGTTGTGGAGTTCAGGCTTGATATTTATCCACAAGAAAATCATTATATTTTATCTGTTCTAAGAGCCCCCCACAGGTAAATGTAAGTTTTATGATTAAGTCATGTCTCATTGTTCCTAAAATTAAAGACAATTCCCATAACTAATTCATTCTACAAGTTGGTTTTCCATTTTCAAACATATACTAATTCAGCAGCAAAACTACATAATTTTCACCTTAACTATCACTGTCATTTTTATTTTTTAATAGCTGGAAACTTCCATTTTCATGAGATGGCACCAAGAGGAAGCAAGGCACTCTCAAGTCAGCTGGACCTGCAGCTTAAGTTCCAGTGAGCTGTGACATATACTGGCCTTAAGACACTGGAGAAGTCATTTTCCTATCAGTGAATGGTCTGGGAAATTCTCTTAAGAGTTTCTCCCTAAGTTGGAGAATAGTGATGGATCTGAACAAGAGTGTTTCCTTCACTAGGAGTTCCCTAAAACAAAGAAATCTCAGGTCTAGACCAAATGTGATTAAAGAAGACTACTCAAAGTTCTGATAACTGATAAGATACAAAAATTAAACATCAATTTACTGATAAAACTAAATATACAGGTGACCCAATACTAGAGAAGTGTACCTTAAAATACAATATAAAAAAGATTTTGCTAAATTGATTACTACTGTCCCAATGATTTATTTTACTGTCTCATCTCTAATTCCTTCCATTTGCTACTTTTAGTCACTCCAAAGAGTTAATAATCTGTAAAACAGTTGAATCAAGAAGCACTATTTTTTTTTTTTTTAGGTTTTTGCAAGGCAAATGGGGTTAAGTGGCTTGCCCAAGGCCACACAGCTAGGTAATTATTAAGTGTCTGAGACCGGATTTGAACCCAGGTAACTCCTGACTCCAAGGCCGGTGCTTTATCCACTACGCCACCTAGTTGCCCCAACACTGACTATTTAACAGTGATCTCCAAAGTAGAGGTCAGGGAATGTGAACTGACTCCACAGGATATATATAATCAAACAGTAGGAAGCTGGGACAACGAAAGCATATGAGTCATATTGTGTCTCATCGGCTCTCTGGGACAGCCAGAAACTGTACAGATATTACTAGGAAAATAAAACATACATATACAACCCCCAAGCATATACAACCCCTGCTAACCTTTGGGCTGGGCAAGTGTCTTTTGGAAGTGAGTAGAGAAAATTGGTTTTGAGTTCCAGGGCAAGGACCAGTGATTAAAAATCCCACCCCACCCCACTTCGGGTGGGACAACAGTGAATCCAATAGGACAAGTAGCTATGAATCAGATCTCATCCTATTCTTTTCTCCTCACCCCTTCCCAATCCACTCCTTATCCTAATTTTCTATTACTGTGGAGGTGTACAATCTCAGCATCATCTTTCACTCCTACTTCTCCTGTACCCCACACAATGGTGTTGGTAAACCTTGGTTTCTCCTTCCACAATTTCTCTCACATCTGTACTCTCCCTTGCTAGATTACAATAGCCTTTAAATTATTCTTCATGTCTCAAGCCTCTTCTCTCTCAAATCAATTCTCCAAGTAGCAGCCAAAGTAATTTTCTTAAAGTACAAGGTCTGTCACATCACTCTCTTAATTCATTAATAGAAGTTTCCTACTGATTTTAGCTAGGATGAAAAGTTATTTTGTCTTTATCTCATTCTTTTAAATTACTGCTTTTGTGTAAATTTTTCAATGTACACAATTACTAGCACATGTATATAATTTACTAAGTGAATATATGCATACGGTGGGGAGGAGGTACTTCGTTATTTTTTGGAGACCACTGCTTTAAAGCAGGAATAATCATAGGACTCTAAACAGATTAGATACACCTGCATACTACTTAAGAACCTTTACAAATTTATGCTACAATAAGGGTTGTGATTCAGTTTTACTTCACTGAGTTTCAGTTTTCTCGAATAGACTAGATGATCTCTAGCTTATTTTCTAATTCTAAAATTCTACAACTCCACTACTATTATGGTGCCGATTCATTGTCTACTTCCACCCCGATATTTTATTTTTACTTAGTGAAAAAACAAAGGCCCCTTTTATAAGTGTGTTTCATCTATAGGCTGGAGTCAGAGTGGTCTCCCCACCAAGGACAGTATCAAAACTTGTTACTCATGAAATCTGAGAGTTTTCCCCCTTTTTTCCCACTTATCCTTTGATGGAAATACAATCAACCAGTTAAATGAACAAGTTACCAGAGCAAAAGGGAAAGATAAAGGGCATGCTAATTCATAATAAGTGAGAATACATTGTGGACAGGACATCTTTCCCATACTTGAACCAAAAAATATCCAAAAATGTTTCTCTGAATTCATGGTACAGAAAAATTATTTCTAATCAACATTTCAGGCAGATTTGCTGTTGAACTGTTGAAGTTAAGAGGGTCAGACCAGATGACCTTTCAAGCTCCCTCTAGCTCCAAATCTATAACAACCTTGTTCTTTTCAAGCAACTCAGGAAAAGGAAATGAGAACATTTCCCAGATCAATCTAGACTTATTGCTAACTCTGAGGCTTTTCACACTGAAATGTTATCAGAAATGCTACTCAAAAGCAACAGAAGTTGATTCTGTACACACACATACACACATAGAGAGTATAAGTAGGTTCTTTAAACATTCAAAATTATTTCAGGGCTAGAGAAATACCTCAGAGAAGACATTTCATAACCAAATATTTCATCTATTACAGGAAAAGAATTCAAACTCTGCCCCTACAACCTCATGTTTTTAAATTACTGACAAGGGTTCTTTCTGCCTAGGCAATATATCCAATACAACTCCAGTTATTCGTTCTTCCTTCCTGCTTCTACCTTCTTCCTGTACCAACACACCCCGTCCTGTTCCATTTCACTGATGTGCTGAGTCATGATGGTAAAACATGAACTACACAGAGAAGAAAAACTAAATGTAATTTTCAGATGCAAATTAAGATGACAACTCCTGAATATCAACTCCCAAGACACTTAAGAGAAAAGTCAATTTTTTTTAAAAATAAGGGTGAAATAAAGTAAATAAGAATATCATCACTTCATTTTTCACATATGTCTTACACAATTGCCATCCAAGAAGACCATGAAAGAAGTCAAACTAATCCTAGGATTAAATGTATTTATTTATTGCTTGTTTTTTTTTAAATAGGTCCATATCTTGGTCAGTCATGATAAACCACAATTTTTAATAACTGAAGAACTTTCTTTAAACTCCAAAATCTCAATCAGAATTAATTCTTAACATTCTGAATGGTAATATAATAGAGAAACAGAAATAGGAATTACTTGTTCAAGATCACATAGCTCACAGACAACAATCAAAGAATAAGACTACTAACCTAAATTTTAAAAAAGTTCTTCAAAATACCAGTTCATGATAAAAGATAGGCAAACTGATAATTCTTATTTGTCCTATTCTAGTTCTCAAAATGTGATTCTCAGATTACTGGCCTCTAGATGCTTCATGGGTTGAATAATATTTATAACATGACAACATCTATCAGTAAGCTTTGGGCATAAACTAGCAAACTATTATGTCCCATTTATTCATTGAATAAATACTTAGTACTTTCTTTATTCAAAGACCTTGTGCTAGGTGGGGTGAGAGATACAAACAATAAGACCAGGCATTTCTGGCCTCAAGGGATTTCCAGTAAGAAAAAATCCAAAACCCAGACATTCCCCAAAAAGCAGCAACATCCATTTCACTGATTCTGGAGAACCATGCTAGGGTTTTCCCTCCGATGGCTATCTCCAATGTTGTCTTGTATGTAGTGCAGTGGCTAGAGCAATGGCTCTGGAGTCAGGAGACCTGAAGTTTGAATCCACCCCAGACACTTAATAATTGCCTAGCTGTGTGACCTTGGGTAAGTCACTTAACCCTGATGCCTCACATCAAGAGCATCTCCAGCTGTCTTGATTCTTATCTGGCTACTAGACCCAGATGGCTCTGGAGGTGAGGCTGGTGACTAAGCACAGCAACCCCTCACTAAAATTCAATTCATGTGTTTATATGGTATCACCTCTCTGATGTCATGGTCTTCTTCCAGAATGAAGGACAAACCTTGTACATCATTGTTTTCATGTTGACTTCCCAATTAGACTATAAGCTTTTAGGGTACCTAATGCCTAGCAGTAGTAATGCTTGTCTCCTTCCCCACCTGTCACCCTTTTGCTCTTGTCCCACTCATTTTCAAAGCAATCTAATCCCATGTAATCCCATTATGTGGCCTCACAATTAAGCATCTACTATATGCCAGTCACCTTGATAAGCTCTCAAGATACAAAGAAGGCAAAATAATAATAATGATGAAGATGATGGGCCAGACACTACTGAGTACTTTACAAACATCTCCTTTGATTCTCACAACAACCCTGGGAGGGAGGTGCTGCTGTTATTCCCATTTTATAGTTGAGGAAACCAAGGCAAACAAGGTTAAGTGACTTGCCAGGATCACACAGATAAGTGTTTGAAGCTGGTTAAGCTCAGTCGTGACTCCAGGCCTCCTGCTCTAATCCCTGCATTGCCCAGCTGAAGCAGTTAGAAAGATGGCCTGGTCAGCTGGAGTGAAGAAACTCATCTGGAATGGTTCTGACATCAACCAACTCTGTGGCCTTTGGACAAGTGACAGATTGAGCCAGGGTTTCCTTCATTTGTGAAATAAGGATATTTGTAAAGCCCTTAGCTTCCAAGTGTTTGGCAGCCGTTAAATCACCACAGGAATGTGAGTCAGTGACCCATAGCTACTCTTTCCCTTTCATGAACTAATAGAGATTGCCTTTGGCCACCACCTAACCCTAACTTGTAGTGTTACTCTAGGTAAAAAATTATCAAAGTGAAAGTCAACAAGAATTGATGAAGGTGGTGGTCAGATATGGGATAGGGTGGAAGAGAGGGAAGGTGGTTTGTTTTTGGTATTATCAAGGTGACTTAGTAATAAAAATCAGTGTGATTGAAATTATATTGAATTAGCTCCAGTAAGGAAATAGTAGATCAAAGTTAACAAGGCTTTCTGGGGAGGCAGGGGAGTCAAAGATGAGAAACATTTAAGCAAAGGGTAAGTGGTTCAAAGCAATCTGGCTCTTTGGGATGCACATACTCAAAAAACCCACAAAGCTAATCCCAGATCTTCCAAGACTTGATGTATGACTGTGGGCAAGTCTCTTCCTCTCTGCATCTCAAGTTCCTCATCTGTAAAAGGAGAAATATAATATGCTATCCTTTACAGTAATAAAAATTACTGTAAAGTACTTTTCAAACTATACCAAAGGGCTAGATTAAAATATTACTACTACTACTACTACTATTACTACCACTAAAATAATAATAATGATAATAATAATAACAATACAATCTTATTTCCAGAAGTAGCAACAACAACAAAACTACCCAAGTTCTATATGTTCTTCAAAATGTAAACTAGAACCAGTCTGTTAAAAAACTTAACAGCTCCCATACTAAGAATAACACATTAAAAAAATGTTGATAAATAGAAAAATCAATCAGATGTTTTTTAGGACAAGTGACCCTACTTACTTATTACATTTTCATATCCTAATTTCCCTTCAGTTAAAATGGATATATGCTGATATATACAAATGAAAATTAAAGGGAAGTGAAAAGCTGCAACAGACCAGCCACCACCATGGCCCACAACAAATAGTAATCGAGGGCCTGACTGGAGGAATCTCAGCTACTATCTCTGTGACCTGATGCTCACCACCCCACCACCCAAGACTTCTCTCTAAAACAGATTACTTTAAAAACAGGGAAATTATCATAACATCAAACAGCTCCTTCAGTCCAGTAGTCACAATTCTGTCACAAATGGGAATCTAGGGGGTGGCTAGGTGGCGCAGTGGATAAAGCACCGGCCCTGGAGTCAGGAGTACCAGAGTTCAAATTTGGTTGCAGACATTTAATAATTACGTAGCTGTGTGGCCTTGGGACAAGCCGCTTAACCCCATTTGCCTTCCCCCCCCAAAAAAAACCTAAAAGAAAAAATGAGAATCTAAAATGGCTACCAGTACTCCTCTCTTCTACAGTCCTTAATACCATTCCTCTGTAATACCCATTAACTCTTAAATGTTTATTCCTCTCTTACTTTTTTTCAGAAAGTGGATATGAGTCATTTACACTTCAGTATGAATTTAATTTAGGTTTGCCCAGGGGCATTCCTATTTTAAGTCACTTTTTTTTGTTTTGTTTTTTGCCCCCCCCCACAAGGCAATGGGGTTAAGTGACTTGCCCAAGGTCACACAGCTAGGTAACATTTCATGTCTAAGGCTAGATTTGAACTCAGGTCCTCTTGACTCCACATCTGTTGCTCTATCTACTGCACCCCCAAGTTGCCCCTTAAGTATCATTCTTTAAGTCTTATACCTTCAACACCTATGATGAATTATAGGACAAATCTAGACCAATCCACCAAATTTCTACCCAGTCATCTCAAATTCATTATTTCTAAACCCAATTCATTTCTCCTTCCATTCCCTATTTCTATTAATGGGATAGCCATTCTCTAGTCACCAAGGTTCAAAATCTCAGTCATTTTGCATTACAGCTTCTTCTTCTCTTTCTTATAGTCATTCCTTCTCTATTTCCAGAGTTATTGTTCTAGTTAAGATTCACATATAAGTGCCTCCTGCTTTAGTCAAGTATATATATTCTTCAGTCTAGGTTTTTCCTCTTTCCCACCAATTTAATCTATAAACCACTAACAATTAATTATCCTTAACTGCCAAACTACCATTAAAGTCTTCTTCAGATGCAACCTGAGTATGTTGGAGATGACTCTGAGTTCCCACAAGTTTTGTAAATTCTGGATGGGTGCAACCCGACCTCCAAGGGAATAGAAAAGCAACCCCAGTGACAGACTCAATATTTGTATCTATCAGCCTGAGTTCAGAAAAGATCATCATTAGAAGCTTGGTCAGCAGGTGACCTTTTGTTTTTTAGAGCACAGCAACTCATGAAGACCATTTCCAAGTGGTGAATGTGGGGATTAGGAAATGACAGTGATGATAGCTGATAATGGCCCCTCATCTGGAATGTGCCCCTCTCTCTCTTCTACATTATCCTTCCCAAGCTCAAGTTGTGTGCTCAGAACTTATACAGTGAGTGATGACTGGAATGTATTTGCTGCTTTGTGACCATGAACAACTAATCTCTCAGGGCCCAAGTTTAATCATCTAAAACAAGGATAGTTAATTATGGAATATTCAAAATCTCCTTTCTCTACAACATTCTGAGGCTACGGAAATTATGGAAAAAGATTTTTTTTTTTTGTTTTTAAGTGAGTTGGTCTGTCCAGAGCCCCTAAAAAACAAAACCAAACCACATGGCTTACTTTACAAACCCAAGTTCCTTCTAATATCAGCAAAGGCATAACCTAATTAAAGGTTTTGAATGATCATTAAGGAAAATTGGGTCTGGCAGTGAACTATTTAGCACATCATTCCACAAGAATAATGTTAACAATGGATGATAATGCCACATAGTTTATTTTGGTCTAACTTTAGCCTGCAATCCTTATAAGAACAAATGAACAAATGTTAACCATAGAAAATAACTCTTACAGTTATTTTTTTAGATAAGATTTAAACAACTGCTTTGGTAGAAGGACTGGAGAAAAAGATGTTTGTGGGTATCAAATATATAAGTCACTACCAATTAGGAACTAGTTATTGGTATGAGTCATTTACACTTCAGTATGAACTTAATTTAAGTTTACCCAGAGGCATTTGTATTTTAAGTCTCCTTTTTTTGTTTTTATAGATTTTGTTATTGTTTTATAGATTTTGTCCTCTGATTGCTGAACTTTTCACCACTTCTGCTTCTATTAGTACCCCTGGAGAAATTTCGGACATATTTAGCAAATAATTTAATTTATTTATACTGTCCCTATGTATTTAAATCGGCAAAACTCTCATGAAAATGTTTAGCAAAATCAACATCACAAAAGTTAACATAGTTTAGTTACATCAAAAATCTGGGTAATGAACTGTATGGAATAAATTTGTGATGACTAGCTGTAACATTTTAATTCATTCTTTTATTGGATGATTTATTAGCTACTCTATACTATGTAGTAAACATTCTAAGGCTGAAACAGGAGATGTATGTATCTTTAAATTTTTGATTTTTAATAAAATTAACTAATGAATTTTTCAGCTCTTTCCTGTTCTAAACAATTACTACTACTAAAAGGTGTTTATCAGCAGTAACAGAATAGAAAACAAGGAATGGAGAAAAGAAGTAGCAGACACTTAATAAATTGGCCATTTAGCTCTATATAATGAAGAGAAATATTTATGTGAAAAGTCTGGATAAACAGATGATAACTGAAAAAATGTCCCCTGGAAAACAATAAACCAAAGGGTACATGGTATGATGGAGATAGTCAGACATGAAAAAGAGAAAAGTTTTGAGATCAGATGTAACTTTTTGAACAAGAGAACTGAACCTTTAATGTGGGACATCCTAAGTTCTAAAGTTGGCAGTCTTGTAGATCTTATATATTTTTTATTTTTGCAAGGCAATGGGGTTAAGTGGCTTGCCCAAGGCCACACGGCTAGGTAATTGTTAAGTGTCTGAGGCTGGATTTGAACTCAGATACTCCTGACTCTGGGGCCGGTGCTTTATCCACTACGCCACCTAGCTGCCCCCGTAGATCCTGTATGTAAAATTAAATGATACTGGCTATCAAAACAATTTGTTCAGGGCGGCTAGGTGGCGTAGTGGATAAAGCACCAGCCCCGGAGTCAGGAGTACCTGGGTTCAAATCCAGCCTCAGACACTTAATAATTACCTAGCCGTGTGGCCTTGGGCAAGCCACTTAACCCTGTTTGCCTTGCAAAAACCTAAAAAAAAAAAAAAAAAATTGTTCTACTGCTGTTAATGTACAAAATGCCAGTGTGCTTGGCCCTGCCACTGATAATATGCTTCTCAAGTAGAAAAATATCACCCACCTCTTAAATAAGAAACATATACTCAATTATATGGCTAACTCAAACAGAGAAAGTCTTAGATTAAAAAAATTTCCTTTGCCTCTTCTGCATGTCATGGCTACTACCCTTAACTCTCCTGCCCCTCAGTACTAAACTTCTTGAAAAAATTACCCAATACCTAATGCCACTCTTTTCTCCTTCATGCCTATCGCACATAATGAAGGGGCCATTTTTCATGCCAAGGCAAACTTCTATATCCCATCTCTTCCTGCCCCCTCTTTCATCCCCACTCTCTCAATATTTGCAATTTCTCCCTTTCTATTGGCTGCTTCCCCACTGCCTATATATGTGCCTTTATCTCTCCCATCCTCAAAATATTCTCACTTGATTTGTCCATCCCTAATAGATTTGGTTCCCTATCTTCCCTCCATTATCCCTTGGAGAAGATCATGCAATTGGTGCCTCCACTTCCTGTCCTTTCACTCTCAAGTTCTGTAGCCAGGATTACCATCCCATCATTTGAATCAAACTGCTCACCCCAAATTTATTAATGATCTCTTAATTGTCAAATGAAATGGTCTTTAAAAAAAGTCCTCATCTCTCTAGTTCTCTGTCAGTCACCCTCTTAATGATATTTTCTTCTCACTAGTTTTCATGACACTACTCATTCTCCTCTGTCTATCTGATCACTCATTCTGTCTCCTTTGCTGGATCTTCATCCACTGTCATGTCCAATAATCCAAAGTCCCACAAGGCTCTGTCTTTGGCCTTTTCTCCCTCTTTTTTTTTTATTTCATTGAGTGACCTCATCAGCTTCCATGAATTCACTTATTATCTCTAAGCTGATGATTCTCAAAACTATTTATCCAGTCCTAATCTCTCTGTTGACCTCTAGTCCCAAAGCTCCAACTGTCTTTTGGACATCTTAAATGAGATGGCCTGATCTTCAATTTAGTATGTCCCAAACTGAATTTATCATCTCCCTCTTATTTCACTATTACTGTTAGGGCCCTAGGCTCACAACCTGGGTAGCATCCTATATTCCTCATTTCAAGTTTCTATATCTAATCTTCTGCCAAATCCTGTCAATTTTACCTTTGCAATATCTCTCCCATATGTCCCCCTTCTCTCTTCTGACACTTCCATTGCCTGGTTTCAGAATATTATCACTTCACTTCTCAAATACCAAAATGGTTGACCTCATTGTCACAAGTCTCTCTCCATTCTGGTCTATCTCTCACTCAGCCATGAAAGTGATGAGACTTTATGAAAATAATGCTTCCCTCCTAAGATCTATAGCCATATATGCAATTGTCTGCAGATGATTTCCCCAAAAATCAGCATCTCACACTAATCATGGTCAAAACTAAGTTAACAATCTTTTCGGGGTGGCTAGGTGGCTTAGTGGATAAAGCACCGGCCTTGGAGTCAGGAGTACCTGGGTTCAAATCCAGTCTCAGACACTTAATAATTACCTAGCTGTGTGGCCTTGGGCAAGCCACTTGACCCCATTTGCCTTGCAAAAAAAACCCTAAAAAACAAAACAAATAAAAAAAACCTTTTCCTGGAAACTTCCTTCTCTTCTTATTTCATTTTTTTCTGATTTGCCAGGAATCAATCCGTTCTTCTATGACCAAAACTAAGGTACTTAGGTACCAAGTCCTGTCAATTCCAACTTCAATCTTCTCAGGACCTCACTATGACTAGACATTAAAACTATTAAAAAAGACATTACAAGTCTCTCAGCTATACTTTATTCTTCATATACTGCTACTAGAGTAACCTTTCTTCTACATAGATCTAATCATGTTTCTTCTCTGATTAGAAATCTTTAGTTGGGGGGCGGCTAGGTGGTACAGTGGATAGAGCACTGGCCTGGAGTCAGGAGTACCTGAGTTCAAATCCGGCCTCAGACACATAATAATTACCTAGCTGTGTGACCTTAGGCAAGGCACCTAACCCCATTGCCTTGCAAAAAGAAAAAAAAGAAAGAAATCTTCAGTTGTAGTCCATCACCCCACTGAGCAAAATTTAAACTCTTTTGCCTGGGCATATTGGTCATTTCACAATGTTTAACAATCTAATTTTCAACTTTCTTATTATTCTCACCTCCATGAATTCTCTATCATATTCAAATTGGACTATGCTTTTCCCTGAACATACCCGGATATTTTCCATCTTTTCTGCCTCTGTTCATGTTGTTCTCTTTACCTAGAATGCCCTTTTTTATCTTTCCCCTCCATCCTCCTGAAATGCTACATTTTTAAAAGTCTAATTCAAATGCTACCTCCTCTAAGAAGTCTAATGCCCCTCCCTAAAAGTCAGTAATGACCTTCTATCTCTGATTTAAGAATACTTTTTTAAAAATTCCTGATATATGTATGATTATTACTTTTTAATATCTGTGTTTTACTCCCCTATTAGACTGGAAGCTTCATGAGGAAAAGGAATGCCTTATTAAAACTATTTCCCATACTCAACATAGGGCTTTTTATGTGGAGGGTGCTTAATAAAAGCATGCCAAATGAAAAATCAGAACTAAACCTTTCAGAAATAGAAGAACTTCTTGAGGATGGAAATGAAGACCAAAAAATACTCAAATTACACCCAAGGTCAAAGTACTTGGACAGTTAATTTGATGAAGCACTGAAGCAATCACTGAAAAAATGTGGCATGCTTGGGTAAATCTACTCCAAAATAATAATTTACAAGGTCCATAAGGTCCATAAACCAAAAGCAGACGACTCTGTAACTGTAGAAAAGGGCAATTATCAAAAGTACAGAACACTAAAATATTTTGAGTACAGCATGTACATTTTTGAAGTAGTTAAACCAGGATCATACTACTTAGTCATTTAAGAGACACCATTTTAAAGATTTTGACCTATTTATGACCATTCTTACCTTGGGGACAAAAGCATCATGACAACTAATCTTTTATAAATGAGGACAGTTAATAGATAACCAGCTATTCTGGTAGCCTTTGCAGCTCATACTTAAATTCAGCCTCAAGTTTTTAATCACTAAGCAACAAACAACTCAGAGTGTTCAAACAGTAAGAATTATCAACATGTAATTCCATATTGATTTCAAGTTTAAGTGCCTATGAACATGGGAGCCAGTGGTCCTTAGATTTTAAAAAAGTAAGTGTTAAGTGTTAAGTCCATAAATAAAAGTTACATTTGGAAGAACTTTGTTTTTCAGTTATTTTTCAGGGACATCTATGTAACTCCATTTGGGGTTTTCTTGGCAGAGATGAGTGGTTTGCCATTTCCTTCTCTAGTTCATTTAACAACATGAGAACATGGAGACAAACAGGATTAAGTGACTTGCCCAAGGTCACACAGCTAGTAAGGTCAGAAGCCATATTTGAATTCAGATCTTTCCAGGACTATTGATCTCTCCACTGTGCCATCTAGTTCTCCATGTTGCATACATCCAGAGGACAAAATGAAAACCACCTTTCAGGAATGTTCTCAAAGGAAGCAGTAAATTAACTGCTGAATCTGCAGTACCAGCTTTGAGAGAGAGGCCGTTTTAGTGCTGGAGCCTAACCTATGATACAGAACATTTTTTTGATAGCTCTAATGCAGACCACCATGAAAGGAGAACATCACTAATGAATTCCAAATAAATGACTGATTAAGTTTTGGGGCTATATACTAACACCAGCTTATGGATATGTAATATACAAAAGGTGGGTCATGGAATGAAATATCTTTGAAGGTTATTATCAAATTCAACAGTCTCAGCAAATTTCTTCTCACTTTATCTTCCACAATTAACATTTCTTGAAATAGTTCTAGAAATAAGGTGCTCTTTCTAGTGTCTAAGAGACTTGTTAAAAAAAATCTGATAAAGACAGTATGATTATTAGATTTCTCAACCCTATTCAAACTAAATGTTGACCAATCATTTATGTAGAAATTTGGCATAAATAGATAAAAACACTGTAAACACATAAGCTCAAAAAAAAAAAGCAGTATTTTGAAACAAAGGTTATGTTTGGTCAGTATCTGAAGGATTGCTTAAGATCATTCCCCTAAGTTGTGCAATAAGACAACTTCTTCCAATTCACAAAAAAAGTGAAATTATACTGAATTCTTAAAAATCTTTTTAAGTCACATCACAAAAGCATTAAGCTCATTTTGGAAAAATACTGATGATCAAGGAAGCAGCACAGTGACTAGAGAGCTGGTCCAGGAGTCAGGAAGACTTGGGTGCAAGAATTCTGCCTCCTCATGCTGCCTCTCACATAACACTGTATGATCATGGGCTAACCACTTAAATTTTTGGTACCCCAAGCAACCTTTTAATACAATAAAATTTCTATAGGATAGGTGAAACTCTTACCCTTCCCTAAACAAAAAAATTCCCGAGTTACTCATTGTTATTCACTTCTTCACCAATCATTGATTCTCTATAATTCTAAGGCAAAACACTCTTTTTCCCTCTCTGCAATTTTCACATCACCAGAATAGAAATACACAGGTAAGAACCTGAGTATTTACTGGCTAATGAGAAAATGAGTTTGCTCAGAAAAATAAACTGCTGCATCTTTGGAATCAAAAAAATCTTCTAACTCTGACAGAAAAATAGTATTATATCAAATGACATGGTCAAATGATATCAGGCGAATCTCATGTGGCTTGGGGGGGAGATAGGCTCAAAGTAGGCACTTAATACTCATTGACTTGACTAAAGATATTTATGAAAAAACAGAAGAATAATGGTAAAGGACTTTATACTTATCAACAATTTCAATAAAGTGATTAGATTCAGATCATTATTTTAAAATGGAAAGGCAACCAAAAGGTAGAGTACATAGACAAGTTTACAACGGCTAAAATCATGTGATTTTATTAGACTTCTAGATTTAAGTCCCAACAAATTCCTTAAAATTACATTTTGGAATCTGAGTTTCTTCCCCTAAAAAAACTTACTATAGAAAACATTCATGTAACAATTCATTGGGGATATATAGATACGGTCTAGATGTGTTCCAGATGCTTATGTATCCTGGGAAAAGTTTTGTATACAATTTCATGACTATTTCCTTCAACATTTAAAAAAAATTTAATTTGTATAGAAATGAAAGAACTTAAAGAAAATTTCATTTTCCAATTAAGTATTTAAGTTTATAAGACTTTTTCCTATAGTTATTAATGTCAAATTATCTACTTTGCCTTTTGAACTAAGATTGTAGACAAACTGAAAATTACTTACGGCAACATCTTTTTATTACAAAGTTTGAAATTATATATAAGGTTGGAAAAAAACTTGCAAATGCCCTCACCCTGAAAACAGAACACAATAAGGCCCAACAAAACAATAAGGACAGGTCACAATCTGGACATGAGAAGAAAATAACTATATTGGTAAGATATTAAAGATAGGTGTTTGAGGGTGGATTTGAACTCAGGTACTCCTGACTCCAGGGCCGGTGCTCTATCCACTGCGCCACCTAGCTGCCCCCTGAAACCCTTTCATTTTTGAGGATAATATTTACAAAATTTTGTTTGGTCTTCAAAAATAGCTTCTCATAACTGTATTTATGTGACCCATAATCATCTAAAGAAAGCTTCAAACACAATGGGAACATTGCTAACTCATGCCAACTACATAATGCTAAAATTTGTTTTGTTTCCTGACAAAAGGACTTTAATTTGTTACTTGTAAAATACTTCATAAAGTACTAAAAATATGCTAACATCTTTGTCACTTCAGTCTTCCTTTTTCTTTAAAATCTGGGTTGGGAAGCCTTGGATTAAAAAGGAAAAAAATTTTTCTGACTAAAGTTAAAGAAATAAAAAAACTTATTTGCTAGTAATAAAAATCAACTTGTAGAATCTAATTTAAATATCATGCAAATGCAATTTAAGAAATCACCATTATATTTGATAATCCAGGGAGTTTACCTTGTAAGGTCAAAACTTCCTATCATTATAGGATCAGCTTCAGAATATTTGTTCTTTGCAGTGACATTATATCCTCCCCCATAAGCCATACTTCCCCATGTAATTTCTTAAGGTAGGCAAGGTAAGGAAATGATCAGTTCCTGATTGCAGATCTAGGAAAAACTCCAGACAAACCTGGTGCTACTACTAATCACTATTCCCTCATTGATTCCCAATATTTCAGCCTAAAAATGTCCTGGATAAAGATATGATAATAATGTAAAAAACCAAGAGTCTTTTCCAAAATTGTTGTAAGCTTTGTAATCATATAGTACTACTATATTTTAATATTTATTTTTATTTAATTCAATATTATACTTATATTTAACCTTTTGTTTTAGTCTCCTCTCTGTAACAACATTCTTTTAAAGGATCCATGTCTCCTTTTCCTCTTCCAATTGCTTAGAATAATCAATCACCTTGCATATAGGTGCTGAATAAATTATATGCTGATTTAGGAGAGATAAAAATTAGCACTCTAATTTGTAAAATAAAAGTTCCCTGAGGACAGGAGTTGGTTGGTTTTTGTCTTTATACTTCCATCACCTAGTCTAAAGTAGGCATTTGATAATATATTTTTTGAGCTGAATGATTCAGGTTAAATTATTTTTCTCTATCGCCTTTCCCTAAAAGAGACCCAGATGAGGCAGAAATTCTTTACCCCACAAACATAACCTGCTTCGAAAAACATTTTCCTATGGGAATATCTCAGGTTTAAAAGGAGATTATGTAGGACTAAAAAAGTAAATAAATTCACATTAAACCATGTGTTCATCTTTCTGTACATATAAACCTTAACCAAAGAGACTTTTGCTCATATTAATGTTTTAAAAACTTCTGCACTTTAATTAATGGCAGATAAATCTTTAATGAACAAATTTTCCAATCAAATATACAAAATAGGAATATAATTCTCAACAAAAAAGTTAAATAAAATCAGAGGACAGAAACCAAATTAATCTTATTTAAGTAGTATCTCATCATCCATTTAAAAATACATGCCACTAAAAAACTCACCATACAGAGCTGTCCAAGTTTGATTAATTACATCTAGACACACAGTTCCTGACCTGAAAAAAACAGAAAGAGTGGCATTTTTAAAAATTTAGTTTCCTGAGATTTGGCAATTTTTACTTCTCAAAAAAAAATGCAGCATAATTTCATTATCATCTCTTTGTTCCCTTTATAAAATAATCACATCAACTTGTAATTTATATGGCAGAAAAACAATGCTAAGAAAACATGCTCATAATTCAACATACTCAAAAATGATGTAGATCACCAAACAATTCTATATCACAATTAAAAGAAATAAAAAGTACGAATATATTTGCTTAAATGACAACAAAAGTGAGATTCTGCTATAATTGTTTATAACATTAATAAGTTTTTAATAAAAGTATTTACATTGAACAATGATAAACTTGAAGACATATCTACTCGATCAATACTATGATCCAAGAGACCCAAGGGACGGACTCAAGATGTAAAAAGTCATCTAAACATCCAAAGAGAAAACTAATGAATTGAGTGCAAATTCAAATTTTTCTTACTTTTTTTTGGTGACATGGCTAATATGGAAATATGCTTTGTATGACTTCATAGATACATGTGTATGTATATATATATATTATATATTTTATATGCATAAAATATACACATACAATTTATATCCTATTGCTTTGCCTTCTCAATGAACTGGGGGGAAAAGTATAGAAAATTTGAAACAAAAAAGTTTTTAAAAGAACAATTAAAATAAAACAAATAATAAATTAGGGGGAAATTAAGTATATACATTGTTTTAAGGGAACAGGAACAGGAAATGTGGTTACTATAAATATAAACAGAACTCAGGCAAGGTACCTATGCAGAGAGAGAGAGAGGGGTGAATTGTAATATTATCAATATAAGGTATAAGTAAACAGAACTGTAGTTATACTGATGAGGAAAATGTAAGATGTACAAGGATCATACAATAAACTCCTTTAAGAGTATCAAACTTCCACAATTAACAAATTTAATGTTAGTAGACTGAAAAATATCTGTCTTTTTTTTCGTAAGAAGAAAACAGAAACAGAAGATCTCTAATTAGAGTTGCTTCCTACTAAAATTTTATTTAAACTACTTGAAATTTTTACTTACGCTTCATCAATGTTGGGATGGAAAATTTTATTCATGAATCCTGTAAAAAGAAATGTTAATTAGTAGCAAAAAATACCCAAAGAACAGTCTGCAGATTTCAAATGAGTTCTCTCAATTTATTTCAACAATTCAGAATAAATGTGATAATATACACAAAAATTATTTCAAAACTAAAGGTTTTTTGTTATTATTAATTCATTAAGATAGCTCTAGTTTCAGAAACACATACTAGTATATGTTTGAAGGAAGGGAGAATTGATGTTTCCTACATACAAATGCTTTTTTAGACTAAATCGATGTTTTGTTTTTTAATTAAAGGTTTCCTTTAAGAAAATAATGCAGGGGCGGCTAGGTGGCACAGTGGATAGAGCACCGGCCCTGGTGTCAGGAGTACCTGGGTTCAAATCCGCTCTCAGACACTTAATAATTACCTAGCTATATGGCCTTGGGCAAGCCACTTAACCCCCCCATTTGCCTTACAAAAAAACCTAAAAAAAAAAGAAAAAAGAAAAAAAAAGAAAATAATGCTAAACATAAAATGTTTCATACTGTTAGTATAGTCAAAACTTTTATTGTTCCACACTAACTTCTCCTTCTAAAGATCCTTATGGATATTACAAAGCTACAATGGGAATATGGAACTAAACAAACTCTAAAACAGTCAGTTAACAGGCATTTTATGAGGACTCAATGAACTTTTAGAAAAATATGCTTCAAATCCATTAAGCTCATTTCTGGAAATCTGTTTGAGGAAAACTACAAGATCTTGAGAAATGGCTCAAAAAGTTAAAAAAAAATTTTCCATATAAAAACCTTCCTCAACTTGAGAATAGCTAAATTTTGAACCAATCAACTCTAGATTAACAAGCATATAACAGAAAAGGATGATATCAAAATCAAGATCCTCAAAGCCCATCTAGTCTAACTCATTGTCTAAACAGGGTGTCCTCACATCCCCAACTTCTTACATTATTCAGGACAAGTCTCCTAAATATTTCCACCAAGAGGGAACTAAACTATCTCCTGAAACAATTCATTATACTTCAGGATAACTGGTTTTTTTTTTTGTTATTAAGTTCTTGCATCCACTCAATTCAACCAACAATTATAAAGTATCTACTATTTACAACTCACAGAGCTAGGCACTGAGGCCTAAAAGACAAAACAAAACTTACTGCCTTCAAGGACCTAACATCTACTCAGATACAATATATACACACACCTATATTATCTAGACAGACAGACAGATAAGGAAATACATAATAATGGGAGAAGGGATCAGGAAAGCCTTCCCATAGGATAAAGTATGTTAGTTCATTCTTCAAGGAAGCTAGGGAGTCTAGAGTTATTAGAAGAGCACAATAAAAGCTTCAAAGTCAAAGTATAATGCTGGGTTCAAGGAATACCAATCAGGAGTTTGGCAGGAACAGAGTACAAAGGGGACAAGTCTAGAGCCAAGTTGGGAAGACCCTCTAAGGCTAAAATGATACCTCTCTGAAACTTTCACCAATTGTTCCTAATAGCAGGAGATGTAATCAGAAGCAGAATAAATCTAAACTTTCTTCCATGAGATGGCCCTTCAAGGACCTCCAGATAGCAAAGCATCAACCCCTTCTCCTCCTCAGGCTTCCCTACCCTCCCATCAACTGATCTTTGGACAGCAAGGTCTTCTATGCCTCTGGCATTCTGATTATTATCCTCTTGACACACTATCCAACTTGTCAGAGTTTTCCCAAACACAATACTCTTTCAACAAAAGAAATTTCATACTCACTTAAAACTAGTCTTATTTTCTTGTATCCCCAAACTCTTAGCATAGTGTCCAGCATATCATAGTTGCTTAACAACTTAAAGATAACTGACTGGGGGTAGTTAGGTGGTGCAGTGGATAGAGCCAGCTCTGGAGTCAGGAGGACCTGAGTTCAAATTTGATCTCAGATACATAAAAATTAGCTAGCTGTGTGGCCATGGGCAAGTCACTTAACTCCAATGCCTTGCCCCCCACCCCCCCCCAAAAGCTGACTGGTATCAAACCAAAAGAGGAATTACAGTTAAATCCTTCATTAAGACTATATACAGGGCGGCTAGGTGGCATAGTGGATAAAGCACCGGCCCTGGAGTCAGGAATACCTGGGTTCAAATCTGGTCTCAGACACTCAATAATTACCTAGCTGTGTGGCCTTGGGCAAGCCACTTAAGCCCATTTGCCTTGCAAAAACCAAAAAAAAAAAAAAAAAAAAAAGACTATATACACTAATATGGGGGCGGTTAAGTGGCATAGTGGATAGAGCACCGGCCCTGGAGTCAGGAGGACCTGGGTTCAAATTCGACCTCAGACACTCAATAATTTACCTAGCTATGTAATCTTGGTCAAGCCACTTAACCCCATTTGCCTTGCAAAAACTAAAAAAAAAAAGGCTACACTAATAAGTTACTCTTTATAGTGCTATAAGGTATACAAAGTGTTTTACATAATGTCTATTGCTACTGAGTTATTTCAAGGTCCTAGCACATTTACCAACAGTGTTTTATTCCTGTATATTCTTTTCTTTTTTTTTTTAGGTTTTTGGCAAGGCAAATGGGCTTAAGTGGCTTGCCCAAGGCCACACAGCTAGGTAATTACTGAGTGTCTGAGACCAGATTTGAACCCAGGTCCTCCTGACTCCAGGGCCGGTGCTCTATCCATTATGCCACCTAGCTGCCCCTCCTGTATATTCTTTATGTTTGCTAGATATATGGTCCTCTTTGCTCAGACCTCACTTAATACTTTGCACTTAAGTAACACTGGGCATTTTAGAGTCAGGAAGATTCAAATGTGACCTCAGATACTGGACACTCAGACATACAACTGTATGACCCTGGGTAGGTCACTTAAATCCTATTTGCCAGGGCAGCTAGGTGGCACAGTGGATAGAGTACTGGCCCTGGAGTCAGGAGGATCCGAATTCAAATCTGACCTCAAATACTCAATAATTGCCTAGCTGTGTGACCTTGGGCAAGTCACTTAACCCATTGCCTTAAATAAAACTTGAAAAATTAAAAAAAAATCCTGTTTGCCTTAATGCACTAGAGAAGGAAATGACAAATCAATCCAGTGTCTTTGCCAAGAAAACCCCTGTGGGCACTCTAGTCTATGAGGTCATGAAGAGCTGTATATAAATTAACAACAAATGACTTGTAACTTTAGAAAGACTTCTAAATATTGCTTTAACAGTGTGGCCAGATCAAGTCTAAGAAAAATCAGCCAATGAGATCCCTTATTCAACTAGTTTAGCTAAGGTTTGGTTATCCAAAGTTATTTTTTTCTCTTTAACAGTCACAAATGAAGAAAAACTAAAATTATTTGTCCTAGATTAAGAGTTTTGGGTGTCATTAACCCCTAGTTTGGGTAATTCAATAAAATCTATGGATCTCTTTCACAGAAAAAATGGTTTGTTGTCTGTATTCATCATTAAAGGAAATGCTAAATTTCAGTTGCAGGTTAGTGAAAATAAAGATATTATTATTCTCATCCAAGTTTCCAGACCCCTGGAATATGTTAAAAATGCCTGTCCTATCTGAAAGGATTAATGATGAAGCATACTATCTGCCTTCCTGGGAAAAGTATTGTTTGAATACAGATGGAAACATGCTATTTTTTTACATACTTTATTTTTTTTTATTAAAGTCTTCTTGAACAAAATGACTAATACTTTTACATAGTTGCACATATATAATCTATATCTGATTGTTTACCATCTTGGCAGGGGGAGGGAGAAATAGAATTTGGAACTCAAAACTTTAAATAAAATTTTTTTTAAATGCCTGCCCTAGACCAAACAAACAAATAAATAAAAAGGATAAGGGAAACTAAAATGTCCTTCCCAATAGGAATACTAAACCAAAATTTTTAGATGGCAGTCTGGATTAATCTAGGGCAATGATATGTTAGCAACTTCAGACACCATTTTAGGAAACCATTTCCCTCAGGAGTCCAGGGCCTTTCAAAATCATATTTGCAGGAAACAGATGTTTTTAAAAGAACTGGCCTACAAGCTTTCAAAACAGTAGAGACATTTAAAAATTATTCTCTTTCATTATCTTACATCTGAGCCTGGCAAACTTTTCGCTCTAAATCCTCTGTCAACTTGGTCTTTAAAAAAAAAAAGTTTATCAATATTCTTCTCAGTTAAAATAAAACCAAACATTTGAATCAAGGAATGACCCCCTAAATAAACATAGGAAGAAAAAAATGACCAAATTCCACAGAAAAAGTAATGCTTACAGTATGCTTTTGAGATTTGTGAATTGGCTCAAAAATCTATTGAAAAAATTAAAATCAGATGTTTTGAATGATTTGAGAACATTTTAAACATGCTATTATAAGTAGAGGAACAATGAAGCAAGAATAAGGAGACCAGGGACTCTTCGTGAAAATCAAGAACTAACCCTGATTAGAAGGACACTGACTCGGCAAAATGTTTTAAGCTGCGGAAGCCAGGCAACAGTAGGCAAAATCCACAAGCAGGAGCTAGGCCCTCTATACTTATTTTAACAGGAACGGAGCAATTTGAGCAATTGCAGCCACCTAGGAATGGCATACTAACATTCTGTCTTTGGCAAAAACTCTACATTTCCTCTTAGCCAAATTCCTCTAAGGTTTGCTAAGGGGATTTTAGCAAACCCTAAATTTCACTGTATTTTGGTAGAGGATTCACCAAAACTACTTACGTTAGACTAATGGATTCTGAACTTTAGGAAAGGTAATGGTCTAGCAGTCAGCTTTCAGTCTAATAACTAATGTTCATGTCTCTCCAGCACTTATAAAGGTTTTACAAAGTACTCGTCACAACTATCCAAATATATAGTGGTACTAATGCTACCAAGTCAAATTTACAGACACATGACCTGCCCAGGCAGTTAAGTACCAGAGGCAGGTTTCAAACTCACACACACACACACACACACTAAGATGTAATCATCATACCACACCCTCTCTTTGGGTTTGAGTTATTTCTAAGTGAGTGTGTGGGAAATATTAAAGTCTAACTAGCAGTTAGGTGATATAAAATGTAATTCACTTGCAAATTAGATAATTTTGTTTAAAGTAGCAAATATGAGATTTTTTTAAAAATTTCTTTTACCGAACCTACTGAGAGTACTCTCAGTTAATAGGTCCAAGAAAAGAAATGTTTTAAGTAGTCAAACCCGTCAATAAGTATTATTAAGGGCTTCCCATGTGCCAGGGACAGTGTTAAGCACTGGGAATATAAAAAGACAAAAGACAGTCTGTCCCTGTTCTTGGTGAGATCAGAGTAACTGTTTGAAAGAGTATTAATTTGTCTGCTGGAGGCCCCTAGTATGAGGACAGAAGTTGAGGAGGAGAAGACTGGGAGCCAGACACTGACTTTAAAGAGGAAGGAAGGAGAGTGTCCAGAAGGTGAGTATTCAACATCTGCTAGGATATGATAAATATGGGTGATAAATATGAATGGAATGAACCTCACTCAAAGGAGAGGCTACTAAATGATGGTGATAAGAGCAAGAATCTAGAGGTGGAGTGGGCTCAAGGAATATTCCAATCCACAACCCCCCCCCCCCCCCCAGCAAACATCAAATTCAAGGTAGGAAAGAGCAGTTAGGGAGTCTGAGTTTACAGGAGCTAGTCAGGAATTTAGTGCACAACGAAAGGAGCAGGTCCTTTATTGTCAGCCAACAACAGTCATCAATATTTTGGTCAGGTGTAAGATAAGTTTATGGACAGAAGAAACCTTCAAGAAAAAGAGGTCACTGAGTGGTAATGAGCAACGAAGGGGAGCTTTCAAGGCACAGTACTCCCCATGTTCTATGATATACTTAGATCTCTTGTCCTTTTCAAATAGTGGGAATTCAAAAAGCCTGACCACTATGCCCTAGCTACCCTCAGGGCAGCTTGTGACAATAGGAATGGTATGATGTATTTTATTTCGCTCTACAGATTTCCCAAAGATACCCAAATACAATTCAGGATAAATCTTTTGGTATTTTATGCCTGAAACAGCAAGCAAGTAGAATATTTCTATAGAAAGCAAAATTTAGAGTTTATAAAACATAGTTTCTAGCAAGAAGGCTAGAAAGGAATACTGACCAGATATAATACAAATACAATACTTATCATCTTCCTAGTTTGCTGAAGAAATATTTATTGAGCTCTTTTCAAGTTTAATACTAAAACAGAATCCAAAATAAAATTCCTTATTTTTAAGAATAAAAATGGGGGCATTAGGTGGTGTAGTAGATAGAGCACTGACCCTGAAGTCAGGACCTGAGTTCAAATAAGAACTCAGACATTTGGGGTGGCTAGGTGGCATTGTGGATAAAGCACTGGCCCTGGAGTCAGGAGTACCTGGGTTCAAATCCAGTCTCAGACACTTAATAATTACCTAGCTGTGTGGCCTTGGGCAAGTCACTTAACCCAGTTTATCTTGCAAAAAAAAAACCCTAAAAGAAAAGAACTCAGATAATTGCTAGCTGTGTGACCTTGGGCAAGTCATTTAACCCCATTGACTGAAATAAAAATTTTTAAAAAGTCAAAAATAAAAATGATTTTAATACAAACTCTTTAGAAGTAAAATTTTGGAAAGGTGATATAACTTAATAAACAAATTCTTCACATATGTCAGGTGCCATGCTAAGAGCTAGGGATATTTAAAAAGAGAGAGAGACAGAGAGAAAAACTGAGTGCCCTTCTGCCCTCAAGGAGCTTACATTCTAATTGGGGAAACCAAATACTCATAATTTAGCTACAACTACGATCAATAAAAGATAGATGGAAAGGAGTCATTCAGGGCTAAGTACTAGTAGCCAGGAAAGCCAGCAAAGGCATCCTATAAGAGTTGGCACAAGAGTTGAGTCTTAAAGGAAACCAGGGATTCTAAGAATGGGATATTAGGAAGGAAAGTATTCCAGGTATGGGAAGCAGCTAGTGCCAGGAATGAAGAAAAGAGTCTGGGCTTCTTCATGTGCAAATGTCAGCAAGCAGGACAGTATGGTTGAATATGTAGTATGTATGGAGGGAAATAACGTATTTCAAAGTCTGGGAAGTGACCAGGTTGTGAGGAATTTTAAAAAAGGATTAATATTTGTTTCTGGAGATAATAAGGAAGCATAGGAAGAAGCTGTAAAATTTGGAAACTGATTTGTTATGTGATGAGGGGGAGAGGAAAAATTGAAGATGACCATGAGTCTATTAAACTCAAAAATGGAAGGATGGTTATGTCCTCAATAGCACAGAAAGTTCAAAAGGGGAGAGGTTTGTTGGTTAAAAAATGAGTAGTGCTTTAGACAAGTTAAATCTGGGATGCCAATGGGACACAGAGTCTGCAAGATCCAATATGAAAGAGGTGAAGTGGGATGGGATCTCAGGAAAAAGATCAGTGCTGGATAAACAGATCTGAGAATCATATGCATAGAGATAAAAACTGAACCCAGGTAACTGAAGCTATCACCAAGTGAGAGGATACAGAGAGAAAAGAGATGAGAGTCCAATACAGAGCACAGGAAAACTTTCAAGATTAGATAAAGATCAATAAGGTCACATGTTCAAGAAAGGTCAAGGACTCAATGGATTCAGAAAAAATATTAAATTAGGCAATTAAAAAAATCCATTCTTGTCTACACACATAATGTTATCCCTTTTGGAGGGGTCTTACTGAGTTCTATTCATTAAAGTGATCTATGAAAGACTACTGGCTTCCAAGAAAGCTTCTGACTTCCTATATTTGTTTTACAGGAAAACACTGACTAGTGATAAAGAAAAAAGAATAAAATCCATATGAAATCTAGTGCCCCCCACACATAAACAATGAAGAAACTTGCTAAAGCTTAAAAGGTACTTTCTGTAACCAACAAAGTATATTAAGATGCTGTATCTGCTCTACAGGCAGGCATACAGAAGAGGGCATCTTCTATAAAGCAAATACAGTTCACTTCTCAGAGAAGATTTTTGAAGGAAAAAATCTGAAAAGGTTGAAAAGTAAGCATCAAAGAAAAAAAATAGAGAACTAAATCTGTGGAAACCCCCCAAAAGTTTACTCAGCTAAAAATATTTGATTTCAGCACAGGCAAAGTTGAAGATGGGAAAATTTTTGTCTCTTTTGAAAACAAATATACATGCAACTTGTCAAACAGGATAAAATTCATCATACCAATGAAATTACAAGGGAAGAAAAGAATGACTAAAATGAGACAGGAAGATCAGATAGATTTCAGTAAAATAAAAGTTGACCTTGAAAAATTTAGTATATTACATAATTATATATCAGATATCATATAATTATATTATTATAACATGGTTATATTCATTCAGTCAATACAGTAAAAATTCAGGAAACCAATCAGGTCTCCACAAAATGAATAAAAATGAGGTTGATAAGCATTTTTTAATCAATCTCTTTTTGGTATGGATTTATGCTAGTATATTCATTCATTTGTATTAGTACCTAGTTGTGGATAATATTAGTTTGGACTAACTTTCAAACTTAGTTATACTAAGAGTCAAGCTAAATTTAGCAAACATTGCTCCTGGAATTATTCAAAAGAGGTTTAAGAGGAATTAACTTTAACATTAGGAAAAGGTGAAACAAACTATGAAATGTTTTTTTTAATACTGTATGATGACTATGAAGAAATTATTCTCCCTTTCTAATATAGAAACAAGCATTTGCTTTTCAGAACTTGTCTTGATTACAAAAAAGGATTCTAAGTTATTACTGTTGGATGATTATGATGATGATAGTTGTCCTTCATTCTCGAAGACCGTGACATCAAGGGAGGTGATACCATAAAGACACACATAAATTGGATTTTATAGTCTTAAAGGTAAAGAATTCATTTAGGTAAATTTCAAAACCAGGATAAATGTTAATTCCTAGGCAATAATAGTTAATATAGTATTCAGAGACAACCGGTAGACATTCAATGCAATTGCTGATTTATTATAACTTTTATCCTCCCTTCTCTACATACTTTTTTTTTCAAATGAAAGAACTTTACACATTCAGATTTTTATATTACTATAGAATACAATGAAATGGGACAGCTAGGTGGCACTGTGGACAGAGCACTGGCCTGGAATCACAAGGACCTGAGTTCAAATTTGACCTCAGTCATTTGATACTCATTAGTTGGACCTTAGGGAAAAATCATTTAACCGTAACCCCATCCCCACCCCACTCCACTCCCCCAAAATCCCACAAAGTGGGGAGAATAAATTGGAGTATACTCTAAAAAATATCATGGGTAACTATGAAGGAATTTAGGTTGAATGACAAGGTCAAGAGTAAGAAGAAAGGGGGAGGCTAGGTGGCGTAGTGGATAAAGCACCGGCCCTGGAGTCAGGAATACCTGGGTTCAAATACGGTCTCAGACACTTAATAATTACCTAGCTGTGTGGCCTTGGGCAAGCCACTTAACCCCATTTGCCTTGCAAAAAAAAAAAAAAAAAAGAATAAGAAGAAAAAAGAGGTCCAATCATATCATAAACCATTAACTTATGTTCTAATATTTACTAACTAAATAACTTTTGAAATGTAAAGTAACTGAAAATAGATAAGACTTCTTTGATCATAAAACAAAATATATTTTGGGAATTGCTTTTTTTTTTGGTTTTGCTTTCAATTTAGCCCCAAATCTCCAGAACTGTTTATATTATGTTAACATTTGGCTCAAAAAGCAGGAATGACCATTCTAATCTTTGCAAAATATAGTAAATCAGTAAGGCCTTCATTTTTTAACTCCACATCAAATCCATTCAAGTGACCTAGTTCCTTCTAATACTGACCTATTCCTCAAGGCTTGCTTTGTGAATAGCTTAGTACCCTAAGTTCTTTTTTTTTTGGCAAGGCAATGGGGTTAAGTGATTTGCTCAAGGTCACAGAGTTAGGTAATTATTAAGCATCTGAGGTCACATTTGAACTCAGGTCCTCCTGCCACCAGGGTCGGTGCTCTATCCATCGTGCCACCTAGCTGTCCCCGTACCCTAAGTTCTTTACATACTCCTGTTTCCTAAGGAAGCAGCTTGAGTTTCTCTGATCAGTGTTTTATTAAGAGAGACAAGGTTAAGATAATAATAAGCTTTTTAAGTACTATGCTGGGCTTTGTTGACATACAAAACAAAATTCTCCTCCAAAAGGAAAGTGGTATGTAATTTCTGGTTGCACTGACAAAAAGAATGGAAAAATTCAGCAACTGTTTTACTCCCCCCAAAAGTTTTTAAGATTTCTATTCTAGAATCAAAATTTTGTCCTAAGTGATCTAAGTTCACTCACTCCGAAGATAATATTTTAAAAGTAGTATCATTTCCTGTATTTAATGATAAGACTAACAAGCAGCTGTGACTAACACCCCAAAACAGACCTTTCAGTTAGAAGGTGTGGTTCTCATTAACAGAGATGATTACAGAATTGCTCATTTGGGAGGAACCTTGAGAGGACTCTCAATCTCTCTCATTACCTCAAAAGACCAATATACATCATCTAAATTCAGATTAATATCAACCCAATTTAAAAGATTTCCCTAGTACTGAATTCACATTAATATTAATGTCTCAATTCATTATTTAAAACTCAGCTTTACAGTGGACTTCTTAATCCCATTTTGGGTTGTTTTTTTTTTTGCTGTTAAGGTAATATTGTAGAATAATTTGTGTTTTCTTCTAGGTGTTTTGTGATTAGTCTTTTGTATTGTGAAATCCTAGTGTGAACCATTGCCCTCACTTGCTTAACTTGGCAGCAATCAAGCTATAGCCAATCTATTGTGTTCATGAACTAAATCACTTTTAAGTGAAGGCCCTACTAACACAAACGAATACACAGAGATTTCACATTCAACATATTCAGGCAGCATACAGAACAGCTGTGTTCCAAAACTTCATTTTTAAATCTATTTAGAATTCAGAACACATTTCCCCATAGCTACAATGTGATAAATATTCTAAGTTCCTTAGGGTCTGAGTCCCTTTCTAATTTAGCTTTGTATTTTCTTCAGTGATAATATATGGCTATGAAACATGAACCATCATAAATCTCTGAAGAATCAAAATGGCTTTAAGACAAAATGGGCAGTGGAAAGACACACAACAGATGTAAGTAACGCATGCTTATATTATCGAATAATAACTTGCACAAGAGAAGTTCATAAAAGCCATCACCAGGGAACAAGTATGACTGAGAAAGTAGAAACGGTAATACAGCAAGAATGAGACAATTAGAACAAGGCATACCAACCACAATATACAGGATGATGTGGCTATCAGGCAGCTAAATAGCACAGTGGATAAAATACTGGTACTAGATCTCAGTTCAAATCTAACTTCTACTTACTGATAGAAGTTACCTATTGGTTCTGTAACCCTGGATAAGACTCATTTGCCTGTCATATGCCTCAGTTTCCTAATCTGTAAAGTGGAGATAACAGCATTTAAATTCCCTGATGTCATAGTCTTTGAGAATGAAGAACATATATCATCATCATCATCATCATCATCATCATCATCATCATTTCTCCCTTGTGAGGATTCAAATGAGATAATATTTGTAAAGTACTTTGCAAACTTTAAAGTGTAATATAAATCGTAGTCATTGATATATTACTATTAAGGCTGTCATTATCACCATCCCCATACTATTTAAAGAACCTGATGGTTCTAACATCCTAGTGGACTTTGTTGGGAGGAACTCTGGAATTCCATTTCATTCAATTTAATAAATACTTACGGAGAAAAATATAAAAATTGTATAAGAAATGAAGGTGTAAAGGGGTTTAAAATCTACATTTCCAGAGTACTGGTACTGCTGAGATGACAGAAATATAAAGTAAAACATCTTCTCCAGTACCTAGCACAATGTATTAAATGTACTATCACCCCTCATCACCCTCCATCTCAAGAACCCCTAGTATCCTTTAATACTAGACTTAAGTACCACCCACATGAGGCTTTTCCTGATTCTTCCAATTGCTTACATTCTCCTCTTCTGTGATGGGTTGGAGAAACCCCAATAAAGAAACCAATGCAATGTAGACAAATTGTAGGAGTGTATTCACAACAGGTCACTGACAACTCATGCACTGGCACTCATGCACTAAAGACTTGTGCTTCCAAAAGTGTATCTACACCATAAAGCTGTGGAATACAGGGAATCTCCTAATCCTCACTTTTGACCATTCAGATATTCTAACACTTCAAATATCACTCTATTCTACATACTTTCACACATGTAGCAGTTGTGTCAATTCCTTCTTGAAGGCAGAGACAGTTCCAATTTTGTTTCTGTATAACCAATGCCTAGCAGAGTACCCAAACAGTAGGAAACTTAAATAAATGCAGTTTTGTGGACCAAAAGTAACCACCTAAAATGTTTACTGAATGAATCCTAATTTTTCCTACTTTGGCCATCAAAGTCTGTTTAATATAAAATGGAGCTAATATAAAGCGTATTAATGATGAAAAACAACATAACTTCAGAGCTGAAAGGTCATCGAGCCAAACCCCCTGACTCTTTTTTTTTTTTTAGTTTTTTGCAAGGCAAACGGGGTTAAGTGGCTTGCCCAAGGCCACACAGCTAGGTAATTATTAAGTGTCTGAGACCAGATTTGAACCCAGGTACTCCTGACTCCAGGGCCCGTGTTTTATCCACTACGCCACCTAGCCACCCTCCCCCAACCGACTCTTAAGCATGATTCCTTTCTTCAACATTCCTACAGAGGTGAGTGCCTATCTAGGGTCTATCTCAAATTTTCCAAGAATAGGAAATTCCTTGGTCTAACCAGGTGGATTTAAATTTCCAGAAGTGTTTTCTTATGCTGAGCTGAAATCTGTTCCCTTGAAATATCTACTCATTGGCTACCAGGTCCAGAACAAATTCAAACACATGATACCCTTTCAATCTTTGAAAGGAGTTATCCTATTTTTTTCATTAAGTCCTTTCTCTTCAGGCTATAAATCCTCAGAGTTCCTTAAAATGATCCTCACTTTTTAAAAAAGCATGGTTTTAAATTCACCCACCATCCTGTTCACTCTTCTCTAAGCACATTTCAATTTATCAATGGTTCTTTTTAAATATAGCACACAGATTGAATATTCCTGATGTGGTCTGACTGGGATAAAATATTATGGGACAATCAATTTTCTTGCTCTGTATATTACATTCTTATTAATACAACCTAAGACCAAACAAGATGTTTGGTTGCCATATTTTACTGTTGATTCAGAGTGAGCTTACAGTCCACTAAAAACACCAAATCATTCACATGAATGATTTTTTTAGCCACCCCTCCCTTGACCAGCATTTATACAGCTCATTTTGAGCCTATAGAGGATTTTAAACTTAATCTTGTTAGTCTACCATTACAGGATGCTGGAATACTTTAGAATCCCAAATCTATCCCCCAATATATTAACTAGGCCTCCCAACAAGTTGTCAATTTGGAAATGTTTTAAGTATGTCTTTACTGTTACTCTAATTACTGACAAAAAAAGACTCAAGCAAACCAAGAAGAGCAGGGTGGCAATTCACTAGGATTGAAAACAAAATGATACACTCATTAAAACTTCCAAAAGATCCTTTAATACCATTAAATAAAGAAAACATGAGAAAAAAGCATTCCTTATTCAAATTCTAGTGCTTAAGTAAGAAGGTGGGTGAATGGAGAGAGGAGGTAGATATAGATGCATGTCAATTTCTGTGAAAATGCTAAAAAGAAATTTTTTAAGCATAATATGTGAATGTCTACTAGGCATTCAATTGATATTGTCATTAAGTTCAAGGATTTAGAGATGGGTAGCACTAGTTCTCTATCAAGTCTGATTAACACAAAAATGATATTTTCTTTTTTCTTGATAAAGCTACAATATCTGTTAATTTAAAAACTTCCTACTGATTAGGGTTAATTTTGGCTAAAGTGGAATGAAAAGTTAACAGAAGAGACAAAGAGGGAAAAAAGTAAAGGACAGAGCATTAAAGATGTATATATACATAATGTAGTAGAGCTGACAGTGAGCTCATACACAAAAGAAGGGAAAAGAATGACAAGTGATTTCATCATGTAGCAGGATAGCCAGTTTCACCTCATTAGACATCTTCAAGGAATAGATTGTGTGATTTTATAAAGGTGACTATTTAGATACTGGCCAGTCAAGGTGCCACTGAGGTCCCAGCCAACTTTGATAGCTGAGGAGGATAGGGAAGTTAATCAAAGTGATAAAAATCACACAAGTGCCCTGCTGCTGAAAAGCATTGTCCATCCAAGACACAGTTAGTTGCCTAAGGTTGAATCAGGAGAAAGGTAGTGTCAACAAGATGTTCATTCAGAAAGAGTGGGCAGGATAGAGAAATTACTTATGGGTATTTTTCATAATGCCACTAACTCCAACCTTTGTTTTTTTTGAAGCTATAACTCAGGCCTTTATTTCTGTGTCTTTGATAATGGATACATTATGCGGTCCTTAGGTGCATCACTGAAACTGAAGCTTTTCCAACATTAGTTGTGTCAACCTCATTTTCTTCATCTATAAAACAGAGATAAAGGAACTTGTACAACTTCCTGTTCTCGAGAGCTATGAGAGTTACATGACATCATGCATGTAAAGTACGTTATCAACTATAAAATGCCACATAAATACTGATTATTAGTATAATTCCCAAGTTAAGAGTCTTCAAGCAGAGGCTACAGGAAGACACATTAGTTGGTTTTCCCAACAACTACTCGAGTTGGTTACAAATCTAGGAATATCATTCCCTTTTCCAGGTACCACATAACCCCTTCTTCCCTCATTTTCAATTTCCTTTTGTAATCTGCTAACCCACATTAGGAATTCATGTATTTGGTATGAACTGGATCAGATTTAGAAATAAAGCTAAACAGGAGTTTCAGAAGTACCTAAAGTATGGTTGACATCAGTATCCATATTAGAACTGGATGCCCAATGCGACCATTTTATACAACACAGTTTTCTCTCACTTGGATGTTTAAATTTTGCTAGATTTCTTTTTTAAAAGTTGGGCATATAACTTTATACTTAAATCATAAAAACTTTCTAAACACAAACCTCTAGATATAGGCTTAAATAACAGTATTCCAAAGACAGGAATATGAAGAACCAATGTATGGCAATTCTAAAAGTAAATAAAAAAAGTTTCAAAATGAACAAACTTTCAAAAGAGGTTCAGTTTCACAAGATTTATTAACATTTATAAGTTACATCTTGATTTTATTGTTGTCCATATTCTCTAAAGGTGAAAGGAACCCTGAAGATAGTTTTAGTGTATTTTCTTTTTCAATTTACAATTGTATGCCTATGTTATTCTCAAAGAAAAAAAGATGCTATCTATTGTAGTACTCCAAATGTATCTTATTTTAAAATGTACTTCATTCAAGAATAATTATGTTCTGATTCTAAACTAAAATTATTTTAAAATGGGTCACCTTACAGAACTGATTAGAAAAAGCAAAGCCTTTGTTTAACTACTTTCACATGATTTACTGCCATTATAGTTCATGCAAATGTATGTAGAACAAGAAAGCATAAATTAATGAATTGTTGAAAAGAGTAAAGGAAAACGAATCCAGCAATCACCATATCTAATTTCTTATTACATGTTCAGTTTTAAGTTCTTAAGTTTAATGTGCTAAACCAATCCTTAGGATTACTTCCACCTTTAGAGAATATGGGCCAAAAAAATACTAATTTCCCCAGTGCTGACCCTATAGTTAAACTTAAGACTGTTTTCTGTTCCCTAATCTCTACCCTTAACACCTCCCACTTTCTCTACTGCCAGCTCACATCTCATCAAACACAAAACCTAGATTACTGGCATCATTTATTTCTACCAATCCTACTCAAATGTGAACAGTGAGGGAGTAAGTTGTATAAATGTATTGATGAGTTTCTACTATGTATTTTTACTATTTTGTTATTTAATCTAAACAAGACCTTCACTTCAGAGCAAGACAAATAGTTTTATGTCTTCTTGATTTTACCCACAGCAGCAGTTTCAAAAATTCTCTTCCCAAGTCTCCCATATGAAGCCCCTTATTGTCATCTCAACAGCAGATATGGCCTCCTACATTACTGAGAAAAGAAGGCCATACACACAGACCCTCTTTTCTACTGTAATGTAGACATTACCCATTCACCCTGGGCTCAGATTCAGATGAAGACCATTCCCCATTCCTCGAACATTTAATCCCACTCCCTGATATCTCCTCCAACAAACTGATCCCAATCATCGCAGGGTCATAACTGCTGCATACAAGCCTATCCAGTCTCTTCCATCCTTAAGAAAAGTTTATTTATTGTCCTAATTTCTAAAAACGCTATCTACTCTCATTACTTCCATTTCCTTTCTTTCCATTCCTCAATCTCTTGCAATCTGGCTTCCAATGAGCACCATTCAAGTAAAATTTCTCTCTCCAAAATAACCAAAAACATAGATAGGCTTAGATCCCAAGAAGGTCAAAGAAAGAAAAAAAGTTATCACACATATTAGAAGTATTTATAGTATTAACTATTACATAGTAGCAAAGAATTACAAAGTTTATTTGTAATAACTGAAAAATGAAAAGGTAGCATATGGCTATAAAGTATATTGTGATAGAAGTATGAATTTAAATAATAAAGAGAAGCATAAAAAGACATCTAAACTGATATAAATGAAGTAAACATGATTAGGAAAACAATAGATGTAAAAATGTAACTGGAAAGGACATCAACAAACAAATCCTAGGCTGTTGCATAATTATAAAGATTAACCCTGGTCAGAATGAAGTGAAGGAAAAAAAAGGGCTTTCAATCTTTCTTTGCAAAGAAGGTGGGGCTATGGGTGTGGAACGCTGAATACACTATCAGACTCCAATAATGAACTGATTGGTCTTGTTGAACTGCTTTTTTTCCCACCCTTTTATTTGTTATAAAGGAAGTAAAGGGGAAGGATCACAGGTTTAAAACCGGAAGGGACTTTAAAAATCAACTGATAAACATTTTCATTTTACAGATAAGGAAACTGGGGCCCAAAGAAGTTAAATGACTTACTTGAGGCCACAAACTAGAGAGTGCCAAACAGAATTCAAATCCAGATCCTAATGCCAAATCCACTATGTTTACCATTACACCACAAAAAAGAAAAAATGTGGACATAAGGATGATTAAAAAAAAAGTATCAATATAGCAATTAAAAAAAAAACTCGGGGCAGCTAGGTGGCTCAGTGGATAGAGCACCAGCCCTGGAGTCAGGAGGACCAGAGTTTAAATCTGGCCTCAGACATTTAATAATTACCTAGCTGTGTGGCCTTGGGCAAGCCACTTAACCCCATTGCCTTGCAAAAAAAAAAAAAAATCTAAAAAATAAACCAACTCCTTCTAAAGACAAGTAAGTTCATAGTTTCACATCTCCAGCTGCCTACTAAACCTTTCAAAATGAATGTTCCAAAGATTATCTCAAAATTCATCATCTTTTCTCCCCTTTTTTGAATTTCCCTATTTCTACCAAGGACAAAGCTCCAAGATTTATAAATTCAGAGATGTTCAGTTGCTCACTGTCACACAGTCCACATAGTCAATCAGTAGCCAAATCTTGTCATTTCTTCTTCTTGATTTACCTCTTGCCTAAACTTCTGGGCAGCTAGGTGGTGCAATGGATAAAGCACCAGCTTTAGAGTCGGGAGAACCTGGATTAAAATCTGGTCTCAGCCACTAGACATGTCCTAGCTGCATGACCTTAAGCAAGTCATTTAAACTGAATACTTCTTATCTAGGGCCATCTTCAGCTGTCCTGATCCATATCTGGCCATTTGACCCAGATGGGTCCAGAGGAGAAAGTAAAATTGGTAAATGAGCCCCCCTCACTCAAATCCAATTCCCATGCATGTATCCCTGATGTCATGGTCCCCCCTCAAGAATGAAGGACAAACATCATCACTTCATCAAACTACTGTAATAACCAAATTGATCTGTCTCAAGTCTATGCTCACTCCAATTCATCCTATCAATATCATCAATTCCTTCCAATGGATTTTACCTCCTCTTCTACAATCAAATGACAACTCTTTGTATAGCCTTTAAAGATTTTTTTTTTAAATATTTAGCCAAACAGAACTATGCAATAGTGTCCTTTTCATGTACTCTTTAAACTCTCCTCCTTGCTGTCTCTCTTCACCTATGCCTCTCAGAAACCCTGTTGTCTTTTAGGCCAGCCCTCTAACCTATGGCCACAGGGAGTGCCTCCCCCCCCATCCCACCTCCTCCTTAGCTTGTGTTTATTCTGTCTATACTTACAGTTGGACATGTTGTTCCCATATCTCTCCTTGAGGGAGAGGATGGTTTCCTTTGTGCCTTTGTATCTCCAGAGCATTAACACAATGCCTGACACTTAAGGCCTGCTGACTGAATGATCAATTAACTATACAGGTTTCTACATCACCACTTATCAGTAAAATAATATGTGACTAAAGGACAGGAAATGTCTTTTTGCTTAAAATACTAGGAATTTACTCCTACCTTATAGTAAAATAAAACAATTTCAATTTAATGGAAAAAATTTTGTAAAATGTAGTATAATGTGCATCATTTTCTTTCTAAAAGTTAAATATTAAGTAATATCGAATAAGCTATATTATCCCAGTGGGAATATGGAATAGCATTAAATTCAGTGACACTATTATATCTGAGGGCTGAACTAATTTCCTAATAGAGACACACTTTGTATACAGTTAGCCCAACTAAAGCAACTGTACAATAATATCATTAATACATTATTAAATAACTCCAATATTGTCATTATGCAATTGTGCTTTAATACCTTTCAAGTGACCCAATGTCACGTTTTCACAGAACTAATTATCCTGGATAGTTGGGTAAGAACCCTCACACTTTTTTTCTCTACCTTTGTATATAAAAAGATAGAGATTATTTCTGAATGTAACATGTTAGACTAGTCTTTAAGGGCTTTTGTTTTTCAAAAATCCATTTAATGTCATTTCACCTGTAATTTTATTTCAATGTGCCTTGATTGTAATTCTATTTTGCTAAAAATAAACATGGAAGTTAATAAATAATACATGTCATACACACATTCATTATGCACATATGTAAAATATATATATATATATATATATATATATATATGTAGCCAAACCATAGATTTAGTTATAGAATTGGTAGAATAGGCTATGTTTTAAGTACCTAGGGGTGGTTTTGCTTTATATTTCATGTTAAGTATAGTTTACAGATGAAACAGATGTATACTAAATCTGCCTTTCATGACATTCTGCAAATTGTGCTCATGGAATTAAATGTTTCAGTAAATACTTGGTAAAATTCAGGAAAATGTTCCTAAAAATTCCTCCATGATCATAGAGTTGGAAGGAACCTCAAAAGTTATCAAACCAACTTAACATTAGTCTAACTTGCCAGCATATGATAGTACAAGAAATCTCATTAATGGAAGTTCTCTCTAGGACTCATTCATTATTATAATTAGATTTATAACATTTTTGAGAAAAGGAATACTCAATTTCTCTGTACCTACTCAAAGGGTAAAGCACAATGTTATTAAGGCTACTATGTCAATTCCAAAGTAGCTCTTTTCTGTGACAGCAAAATATACCTCTGACAAGCTACGTCAAAAATGTGTGAGTGTACTAATCTGCCAACAAAACTTTTAAAAGAAAAACTCAAAAGAACATACATTTCATACGTTCCTTTAAATGATTATTTTTCAATTATTAAAAAAAAATGGATTATACAACAGCCCCAATGCATGATCAGTATATGCTTAGTACTCAGTTAAGAACTGATGACAGATGAAAGGCAGCAACAGAATGACTAATAGGACATAATGAGGGTAATGCCTCTTTCTATGCACCCATGAATAAGCCAGGGTTAAATTATTTTTTTAAGTCTGGTATCCTAACATTTTCCTTTAAGTACTATTATTGTTTCTTCGTTTCCAAAGGGGTCTTTTCTGCACAAAAAGTTAAGAAGTAATTACCTAAGTCTTATTTCAAATGACATTCTCTAAAGTTCTACATCCAACAGGATTTGATTAGTAATGGGAGTTAAAATTGGAAACTTATTGCTGAATATCTTGCTTGGAGTCAGAATGTGTATGAGTTGGTTTGTTCAACTTCTATCCATTCAATCCCTCAATGCAAAAATGGTCAGGTGCTCCCTTTGAAATATTAATAGGTATCTGACTCAAAGGCTTTTGCACATGTGTAAGTCAACTTGTGTCAAGCTGGGGATTTGCTTCTCCCAGGAAAAGGAGTGTTGCATTCTCTGACTAAAAGCATGGGAAGACATAGGTCACCTCGAGTTCTGTTTTCCCTTATCACCATATAAACCTTCTCATCCAAACAACGTCTCAAAAGCTTTTTAAGTTCCCAAACTCAGGTATAAGATCCCAGCTAGCCCAATAGGGTTTAGATCAAAAAACAGATTTACAGACATCTGGATTATAATGCTATATAAATTAAAAATTGAATTGTCTTTTAAAAATCAATTACAACGAATCGTCGTTAGTTTTCTCAGCACTCTCTGTTGTACATCAGTAGTAAGAGATTCAAAAATACCGACATAAAGTACTATCAGATGACTGAAAGTACAGTCAATCTCCAACATTCATTTGGTTTAACTTTTGTGACTGCAAGCATGCCTTCAATTTTATCAGTAAACTCATTTTCAGTTTCAAATTGGATACTATGCACATTCAGATGTGCAGCAGAGGGGGAAAAAAAGCAACACAATATGAGCAAGTAGGTGGAGCGACTGTGTCCTACCGACTAGATTTTGGTCTTTCACTCTATCACTGTAAAGAGTTCTCTATTTTTTCATTATTTACCTTTAAAACTAAAGTTTTATGTTGCAATTATGTTCCCAAAGCCCAATACTGCAAATTCAGTGATGGGGCTTCCTGAGAAAATAAAGATCAGATACAGTTAGTGCCAGAATGTCTGCAGCCACTATTGCCTGTGAACAAATACGGTTTTTGGTCAGGAGAATCTAACCACCTTATTTCTCAAAAGGTCCATTGTCTCAACATTCTCCTTTTTTTTTTTTACTTTCTTATGATTTTCCTCTTTTATTTAGTAAAAGGTAAGAGATAGGAGCTATCAAAATACTTAAGAGAAAATTCACCTAAAGAATTAAATTATCCTCTGAAATAACAGTAAGATTTTTCAAGACAAGTGTGTGTTTATTTCATGTACGTTTTTCACAAGGTTCTTTACAACAAAATACTCAATCTTTTAATTAAGAATATTTTTGATGGCTGAGGGAATTAGAAGAGAGAATTCTCAATTTTCTTGGTGAGGACTGGTTTTCCTAGTCCCATCAACTTCAGATAAAAATGCTATGAGCTTGGGACTTAGCCATAAGCCTTAAGTCAAGGCAGATGGTCAAGACTGAGAGCTTTTTGTCCAGAGGCATCTGCCTAGAATCAAAACCCTTTAGAAGTACCACTTCTTAGTGAATCCACTTTTCCTGAATTCTATGACATCTTACATCAGCCATACAATTCATCTCATGATATTGGTAATTCCTGTGGTTCCCAGTCTCTTTTAGCCTAGATCCACAACCTCCCTTTCAGGCTCAGAATAATTTTATTGTATATGAATATTATTTTCTTGTTTTGTTAAATGCTTTTAGTGTTCTACAAATTAAGTGCCAGAAGTGGGATTTGAACCCAAGTTTTCAAAATGGAAAAAAAAAATCAAAATGGAGTAATGGTCTTACTAAGTGCTCTGATCAGAGAGAGTGGTAAGCTTTTGTTTTGGGGTTTTTTTTTTAGGTTTTTTCTAGGCAGTGGGGTTAAGTGGCTTGCCCAAGGCCACACAGCTAGGTAATTATTAAGTGTCTGAGACCGGATTTGAACCCAGGTACTCCTGACTCCAGGGCCGGTGCTTTATCCACTGGGCCACCTAGCCACCCCAGTGGTAAGCTTTTTTAAGTTCTTCCTATGGAGAAATCATAGACCTACAAGATTAGAGTTTTGACAATATGCTATGGCAAAATATGAAGTGTGATACTTTGACATTTTAATTGAGATTTAATTAATGCATTTATTGTTAAAAGAAGTATCCTGGGGCGGCTAGGTGGCCCAGTGGATAAAGCATCGGCCCTGGAGTCAGGAGTACCTGGGTTCAAATCCAACCTCAGATACTTAATAATTACCTAGCTGTGTGGCCTTGGGCAAGCCACTTAACCCCATTGCCTTGCAAAAAAAAAACCTAAAAAAAAGTACCCTAAATATTCTTAAGTGCCTTCAGCCTCAGAACAGTTTAACTTGCCTTAGAAGGAAGAAATAGGAGAAAATATCACCTTAGACAAGTCACCCTAAAAAGCAAACATTAAAATGCCCTTCCCTCTATAAAAGAAATATAAGCAGTCACTAATTAAGTAAAAACAAAGAATATTCAGTAAATTATTAGAATAGATTAACTTCACAAGTTATAGCTTTCCAAATGTTTTTCTCTCCTATGAACTCAAAAATCTTTAATGAAAAAACTGCATTATTGCATACCTATAGATGGGGATTTGAAAGGGTATTTATCAGGAAGATCCACTCTAACTTTCCACACTCCACCTTCATATGGTGCTGTAAAAGAAAAGCACATTTCAACATGTTTTTTTTTTCTGAAAATAAATCAAGCATATAACTGCAACAAAATTTAAATCAGGATGTAGGTGAAATTTTAAAATCTTCATCACATCTCAAAATCTCCTAAATGTCCTTTGGTTAGTCTTCCCTGCCCTTTACTTCCCTATTAACCATCTTCTCTCACCTTCTGCATACTTTAAACTCTTTAGGTTTTTACAAAATGCTCAGTCATGATTATCTTCCTGCCTATCTGATCAACTAGGATTCTGGTCTTTCTTTCACCATTAAATAGCCCTTATAACCCATGGATTAGCCACCTTTTTACTTACAAGGGCCATTTATAAAGTTTATAAGGGCAGCTAAGTGTCACAGTGGATAGACAGCAGTCCTGGAGTCAGGAGGACCTGAGTTCAAATCCAGTCTCAGACACACAATAATTACCTTGCTGTGTGACCTTGGGCAAGTCCCTTAACCCCACTGCCTTGTGAAAAAAAAGTATTTCTCATTTACATGTTTATATCAATCATGGGCCATACAAGATTATCAACTTAAAAGTTAGTTTCTATATTTAGACAAACATTTAATTAATTCACTCCTAAAAGTCTCCTAGATTTACTGAATTCAGAGTCTCACCTATGATTGTCTTAAGAAATTCTATGGCGTGGAAAAAATGTAAAGACTAACAGAAAGCCTTCTGTGGGGGTGGGGGGATGGAAGCAAGATTGAGGGAAAATTGTAAAGCTCAATCTTGCTTGGTAGCACAGTGGATAGAGCACAGGCCCTGGAGTCAAGAGGACCCGAGTTCAAATTTAGCCTCAGACACTTAATAATTGCCTAGCTGTGTGACTTTGGGCAAGTCATTTAACCCCATTGCCCCTTAAATAAATTTAAAAAAAAATCTATGCCCAACCCATCTACTTGTTATTCCCTCACATATATAATATTCCATCTTTTACCTGTAAGCTGTGTCTGGAATGTTTACTCAACTATGATATTTGAAACCCCTAGGACCCTCCCAAGGGTATACCAAATGCCACTTTCTTCAACACCCTTTTCCTGATTCTCCCATTTATTAGTGTCCCACACCAATTTATTATTGGGAATATATTTCCCTAAAACAAGGTAAGCTCCTTTGGGGAAAGAGACTGTCTTACATTTGAATTGTTATCTCTGGGACCTTGTATAATACCGGGTATAGAAGTACTTAATAAATGCTTTACTGATAAATAAACTAGTTTTTTTTAGGAATAAGAAATCAGTTTTAGTATTAATATTTAATTTACTTTAAAAATAAGATTTTAATTAAATGATACAGGACAATAAAATCTATAAGAGACAAATTTCATTGTTTTAGAGATTCATTTATTCTGGAAAAATTACTAAACAACTTTAGGAAAAAAACACTCATTGTTAAAACATGGTCATACACCTTTCACCACACAGAGAATGTAGCTATCTATAATAAAAATTTGAATTCACCAATAATCTGAGAATGAAAAACCTGAATTTACAAATAATCTATTGTCATTAAGTAAAAGAGTATATAAACATGTACGAGATTCCACAATGGTCCTGTAGTTCAATTTCAATTGGTTCCCAATGATCATAGGTGCTATCTATCCAATATTCTTTTTGTATATTGCTTTTTTTTTATTTACCTGAAAGTCAATTACTATAAAGCAAGAATACATTGAGCAAAGACATATACTTACTTCCTTGTGGTCCATAAAACTTCACTACAAATTCATTGAGTCCTCCCAGGATTGTAACTTCATGTTTGCTTTCAATGCTAGTATTGACAGTTAAGGAAAAGTATTCATGTTTAGTATTATAACAGAACTACTATTCATATCTCCAAGAGAAGTCAGGAAGTCTCTATATATTATACATTATAAAAAAATGTTCCTTGAAGGCAGCATTGGTGCAGTAGAAAAACTTTAGTACCAATCCTGTCAATAAAAGCTGCAGAGTGATCATTCTTGAGGCTCCAAATAAGACAGGCTTTGTAAAGAACGTCAACAACAGTAGGTGCAATCTACATTTTAGCTATTACTATTATTATTATTATTATTACAGCAATATACTGATTTAATCCTCATTACCAAGAGCTGTAATAATAATAATAACAACAACAACAAAAATCACAGCATTTATACTGGGTTGTAAGATTTGCAAAGTGTTTTATGTATGTTAACTCATTTGATTCCCTGAGAAATAGGTGCTATTATGAACTGCTATTTTACAGATGAGGATACTAAAACACAGAAGATGCCAGAGATTTATCGAGGGTCACAGAACTAGTATCTGAGGTAGACATTCTAACTCTTGATTCATTCTTGACTCATTCAAGTCCCACATTATCCACTGCTTTTTTTTTATCATACAGTCAAGCTTCCCATAATCTTGTTAGTATTCATTCACAATTGACTCTTTGTGACCCTATATGGGGCTTCTTTAGCAAAAATACTAAAGTAGTTTACCATTTTCTTCTCCAGCTCATTTTACAGATGAGGAAACTGAGGCAAACAGGGTTAAGTGACTTGGCCAGAGTCACATAGCTCAGCAGAATCTGAGGTCAGATTTGTTGAAGCTAGGAAAATCAGTCTTCCTTACCACCTAGCTGCTGTAGATGGCTCTTAATCATTATGCCACAATCATTCTACTTATGACTGAACTATTGCAATCAGCTAGCATTTATTAAGGACCCACCATGTGTCAGAAATGCATTAAGTACAGTGATACAAGTAAATGCAAAAATAAATTCTGTTTTTAAAGAGCTCATAATCTCACCAGGAAGAGACAATATGCCATTTAATCTCAAGCTTTATGCAAGATAAATAGAAATAATCAAGACAGGGAAGGCATTAGCATTAAGGCAACTCATTAAATCATTAAGGCTTGTAGAAAGTAAGACTTTAGTGGAGATGAAGGAAGCAAGGAAGAAGAAATTGAAAGTAAAGAACAATAGGCATGGGGAATGAAGATACTTAATGTTTTCAAGATGAAGGTCAGTGTCACTGAAGGTAACTATGAAAATGTAAGAGATAAGAAAATTGCAAAGAAAATAAAAGCCTGGAAAAGGAACATATTTTACAAGCCAAGAGAAAATTTTATATTTGATTCCAGAGACAACAGAAAATCAGCATCATTGACAGAAGAGGAAAAGTCAAGTGAATGAGAAATAATCACTATTCAAGATATGATAATAAAGGTAGGTAGAGACAGAGACTAAACTAGAGCTATAGCTACAAACTCAGATATAGACACATATATTTTTATGTGTATACATGTATGTATATAAACATATATATGGAGTCATAAATATGTATAGATTACACTAACACACACACACTTTTCCATATAACATTACACATATAGCTATTAGCTCATCTCTTAAATAAATCTTGAACAGAAGCTACAAACTGGCAGGCTTAGCTCAAAATTGAACAAAAGGAGAACTCTCCAGAAAGGATTGTAAGTTGTTCTAATGACCTTGAGCTTTCATCGCTAACAAAAATCCATCTTTTTAATAAGAATATTCTTTTAGTGATGGCATTTGTCTTTAAACCCTTGAAACAACACAGTTAATTCAGTAGAGACTTATTAAACACTTAACATTTGCCAAACACTATGCTGGGTGCTTGAGATACAGACAATGACAATGTTCTCCTCTTGTGGGGTATACACTGCCTTGGAGGAAACAACATATACATCCAAAAAAAATTTTTTTTAAACAAAATAATTTCTCAAGAAAGCACGTCTACAGGGTGCACAATGAAAGGATAAAGTAGAGACATATAAGGATAGGGAAAGGATGGGTCAGGTGGAGATAGGCATAACAGGAAGAGTAGAAAAGAAAAGGTAACTTCAGGCTAAGCAATCTATCACTCAAGAGTTTAAGACATTCTCATGTTTTTATCTCTTCTCCCCAACAGAACCTTATATCCTTATGTTTCCTCTTCCCCTACAAGTGTATCTCTTTAAAAATTGATTTTATGTCATAATTTTTGTTGCTTAAAACAGGTGTCAAAAGAGCTAGATACTGTTCTAAAAACATGTTAGAATTTTCTGCTCCTAAATTTAAGCAACCAAAAGCAAAACTAAGTTACCCATAATATCTCAGTGACATTCCCACACTAAATATACAAGTATTAATTAACTGAGATGAAGAACTATAACTCTTAGATATTATCCCCTTGTACAGATAGTTATGCCATACATAAAACTAAATATATTGGGCTAGAAGGTTGGGTAATAGAGGATTATTTGACTAATATAACCACATTTTTCACACACACACATATATGTATGTGTACACATGTGTGCCTCTGGCTCCTCCTGCTAATACCTCAAAAACTTGCTTCCCCTCAATCTGCCATGTTCCCTTTAATTCTTCCTGAGGCAGCCAGCTGGTACAATGGATACAGCACCAAAAAACTTAGGTCCAAACTCAGATATTTATAGGGTAACTTTGAGTCAGACTCTTAACCTCTGCCTCAGCTTCCTCAGTTGTAAAATAGGACTAACACCTGCACCTACCTCACCACAATACCTACCTCATAGGGTTGCAGTCTGTGGGAGGATTCAATGAGATACTAACTGCAATGCAATTAATACAAGACCTCATGCACAACAGGCACTTAATAAGAGCTTATTTCTTTCCTTTTTTCCCTTAACTGAGGTTTCAAAACTTGACAGTTTTAAGTGTTATAACTTCAAGATCCAAAGTGTTAATGTGCTACTAAAAGGAGAGGCCTACTCAGCTGCTCTTCAGGTAATAGTACATTTTAGTTGGAGTATTTGGGAAGAAAGCCCCCTCAAAATATTCTACATTAGCCAAAATCATAGGAAAATAGCAAAGATTCTAAATGTAAGCCCAACCTTTCCTCAAACATCTTTTCAGAAAAAAAGAGATTTAAAGACATAGAAATGAAAACAAAGTGAAAGGGAAATCTGACTTTTTTTAAAAAGCATTAAAGGTCACCTTTTTTTTGCACTTCAATAATTTTGGAACACTCTTTGTAATCAATATCCCTTTTCCTTCTATCTACTAGTGCATAAACAGATGTATTTTAAAAGTTCTTGATTATGTACCTGGGGCAAAGGGGACACACACACACACACACACACACACACACATCAATAGAGTATTATTTTATTTTTAAAAACCTAATCACAATTTCTCTTACAGACCTGAATGGACTATTGTGATACTTTGTACACAAAAATTTTTCACCACAGCATATGAAACTGGCTAGTTTCAAGCTCAGTATAATGGCAAATAAACATTGCTTTATCAATCTGATAACAACTTGACATTGTAAGGGCAAAAAAATCTACCAGAGATAAAATAATCCTTTAACATAATTGAGATTCTTAAACCTATGTCAACCATAGTTAAGATTATTAAATAATATCAACCAAAGATGAGATTCTTAAAAAAAAATCACCATTAACTAAATAAAAGTTTATTTATTACTAAAGAAATAGAGTTTCCAAAACAGGAAGTTAGGAAGTCCAACATGATCTTAGAAGTTAAAAAAAATTCAGTATTATTTGTGGCCCCTCTATTTCCTCCTTTACCCCCTTCACAAATCTTCAACGCTTGACAACAGGGGACAGCTAGGTGGCTCAGTGGATAGAGCATTGACCCTGGAGTCAGGAGGACCTGAATTCAAATCCAGTCTCAGACACTTAACTGCCTAGCTGTATGACCTTGGGCAAGTCATTTAACCCCATTGCCTTAAATAAAAATTTTTTTAAAAAAGCTTGACAGCAAAGATTTTTTTCTATTATCATTTAATGTTAAACTTCAGACATTAAACTGATTAAAAAGATTTCTGCAAGTAAAAAAATACTTTTGAGAATTTTTAGACTCATAACAGAAACTGTAAGTTTCATAACTCCCTATACATTTCAAATGGATTACTTTTCTTGAGTGCTCATATCCCTTTGATCATTATTAACACAGTGAGTTTTCTCTTTTCACATGTTAAAGGGGATTTAGAGTTATCAAGAATCCTCTTAAAATAAGGATGATCACAGTGCTTATGACTAGAGTAGAATGGGAACTGAAAGGGGAAATACAGATTGAAAAGAAACAGTAGATGGGGTCAAACTGTAGAAGCTCATAAAATGTTAAGCTACAAAGTTTTGTAAGCAGATGGGTTAAGTGACTTGCCCAAGTTAATTATTAAGTGTCTGAGGCCAGATTTGAACTCAGGTCCTCCTGACTCCAGGGTCAGTGCTCCATCCACTGCACCACCTAGCCACCCCCAGGAGATATACTCTTAACAATTTTTGAGCCGGTGATGAATCCATAAAAAGTATGTTATTAAAAAGAATTCAGTTGAGATATACAGGATGGATTAGAGTGGCAAAGAGACTAGAGACATTAAGATTCCCTCAGAAGACAAAGTAATCATTGATTCCAATTCCTGATCTTAAAGAAAAAGGCCCAGAAAAATAAGTCCACAAGGCGGAGCTAGGAGTAAACTCCAGGTTTTCCTCATTCATGGTTGCACTACACTGTGTGAAGGCATGTTAACTTCTGCTACTGGCAGGACAGGCTATCAGAAATTTTTATGTGTGCAAGTTATATGCTTTTGCATTTATTTATTGTATCCAAATACAGCTAATAACTGGTGGCACTGAACTAATAGTAGTAAAAAGCAAGTAGTTAAGATTCTCTGGCTTAATAGTACACGTAAGCTAGCTAATTAAATAAAGAAATTTTAGGCTCAGAAGGCATTTCATGGATGCCCCAATAATATGCCACTCCACTTTTCTAGGAAGGTGGGAATAGATGATAAGAAAAGTACTAAATTGGAGGCAGCTAGGTGGCTCAGTGGATAGAGCATTGGCCCTGGAGTCAGGAGGACCTAGGTTCAAATCCGGTCTCAGACACTTAGTGATTGCCTAGCTGTGTGACCTTGGACAAATTAACCCTATTTCCTTAAATAAAATTTTAAAAAACTTTAAAAAATTTTTTAAAGTACTAAATTGTGAAGTATTACAAGAATTAACTGAAAATATAAAAAGAATAATTCAAGGTTGATTTTTGATGGGATTTCTACAAGAGGAACTGCTAGTACAAAAATAAAATCCCATTCACCTTACTATCCTGCTTGTCATAGGAAGATGTAAGAACTTAAATGAACACAGCAAGAGAGCTAAAGGTAACCCAAATAAATAGCTTCTAAAATCAAATAACCACAGAAAGCTGAAGGAAGGAGGACTCTGATAGAAGATCAAATGAGTTTAGATTCAAAAGAAACATTAAAGATAATTAATTACACTGATATTACAGCTTACAAATCTGTCAAAGCAACCCTATAAATCAGAGTCAATGAATTGTGGCAATCATATTGTGCTTGGCAATTTAATCAATTGTTTTAAATTATGACTTCTATGGATGTCACCTATGAAAGGGTTGAAATATGTTTTTTAATGGAAAGAATTAACCAAGATGCAAATTTTTCATTTAAACTTTTTATTCATATTTGTTACAGTATCTTTATTTTTGTATGTATTCCTACCACCCCTTCAAAGAAAGGATAAGGAGGGGGAGGGGAAAACTCAGCATAGAAAAAACACATTAACCAATGATGACAATGAGTAATGTTCCACACCCATATTCTCTTACTTCTGAAAGGAAGGAAAGGAGGTGCATTTTCTTATCTCTTTTTTTAGGACAATCTCAGTCACTATAATTTCACAGCACTCATTTCTTTTTGCTTTATTTGCCATGTTGTCACCTGTGTAATACTATTTTCCTGGTTCTAGTTAATTCACTATGATTAGTTTGAGTGAATCTCTATGTTCATCATAGTCATCATCTTTTAGTACAATAATTCCATCATATTCACATACCACAGTTTTATAAAGAGTTCCACTATGGTGTTTATGAGACTTTTCTTTCTGTCTTTGACTCCCATGGAAAAGAGCTAATGGTAATATCAATGGATCAGATAAGTAGAGATGTTTTAAGTTATTTTAAGCATAACTTCACATTACTTTACAAAATGGTTAGACCAATTCCCTATTAATGTGCCCATCTTCCACATCTGTTCCAATACTGTCAATTCCCATCTTCTATCATCTTTACCAATCTAACTCCATCAATTTAATGAATCAGGATTAGGTTTTTTTGGTGGTTTTGTATACTTGTTAGTCAGTTGGCTAAATAATCATGTTAAATCATCTTAACATTGTTATTAATAACAATAATTATTGGGAAGAAAATTATCTTTTCTGAACAATAGCACATTAAGAAATTGATGTTTAAAATCTTCTTTTCAATATCCTAAGCACCCTTCATATTGTATAGATGGAATATCCACAACTGTTTCAAATTAGTACAATAATCAATCTTTTTTATGCTTTAGACTTTTAATGGTTTAGACTAAAGCATTCCTATAATATATTTCTCCTTAAGGGTTATTATTAATAAATAGGAACATACACTTACATAAATATACCCATTATAGTTGGTACAAAAGGAAAATTTATGAAAAATTTATACCCTCTTAGAATGATGCAAAGACTAAACCAGATAGGAAATGATTTTTTGGCTGAAAGAAGAATATTCTAAAAAGTATTCTGTCCTAAAACAATAATTTTTTGATTACTGTTGCCAAGTATAAGGATAATATATAACCAGTTCCTCCTCTTGCAGATTTAATAAAACAACAAAACACAAAGCTTTTCCTAGTATGCTGATAAACTGAAGAATTGGCAGGAAAACAGGCTGAAAAGCCATTTTATGAGTTACTCCAAAAATAATTCAAAATAATCTTCAAGGGTTGTTCTGTTATAACCACTTGCTAACAAAAATGACATTTTCCATCTCCTTTTCCCCAATACTATTCGTAAAAGATTGCTTATTACTTGTTTCTATTCTTATTGAAATTGATTTTAACAGTCCCAGCTGACATCAAGCATCAAGGAATTACTTTTTCTGCTTGACATGTAGATGATGTTTTTAAATCACTCATGATTTCATTACTGAAATTACATAGTCCAGAAAGGACTTCTCTGACTATATGGGCTCCCTGCACATAGTAGACATTTAATAAATGTTTACTGATCACTGATGGTTGACAGAAGAATAGGCCCATATGGACATGCTACCCAACTCCTAACAGAGGTGATGAACTTGGAGTAAAGATTAACACATTTTGGAGGGTTAGATAGACAAGTTCTAAATAATTTTGTTATTAAAGAGAAAAGTAGAACCAAAATAAGAAACACCACCCAAATAAAGCTAACATGAAGAAACATCAAAATTCTGATCAAACAATCAAACAGTCATCCAATTAGTGAACATGTCTCTTTTCAGCAAAAAAAAAAAAAAGCCTGTCTTCAAAGAAGGTACTTTACATTGGGGTTTCATTGGATAGTGTTTGTCAAATCAAATTATATTCAAAAAACATTTCAAAATGACAAAACAGGGGGGATTTCAAGGACAAAATTCTAAGAAACATATATATATATATATATACATATATATATATGTGTGTATATATATAAAATTCTTGGCATATCATTAATAAAGAAAATAGCATTTGAGTATCAAAAAAATAGAAAAGTTTGGCCAAAATGAAAGCAAACTGAAATTTTTCAAAATTATTTTTAATTTTAAAAATTACTTCCTATTTTTCCTATATGCAGCTTGTTTGTACACAGTCTTTGAGGGCAAGAACTCTTTTTTTTGCTTCCTTTTATTCTCAGTATCTAGTACAGTGCCTAGCAGACAGTAGGTATTTAATGATTACTGACTAGGTTTCAATCATGTAGAGGTAAAAAAATCCAGAGTAATTTAATCCCTTCAGTTAACTCCTTCTCCTCACTTCCCTGATACAAGTCTCATCTCTTGCCAGAGGCTCTCCCCTGCCAGATCTTTTTCATCTTGGTGCCACAACTTTTCTTCAGAAACTACTCTCACTTTCTCCTGTTTATAATTTGTTTGTACATACTTGTCTGCATGTGGTCTCCCCCATCAGACTATGTGCTTTTCAGAGCAGGGGCTGTTTATTATTTGTCTTTCTTTGTAGTTCCCACACTGAGTGTGATGCCTGTCTCAGAGTAGAAGCTAAATAAATGATAGTTGGCTGACTCACATTATTACAGACTGGAACAGGGAAGAGACTTGAGGTTGTGTCCAATTAGTAAGCTTACTTCATCAATTATATCCTATTAACATCCGGATTCAGCAGTAAAACTGATAATCCTCTTTTCTAAAATAAACTACCTAGGCAATTGGTTAGTGGAATGATTTTAAAATACTACCCAACAGCACTGTAGATATATGATCATCACACATTTAAAAGGCCAGGTATACATAAGGTGAACACTATGTGTACACTTTAGGCATCTGTTTAAACCTTTTCACTACAACATCTTCATCTCAAACTGGAAGAAAAAAGATAACACAGTCTTCAGACACCAGATGGAGACAAGAATACTCACAGTATTCTCAGGTTCATAATGAACATCTCAATAACTGACCTAGAAAACAGGCTATCCTGAAATCTTTGTCCTTAAAAATCCATCACATTTCAAGTACTTAATTAAAACACTAAATTTTTCAGTACCTCAGGTCAACTCTCAGAGATAAAAACTTCTCCCATAGTCATGTGCAAAGTGCTTTAAAAAAAGGAAAAAATATGCAGCAAAATATTTAACATGCTAATTTCTGGGTTTTCCAGACATTAAACACTTTTGGGACAATCTAAGACTTTTTCTAATTTTTTAAAAAGAGCCTATTTTCTATGTACTAAGGCAATTCAGTATTTGAAGTATCTCCATGGCAAATTATTTTGTAAGAATAATAATTTCATATTTTACCATTTTTCAACTATGAATTCTCTTCAGGTTTTCACATCTGGGTACATCTATTTATAATACACCAAGAGGAAACGCTGTCTCTGTTAACCCTTGACTCTCTAATCTATGCAAAAAGAGAAATTATATGCTGCCCTCTCCACTCGGAGAAATTTATGAACTTTTGCCTATTCTGGGTTCACTCAACATCCCCTTTCCCACTACACAGCAAACTACATAGTATTCAAAGCTGCAACCCCGAGGACCCAAGCAATGAGCTTTCAATAAAACTCAACACCCTGAAATTTACCACTCCCTCCTCTCCAGTGTCTGTTGATGCCAGAAATGTACTGAGCCTGTGAAAGTAAGTGTAATGACAGCAGCATCTCATCATACAAAAGATCTCTGCAGCAGAACCAAAGATCAGAGAAAAGGGACAGAGCATATGTCTTAGCCTGTAACAGAACTCAAGCCCACACTTCCTTCTCCCAGAACTTTGGAAAACAAAAGTACAGAAAATCCACCCCAGTGTACAGCCAGTGCTAGCCAGAGAAACAAGGAAGTGAAGAAGCTTGACAGGATCCTGGACCAAAAGACTGGGGAAAAAGCTGCTCTGAAAAGGTTCCATTAAGCTGGTGCAAACTCAGCATTCCCTTGGGAACAGTTCTGTCCCCTCAAAAGTCTTTTGCAGTAGAGATGTATTCAGGTTGGAAAACAGCAGAACATAGAAAATTAAGTACAAGATGATGATGATAAAGATATTTTTGCTTCGTTCTCAAAGAAAACCATGACATCAGGGAGGTGATGCCATGACAAACACATGAATTGGATTGGGGCGGGGGGGGGGGGGGGCTGTGCTGAGACACCAACCTCACTCTCTCCTTTAGATATGGATCAGGCTAACTGAAGATGGCCCTGGATAGAAGGCAATCAAGGTTAAGTGACTTGTCCAAGGTCACACAGCAAATGTCAAGAGTTTGAGGGTCTTCCTGTCTCCAAGGTCAATATTCTATCCACTGTATTACCTAGCTGCCCCAGCTGGTTGAAAGAAATCATTAATCACGTCCAGGAAAAAAACAAAAGCTAAAAACACCAAGATGCAACATAGTTAAATTTAAGAATGCAACTCAGAGGGGCGGCTAGGTGGCGCAGTGGATAGAGCCCCAGCCTCGGAGTCAGGAGAACTTGAGTTCAAGTCCAGCCTCAGACATTTAATAACTACCTAGCTGTGTGGCTTTGGGCGAGCCACTTTGCAAAAAAAACCCTAAGAAGGCAACTCAGAAACAAGCTAATTTTCAGACTATAATGCAAAGACACAGACCCAAATGAAAACTCAGACCCAATGAAATCCTAAATGCCTGGATCAAATAACAAACCAAAGAAACTATTAACCATTCATGATTATATAAAAGAAAAGGATAACGAAAAAGCAATATACCAATTTCTGGAGTGAAGCTAAATCAGTCATAAGAGAAATGTAAATATACATATACATATACACACACACATATATGTGTGTGTGTGTATACACACATGTATGGGAAGAGAGGACTAAAGAACTAAAAAGTATTTCTAAAAATGAGGGTGTCACCTCTCAGACTGGCCAATATGACCAGAAAGGACAACGATCAATTTTGGAAGGGATGTGGGAAATCTGGGACACTAATACATTGGTGGTGGAGTTGTGAACTTATCCAACGTTTATGGAGAGCAATTTGGAATTACACCCAATATTGACCAAAGGGCAACAAAAACGTGCATACCCTGTGATCCAGCAATACCACTACTGGGTCTATACTCTAAAGAGATCATGAAAAAGGGTAAAAACGTCACTTGTACAAAAATATTCACAGCAGCTCTGTTTGTGGTGGCAAAGAATGAAAATTGAGTGAATGTCCATTTATTGGAGAATGGCTGAACAAATTGTGGTATATGTATATCATGGACACTATCATTCTCTTAGAAACAAGGAGGGATGGGAATTCAGGGAATCCTGGAGGGATTTGCATGAACTGATGCTGAGCGAGATGAGCAGAACCAGAAGAACATTGTACACCCTAACAGCAACATGGGGATGATGAACTTTAATGGACTTGTTCATTCCATCAGTGCAACAATCAGATACAATGTTGGGGTATCCATGATGGAGAATACCATCTGTATCCAAAGAAAGAATTGTGGAGTTTGAACAAAGACCCTTTAATTTAAAAAAAAAAAAAAAGTTATTTTATTATGTAATCTTGCTACCTCTTACATTTTTTTAAGGATATGATTTCTCTCAACACATTCAATTTAGAACAATATATAGTATAGAAAGAATGGAAAGACTAACAAACTGCCTTCTGTGGGGGGGGGTGAGGAGAAAGAAGCAAGATTTGGGGGGAAATTGTAAAATTCAAAAAGAAATAAATTATTTTTTTTAAATGAGGGTGTCAGCACCATCCTGGAGTCAGGAGGACCTGAGTTCAAATTCAACCTCAGATACTTAATTAACTGTCTAACTGCGTGACCTTGGGCAAGTCACTTAATCCCATTGCCTTAAATAATTAAAAAAATGTTTAAATTAAAAAATAAAATTAAAATGAGGGTGCCAAACAATGGTAAAACCCAAAATAGAGTAAAGAAAAATCACAGGAAAAAAACTGGGTCTTTGAAAATACTAATAAAATTGAAATTACAAAACCAAAAAAATAAAAATAAAAAGAATAATCAGAACATATTTTGCCCAGTTATAGGATGGTAAAACCAAGAATACAAAAACTCCCAAAAGACTAGAATACCAGAATCCTTTTATGAGACAAATATAGTCCCAAAATGTAAACTAGAAAAAGATTAAAATCAGAAGAAAAATCATAGGCCAACATCATTAATGTATGCTGACTAAAAAGTTTTAAACAAAATGCGATCAAAAGACTACAGTGATCAAATGAGATTTATACTAGGGAAGCAAAGATGGTTAAACATTGGGAAAACAATTAAAATAGTTAATCATATTACAACCAAAACATCCCAAACTACATGATCAGTTCAAACTTTGATAAAGAGCTGCCCAGAAATATAAGCAATGGGGATATAGAACTTTCCTAATTTGAAGCAGGGATGCCCATTCTCCCTTCTATTATTTGGTATACTTCTAGAAAAGCTAGCAGCAGCAACAAAACAAGAAAAAAGAAATTAAAGGCATAAAGGCTGGTTAAAATGGAGATAAAACTATGGAAAACTGCTGATAATTTGATGGCATACCTGGAAAATTATAGGGAATCAGCAAATACTAATTGAGAAAATAGATTCAGCAAAGCTGCAGATTATATAAAAACAAAACTCAAGAGACAAAAAATCCCACTGCAAATAACTACAAAATGCATAAACTACGTAGGTAAGGGGCCAACCTATAACACTCACACAAAGGATTTCTACAGATTCAATTACTAAGGGTAAAGAAAGTAAATAATTTAAACAGCTAGAGGAATATTCAACTCTATGTTCATGTCTAGGTCAGGTTAATATAAAAAATGACAATACTACTAAAGTTTATTTATATATTCAATGCAGTACCAATACTTTATAGAACGTGATACAATTAATAAAATTCATCTGGAAAACCAAAGATCTAGAACAGCACAGAAATGATGACAACAAGTAGTGAAAAAGGGGAAGGGAGTAGCATAACTAGTCCAGACCTCAAATTTCATTACAAAATAGCAGTTATC